>NC_092212.1:13779111-13787463 GCF_043381705.1 Parasteatoda tepidariorum
ATATATTGTTCCTTTAATTTGAACGTTAAAATTACATTTACTGTTATTATTATATTATTATGTTTTTGATTTTGTTTGATTTCTAATATAAAAGCTTAGAAGGATTGTTTCTATTATTATTATTGTAATTAGAACAATGTAATTCGACGTTATATTTTAAGATAAAGTTATTTAAAACGGTGTCTGGTTTTATCAACCGTTTCCCAATTATTATTTTTTGGTACAAATTGCATTACTATACTTTTACGAATTGCGGTTGAAGAGATTCGTTAAATGATTAAGATGTTTCAGCTTCATGCACAAAGTGATGAAAGCAAAAATTGCACTTAAAATACATCCCTCCGTTTGGAAAGCCAAAATATTAGATTACACTTGTGAATTCACCAAATTTGTTATAACACTATACTTTTAATTTTAAATGTTATTTCAAGAAGTGATTACTTAGAAAAAGGATTTATATTCACTTATAAATCTTAATAGTATCATAAGGCAACAAATATTTGAACGTGGAAGTGGAGGCACAAATGTTCCTTTTAGTACATATGTTTTTAGTTGAATAATTTCAACTGTTTTATGCCAAGAAGCAACAATTATTGCGAAACAATCGTGCTATAAAAAACACATTTTTCATTGGCTGTCCTCTGAAAATTTTTATAACTGACCATGCAAACAAAATCTGAAAAATACAAAAGATTTTTAATAAAAAGTAAAATTTTAACAAATTTATCTTAAGTTTCTAAATTTGAAATACATAAAGCAACAAACAACTAAAAGAAGAAATATAGTCTTTTTAAATGTAAGCAATTTTATCGTGTACAGTGCGCAAAATAAAAAGCGGGCCACCCTGAATTACTTTTGATCTAACGATCTGCTATTCACTTTCCCGGACTCAATCTTAAAAGTTCGAGAGGGGGATATCAAATATTCTAATTAGTTAGGGCAGAATATATTTTAAGTTAGGAAATCACACGCAAAAACACATTTCCATGAATAAATAATCTTTTTTCCCCCGACGCATTCGGATTTCAGCCCCCAAAATATAGGGACAATCTGAGAAATATATCGCCCTAATAGTTTGGTCAGGAGAGCGATCCAAAGTTTGGATCTTTTAATGTTAATGTTATGTTTTGTGTATTTCACCGTATCTCGAGAAATTTTTAAGTGAATCGAAAAATGTTTGATCACAGTTATAAAATTCCTTTAGCCGAGGATAATTCATTAAATATAGCTTTTAGAAGATTTTATTATTTTGTATTTTTTTTAAATTTAAGTAATAGTCGAAAAAGTTTCGAAATGTAAGGCATCAAATTTTTTGCATCATTATAAATAATGAAATTTGACATGGCAAAATGCAAAATTTCAAAGAAATCGGTCGAATAATTCCTGAGAGATTGGTTTTTGTATAAGTCTTATTAATTTTTTTTTAAAGATTTATATTTACTAAAAAATATATTTTGCACAAAATTATTCTTGAATAAACGAATTTTATAATCGTGTGCAAAGATTTTTCAATCTTAAAAGGTTCTCAAGATGTGGCGAAATACGAAAAGATAAAGTTAACATTACGGAGTCCAAACTTTGGACAGTTCTTCTTATTAAACCTTTGGAACCTTATTTCCTAGATTACGCGTCCCCCCTTTTTTTGGGGGTGTGAAATCCGAGGTTGGTTCAGAGAAAGTGCGTTTTCATGTATGATTTCATAACATAATATATTGTCTGAACTAATTTATTAGCATTTTTAAGGTCATCCGTTCGAATCTTTAAGATTAAGTCCTCAAACGCGAAAATCCGATTTTTAGATGAAAAGATATTTAGGTGGTTCGTTATTATTTTGCTCCCTGTATATTGCGCTAGCCATAATACTCATAACTTATGATAATTTGTACATCCGTAATAACTTATGATCTATAGTTTGTCTATAAGAACTTCTCCAGACATTCGTCTGGACAGGTGGCGGTGACTATGGTAACGAGGTATGACGAGGTGGGTCACTGTTTTAGAGTGGTTTCGGCTCAGTGAGAGAAAGGGAAGCTCTTTCTCCTGTCTGTTGTGTTAGTCCCAGAGTGAAGCTACCCTCCCTAAAATGAGCCATTCTTGTTTCCATAGCACCAGACGATCTCAGACTTTGTGGCGGGAGGAGTTCTTAGCTTAGACAAACTATAATGTTTCTTGTCTTTTACTAAAACTCTACCTTAACTCATTCAGACGACGGACGGAGAATGAAGCGCTTCTCCAGAACGCAGGTTTTGAGTACATACGAACTAATGAGTACGTATATGTATGCATGCATACATGAGTTCAAATAAGAGAATGCGGTGTTGTGATCACTTCCTTGTTATCTTGGACTGTTAGAGTTTGAAAGAAGTTTCATATACGTTTCTGTTTGTCATGAAGGGACAATTACGCGATCATGGTCCAGCAGGGGTTAATGGGTCAAGTTCCGAATCCTAATTAATTAGCCATCACCTCTTACTTCAGAAAGCCTCCACATGGTATTTTATAAGTAGTCAGATCAGACTATTTAAAAGGTCAACCAGTTTCGGGCATGAAACCAAATTTAATTTTAAAAGTATTCGTTTGTTGTTTTAGAACTGGGCATTTGAGGCCTAAATGGCCTTTATCCCATTCATCATGAAATATCCCAACGGGACATACTTAGGAAAGTTGCATTGGTGGTTCGGAAAAGAACCTGAAATGCGATAAAATAATGAAAGGCATCATGAAAGATGTAGCAGGCTTGATGGTGAGGCTCCTCATCTGGTCGGGTGATCGCCTTGATAATTGATGCATTTGGCCGGAAGGGAGAGAGACTTCATGCACTGCTAGGTAAACTGTGCTCCTACACATTCAATTTTAAAAGTAATCGAGAGGAATTTATCATATATATTTGAGAATTGAATCTGTAGTGGTTGACAAGTGAATAAGACAAACCAATCATATTCATAAATTTAAAAAAATTTTAGACATATATTTGCTACCACTTTCATATTTTTACTATATTTTCTATTTAATGGCTCTTTCGTGAACTGATTTATCTTCATAGTGGTCTGATCGGACTACCTATAAGAAATCGTGTGNTAACAAATCGATAGGAGGCATTGAATTACCTCAGTTATGAAATCAATTAAAAAAATATGTGTCATATAAGACTTTATTTAGAAATTAATCCATAATTTCATCAGTTCACTGCATCGCAAAGTAGAATGAAGAACATTTATCAGTGAAGACTAATCAAATTAAAATAAATAATAAATAATTTAAAATTTGAAGAGGTACAGTAAAAAGTCAAAACGAGGCAAAGGTCTATTACAATTATAGTCTGATCATTAGGAATTCAATATTGTTCTTGCTTCCCGATATTATTTGGTAATTTCTTCATCAACCTGGCAGTTTGTTTCTAGTCCTTCACAGGAGATGAAAAAAGACTTTTCGTGAATAAGCAAAAAATTTTTTTCTCGATAAATTTGGATGGTACAAAACTAACAAAATCTGGTACAAAATATGGCGTTACCTGTAAATTATGACTGGATCAAGTAAAAATTGCCTAAATAGTTTAAGCAGGTGAGCGGCTCAAAGTTTCGCCCCTTTAATATCAATTTTCGTATCAAATCTCTGAAACTAATAAAGGAATTTCAAAGAATTTGTGCATTCCTACCATTATTTCTTTAAACCTAATCTCAGAAGTAGGACTAAAAGTATTAAATTGAAGTCTGCTATTGCTTCCGCTACTTCTCTCATGCTGACCTAAACTTACAGCCTTTTACTGTCTTACTCTTACTGCCTTATTCTCAGTGGAGCACGGGCACAGTGAAGTAGTGTGGTGTCCTCTTCGCGGACAAGTATTCCGTTATTCACCTCATTCTAAGCCTACCATTTTGCGCACAATTATAAATTTGCTGATAAAATAAAAAATCAAATAAAATTTACAAGTTTTTTAAAATTATAATTTATTATTTTTTAAAATTAAATTAAATAATGTTCGAAAAGCATTTTGAATTGAAACTTTTATGGCAAATTAATTGAAAATATATAAATTTTTTAAGGCTATCTCTCCAATGGTTCTTGAGAAATACAAAATTTAATAATACTACCTTCTAAGGAGGCAAAATGCGATAAAAATAACAATGATTGACTCAAATTTACGCCCACTTAACTGTGTAAACGAAAATGCTGCCTAATTATACTGAACAAGATTTATAAAATATTTCGAACTCTACATATCTCCGAAGCTTGTCCACTTAATATTATATAAGATCAGACTGGTTCTTTGCTGTGGATGAGGGCAGACATACGTTTGCGAAGGGTTAACATAAAATTTATTGTAGTTTCTTAGGTTTTAGAGAATTTTATATAACAGCAACCATTAAAAAAAAAACTTGTCTGAATATTTTCGCTTTGGAAGAACCTTGCCAACCCTGTTGCTTAAATTTGATGGTACACAAATAGTAATCATTTTTAGGATTAATGCGAGATTGTCTGATCTTATAATGAAAGTTTCAATGGTGTAGAATCGTGGGAATGATGCCAAGAAGTTATGCAAGTAATAAAATATAATGTTAAAAAAGAAATAAGGGTTTCTTTCACCTGCTTGCAGTAGAGCTTCAATACCATTTCTTATCACGAATATTTGTCAAAAGTGATAGTTATTACTTAATATTTTCTTTCACTTTAATGAACCAATCCTAAATTCGGGCTGATAATGTGGTGAAGACATTAAGTTTTAGTTCCAAAATTTTGTACAAGCATTTTGTTTGGAATCTGTTACTGTAAGTGCCACCCTAATAGACAGCTCAAACATTAAGTAAACATATTTTTGGCAATTTTGAACTCTCATCTCATAATCAAAAATAAACTTATCGCTACCCCTTATGCTAACTTAAGAATGTTTTACCCCCTTCTGGATTTTGTTCGGCCTTAGCTTATTTTACTGTGGTAGTCTAGTTTTAGGATTAAATTCAAATAAAAGGATGTTATGGGTTTTCATTCTTGACAGAGAAATCTTGGGTTCTCTTTCTACATTCAAAACTGATCTCAGAAACTCTACGAATAAATTTTTACTTTCGGATTCAACTTTTCCTCTATGGAAGTTATTTCATGTGTAAATTTATTGTTAAATTTTTATTTTGCTTGAAGAAGCATTGCTCATATCTTTCCCCACCGGTAGATGCTTACATAATATTTAAACGGCACCCAAACCGATAAACTAAAATAAATTTTTTTCACTTTTAAGCAGCATTAGTTAAAATTCGCAAATTTTAGCTCATTGATATGGGCAAAATATATCAATTCAGAACTGTCAGATTAAATTATAACTACTTCTTAATTATGGTAGTTGACATTTTTTCGGCATTACAAGTTAGGCGGGAGGAAGCTGAGGATGCCAAGCGGTAAGTTAAAGATATCTGGGAGGCAAATTCCGATACTTAAGCATTAGCATGCGAATATCGCGCCTGCACGTGCTAGCACAAAAGTATGGAAATTAACCTCCTGAGTTCCCATTCTTACCGCTTACCTCAGTCTGTGGCCTGACTTAAGACAGTTTTCTTCCTTTTTTACATAAAACAGAAATTTTCATCGCATAATTTTTTTTTATGTGTCTAATTTTTATTGTTTTTAATATTTTAAACTACGCCTGAATCCGCTAATATCGCTATTCTTATTCTCGCAGTTTTAATATCCAACATTGATTTTCGTATTTACCTGATTTAAAAGTTACTCACTGTGAGTCGTATACACGCGATTTAAAAATCATGCATGGCGATTCGTATGCACGGAATTTATAAAATGCAATACCTCAATTTGTTTTAACTAGTTTTTGAAATCAATATCGCGATTCGTTTCAAGCGAGTTTAAAATCCAGTGTGTCTTTTCGTATTTAAGGGATCGATCTAAAAATCATGCACCGTGATTCGTATTTACGCGATTCAAAAATCCAATATTGCAATTTTGTATTTTTGCGTTATTAAATGCATTATCGCGAATCCTATTCACTCCATTTTAAAACCCAATATCGCGATTTGTATTTTCACGTTCTTAAAATCCATTTAATCGTGATTCTTGTAAGAACTAAGTTTTTTCCTAAATTAGTTACAATAAAAGTGTGATATTCTTTATTGTTAGGTAATTTAATTATAAATCACAAAAGTTACATTAAGTATGAATAGTATATGAACTGATATCTTGTTATAAAGATATTGCACGCTGTTCAATTGTTTGTTCGAGTTTGAAACTTTCAGGGTTTTTTACTTTGTGTCACAATCACCTTTGTGTTTCTCAACATAGAAATTTCTCTGAAGTTATAGTTAATTCCTATCTGAGATTAGTTTTTATTTTTGCAGTATTCATACTTGCACAATCATAAATTGAAATTTTAATAATCCTGTCTTAATTTTAAGGCAGAGTGTCATTTTATGTATTACAAGAAAATAAATTTTTTAAATCTTGCTTTAAGTTAATTGGGGCTCTGTTCCCTGCTTACTCTCATTCGCCAGTCTCCAGAACTGCTTATGCTGTTCCTGTTTGAGCAGTAGAATTAGCTCCACCAATTTTTCTCGCTTTAGTCTTTCTTTAAAACCCTAGCTTTTATACAATGAGTAAAAAATTAAACAGACCAGCCTTAATACAATTTGATTTAATGATCGGATCTTCATGTTCTAGGACTCAATCATGGGCCTGGTTCATTTCATCGACAGACCCTTTCATGCCTGAAAAAAATTAGTTGCTATTTGCTTATGTCACTTTTTTGTAACATTTAACTGTTTAAATTTTATATTTTAAACTGCTAAATCTCTTTGGAGAAGAAGGGATATTTTATCAAACACAGAAAGCTTCAGGGCCGAGATAGCCTAGTTGGTTGAACTCTGGGCCCATGTCCAAGAGTTCGTGGGTTCGATCCTCGCCGGTCGAAGACTTTCTGTGTAGTAAATGGTGACTGATACTGTTACACGTTAAATCTGTCGAGTCGCAAAGTCCTCCATGTTCCCATAACAAATCGATACATCTGGGGGTACTGATCCAGGAGTTTCCTTGCCTTCTAGATTGGTTCAAAATTACAAGGCTACGGAGTTGGGTCAGCTGTTCAACGACGGATACAAAAAACACAGAAAGCAACTGAAGAATGGAAAATAAGATGAAGAAAACAAGGGAGAATTTTGAAAATTAATTTTTTTAATTTTTTGTATATAATTCTTGTATTATATTTTTTCTCAGCCAGTCAATCCTAATGGAGAAAATTTCCTAAGATTTCCCTGATTGATTTTACACAGATTTACTTAAAACTTAGCAAAAATTTAGATAATATTTTTTGTTTAAAATTTAAAAAAAGAATAAAATTCCTTAAAGAATGTAATTCAATTAAATTTGAATATTTTTCCGTTTACAATGTAGATACTAAAAAATATATTTTCTCTCTTTAGAAATTTCTTTATTGATTTCAGAGTACATTTTAGATTTAAAAACAGGTCTTTTAGTCGTCGTCCAGTGTCTTCTAGTTCTTCAAATGAGAGGTACCTGAAATTGAACATAAAAAACCTAAAACTCATGAATGATAACTGGTGGTTTTATGTATGCACAGCTAGCATATAATTTTTTGCTAATGCACCATGAATATATTTTTTTTAAGGATCAGATTTTTTATTTTATTTTTAAGAGCCAAATGGTTTCAAAGGGTTGACTTTAAAGGGGTTAAATAATTGCTGTTAACGATTAAGTTACGAAACCAGACCAAAAACGGATATTCTCTGAATAAACATACCATTTTTTTTTTCAATACCTTTACAATCTTCACTATCAACGTATACAGTGCAAGCTTTAAGAAAAAAACTTCATATAATTTAATTTGTAAGGGGAATTAATCATGAAAATTTTCTTTTATGTACAATAGAGATTACTAGGAATGGGTTTTGTTAATAATTAGCTATTACTTTCATTTTTATAACCATTTTTCTGATTGAAAATTTAAATTCTATGGAAAATGTCGAAAAGTAAAGCTATGATATTGTTAAAAAAGTAACTGTATTTAAAACTATTGTCGTCCATCTAGAGGAAATTTGGTCTAGCGCTAATGTTATTTTGTAAACGCCGCAACTGTGTTTTGTTCATCAAACTTTACGTGTCTCAGAAATGAGTTAAGAAGCAAAGAAGCTAGCTATTAATTTTTGTTATTCTCAAAAATTATACATATAGAAAAAAAATTGAAATTGTAGTTGATAATTACTTCACAAGAAAACTTTGCAATTATATAATAACTTTCTTACTTTTCAAACAACTGTCTGAAAAAATAAATAATGAATAAAAAAAAGTAGAAGAAATTAACAAAACAATTATTTCAAGTTTTTCTTATATATATATATA
>NC_092212.1:13787561-13803540 GCF_043381705.1 Parasteatoda tepidariorum
ATATATATATATATATATATATAGATTTTGCTATCAAGACTTATAGATCAGAAGAAGGGAAAAAACCAACTTACTCTAACTAAAAACTTAAGCTGCGGAAGAAAAAAATTAAAAACGCTAAACTTTCAATTATTATTAAATAGATAATATATAAGTATATAAATATAAACTCAATTCTGCCATAAAAAGCCATATCTTTACATATAATAATATTAAAAATTTGTGTGTATGTGTGTGTATACCGGATTGCGGTTAAACGGAAATTCAACCTCAAGCTGAATGAGTACAATTGAAAACTACATACGAAGCCCGATTTTCGATTTTTAATCACATTTTTAAATTTGGAGACATTTCAGAATTGGAATTTTCTCATTGGCTTAGCGGGAGCCATTGATTCAAAATAAGCCATAGACGATTCAGTATGGTTAAATATATTAAATATAACACCACTGGTGTTAACTTATAGCTCTAATCAAATAAGTTGTTTATTGCGCGTTCTGCAATTGTTAATTATTTTTTATTCGTCATGCCAGGTTATCTGAAAGTTCAACGTGATCGGGCTAGCATAAGCAGACTACGTCACCTGGTTCTGGAAACATCATGCTCAGGAGACACGCCCTTAATTCTCCGTGGAGGGAATCGTTCACCCCTTTTATTAGCACGGTGACCTACGCCAGACTTCGAGCACTTTAAGGTAGAACAGTTTAACGAGGACCGATACAGTGCACCCTCGATCCCTTCACATTCAGATCAAAGTGGTCACCCACCTGCTCACTGGTCAGTAATGCTTGACTTTGAGGATCTATTGTTAACCGCGTTTTATGAGTGCTGCTTTTTACATTATGGTTTCCCCGGGTTCAAATAATGCATCCTATAAGGTGAGTCCCACACTGACAGTGCAAGCGTGAAGCGATAGGCATTCGGGTGAATAGAATAATTCCTATGCGTTTGCATTAACATGCGCACATTATCTCTGCGCATCCTAATGCAAAAATATTGGAATTTGCATCTCACTTCTTGCTTGCTGTTTTATCGTCTTAGAAATTGAGTTAATCTCATTTTTTGAAGTCTGACCCCGCCAAATCCAAAGTTAAATTTGACAGATAAAGACCGAACTTCAAATATTATAACGCTTACTTGCAAAGAGAAAGGCCAAATAAAATAAAATATGCTAATGAGATTATTGAATTAAGAATATATTGCTTTTTGTATTTTGTTCAGTATATTTGTTTTGTATATTTGTTCAGTATATTTGTTTTGTATATTTGAAAGTAGCAAGGGAGTATGTATGAAAAGTATATTTGAAAAAGTCTTAGGGCCATTCTGACGGAATGTGACAAAAATCGCTTATGAGAAAGAGTACCTGATGGGAGATTTTTGTGTGGGTAAATGTTTTTCACTGATAAATTTCTCATTTGCATTCAGTGTGAACGGTCCCTTAAAAATGTGTCTGTGTTCGTGTTGGGCTGAGCCCGTCTTATTTATAGTAGATGTTCGACTAAATACTAGTGAAATAAAAAATGTTTTTCTTACCCCATTTGAGACTTTCTGTAAAAAAGGAAAAAAAAACAGGATCAATTGTAAATTCGACCTTTATATTTATCGAAAAATAAAATAAAATTACCGTCATGCAATGTAACAAATCCAATAACAGGTAGTAGTAGTATAGTAATTTATTTACGTCGCACTAGAAAGGCACGCATACCTGCCAACTTGTACCCATTTAGCGTAAAATTTTATTTCTATATTTTAAGTGGTAGTAAAATGTATATTTTCTATTTAGTCCTTGCATCTTTAAACTTAATTTATAATTTCTTTGACCACTACTATTTAAAAAAAATTAAGCATATATATTAAGAAGTAATGCTGTTGCAATAATTACAAGTGGGGAAGACTCCCTTTGCACTCCCTCGGCTACCGGGGGGAGGCGTGGGAGTGCCTCCTCCCTGTAATTAATGTTTATACTTTTTTTTATTATCTTTAATATCAATTTTCGACTTATTTTATATAACCCAGATAATTTTTTTCAATTGTACATACTGAGATTTAACCTTACGTTAAGCACAGCACCTTTCTTTTTCATAAACTCGATGAAGGAGCACATATCCGACTAGGAATAGGTTCTTCGAAAATACTTGAATAGTTATTTTTGATAGTCATAATGAGCTCTTTCAAAATAAAGCGTACGTTTCTACCCCAAATTGTAATTTAAATTCCATTTTACTACTACTGGGGAAAATCATCCTCAAAAGGATTAAATGTTGGCAGGTATGCAATAGGCTAGCGCTTAGCAAACCCGTGTTCTTCCTATTTATTTTTTTCAAAAAGAAAGAAAATGGTAGTAGTGTCCCATACGGAGCCCTGAAGTCTCATAGTTTTCCCTTTTCAATTTAATACTTCGAGGGAACAGATACCCCTCGCAAAGATTCTCTCACAGAAATAATTTTAAAAAAAAAATATTTGAGAAGTAAATGTTTTCGCATGCTCTTTATGAAAATTAAAAAAAAATTTTTCTTTTATGAGGACGGTGGTCAGCTTACTATCTTATTTTATAATCGTGGTTGAACAGCCGACCCAATTTCGGGTTTACGACTACAAATGCTTAACTCCACAGCTTTATAATTTTGAACCCAATCCAGAAGACAAGGGAACTGCTGGAGGAAGAATTGCGCGAAATTTGCATTCGTAGAGGACTTTTTGATGGAACTAACCCGCATTTGCGTTACATCGAGAATAAAACCACGAAAACCTTCCACGGTTAGCCTGACGTCAAGGGGACTCTAATGCATGATCTATATACCACCATATATGGCAGTACTTTTACTTTCGTTACTTGTACCGCCGGTACAAGTAAAAAGTACGTACTTTTACTTGTACTTCGTTACTTTTTAAATTTAGTACTTTTACTTGTACTTTCGTTACTTTTTTAGGGAAAAAGTACAAGTATTTGTAACGGAAATATCGAANAATGTAACAAATCCAATAACAGGTAGTAGTAGTATAGTAATTTATTTACGTCGCACTAGAAAGGCACGCATACCTGCCAACTTGTACCCATTTAGCGTAAAATTTTATTTCTATATTTTAAGTGGTAGTAAAATGTATATGTTCTATTTAGTCCTTGCATCTTTAAACTTAATTTATAATTTCTTTGACCACCACTATTTTAAAAAAAATTAAGCATATATATTAAGAAGTAATGCTGTTGCAATAATTACAAGTGGGGGAAGACTCCCTCGGCTACCGGTAATTAGTGTTTATACTTTTTTTTTATTATCTTGAATATCAATTTTCGACTTATTTTATATAAACAAGATAATTTTTTTCAGTTGTACATACTGAGATTTAACCTTACGTTAAGCACAGCACCTTCCTTCCCTTCCTTTTTCATAAACTCGATGAAGGAGCACATATCCGACTAGGATAGGTACTTCGAAAATACTTGAATAGTTAGTTGTGATAGTCATCATGAGCTCCTTCAAAATAAAGCGTACGTTTCTGCCCCAAATTGTAATTTAAATTCCATTTTTCTACTACTGGGGAAAATCATCCTCGAAGGGAATTTAATGTTGGCAGATATGCAATAGGCTAGCGCTTAGCAATCACGTGTTCTTCTTATTTATTTTTTTTAAAAAGAAAGAAAATGGTAGTAGTGTCCCATACGGAGCCCTGAAGTCTCATAGTTTTCCCTTTTCAATTTAATACTTCGAGGGAACAAATACCCCTCGCAAAGAGTCTCTGATAGAAATAATTTAAAAAAAAAAATATTTGAGAAGTAAATGTTTTCGCATGCTCTTTATGAAAATTTAAAAATTTTTTTTTTCTGAGGACGGTGGTCAGCTTACTATTTTATTTTATAATCGTGGTTGAACAGCCGACCCAATTTTGGGTTTACGACTACAAATGTTTAACTCCACAGCTTTATAATTGTGAACCCAATCCAGAAGACAAGGGAACTCCTGGATCATATATTGGGAGAAATTTTGCTTTCGTGGAGGACTTTTTGATAGAACTAACCAGCGTATGTGTTACACGGAGAGGAAAACCACGAATAGACTGACGGCAAGGGGCCTCTAATTCATGATCAGTCTCCTATAGAGGATATTTAACGTCAGCACTGTGGTCGGTGCGAGCAGGACGGATTATGTGCGATATAGTTTTTTTTTTATTTTTAAATTTCTAAATTTCAGTATAAAAACAAATGTAAAACTATATTTTTAATGTTTGAAACATTTGCAATGCCCGGATGCAAAGGAAAGAGAAACTGTGATTTGAATATTTCAGATATAATTTGTTTCAAGTATTTGTATTCTAGAGATGGCAACTCGAAGTTTAAGATCTTTGTACTTAACATTGGGAAATGGCCAATAAGTAACCAAACGTGTTTAAAATTTCGATAGCATTTAAAAAAATGTGTATTTATTACATCGTTCGTATATGTAATTTAATTATTAAATCGAGGTTGTCAATGTCGATTTAAATCAAAAGCTATAATTTGACCAAATAATTTGCTACCGAGTTAAAGATTTGAGAAGAAATACCTGCTAATGCAGGGAAAATTGCAACATTTAATTTAAAAAATATTTAGGTAATTTTTAAAAAAAATTTGTTTTAGATTTTTTTAAATTTGCTTTATTTAAAAAAAAATTTTCTTTGCAATTTTTATTGATAAAGCGTACACAAATTTTTACAAACGTACACAAAATAAAGTCAAATACTCACATCTAGAAGACCAACGACGGCAAGCCGTAACTGCAAAAAGGAATGAATCAATATACACACATATATATATATAGATAGATAGATGTATAAAATAAATAATAATACTAAGTTTGTTAAAGAGCCATTTAATACATTATCTGGTAAAAATAAGAAAGTGGTAGCAAATATATGTCTAAAAATTTGTTTAATTTATGAATATGATTGGTTTGTCTTATTTACTTGTTAACCACAACAGATTTAATTCTCAAATATAAATGATAAATTTCTCTCATTTACTTTTAAAATAGGATATGAGTTCATGCGCCCAACTGGTTTACTTTTTAAATAATCTACGCAGACCACTTGTAAAATACATTGATTGATTGATTGATATGAGTGGAATCTCGGTGTTAAGCGCGAAGCGCTTCTAACCGATTCATCTATATTGTTTTGGCATTTAGTCCAGAGGTCATATACAGTTCAAAGTTCTAAGTTAGGATCAGATAATAAGTCCATGATGAGGTGAGGCATGAGTTGATTCAGTATAGTTCGTTCACCAGGAGTTGGCACTTGGCTCCACCTCCTCGGACGCAGAGTTCATTTCAGCACGGGGGAGAAAGAGGAAAAACATTTCCCCGCTTGAAATCGATATAACCTCTAATGCGCGCAAAGCCTCCACACGGTTTTTTTTATAGGTAGTCCAATCAGACCATTATGAAGGCAAACCAGTTTACAAAAGAGCCCTTCAATACAAAATCTAGTAAAAATAAAAAAGTGATAGCAAATATATGTCTAAAAATTTGTTTAATTTTTGAATATGATTAGTTTGTCTTATTTACTTGTCTACCACTACAAATTCAATTCTCAAATATATATGACAAATTCCTCTCAGTCACTTTTAAAATAGAATTTGGTTTCATGCGATCAAACTGTTCACTTTTTAAATAGCCTAAGTTTGCGCAGACTACTTATAAGAAACCGAGTGGAGGCTTTCTGATGTAGAAGGTGATGGCCAAACACAAACAGTAAATTCTTTTTCAGTCATTTTCTTCGCTTTGTCATCAGCTATTACACCTTTCGTTATTCTAGCTAATTTATATTTAAAAACTTTTCCCCAGCAAAATATCTCAAAAAGAACAAACTATTCAATAAAAAGAGAGAAATATCAACAAGTTTATGAAATAAAATGCACATGTTCAAAATATGCACATGAAGATTGCAAAATAAATATTTTTGTCATACGATCGCCAAATAGCAGCCTTGTTCCCATCCTTCTCCCCAAAATAGCGAAATAGTATCATCCGAAACCACGTGATGAAGGCGGAGCCAAGTGCCAACTCCTGGTGAACGAACTATAGTACATCAGTTGTATGGGGAATTCCCCTGGATTAAAGTTGTGAGAAGATGCAGTACGTCTTGGTCCTTCAGCAAGTCTTTAAGTTCACTGATGAGGCTAACAAGTCTGTGGGCTGTATTGTAAAATACAGTGTGGAGGCCTTCTTATATAGGAGGTGGTGGTTAAACATGCTGAGTTTTATTCAAATTTTTACGTTGTATGAGTATCTAAACTAGATACATAGGGTAAGTGCGGAGAAGTCATTAGATAAATTATTTAATCCATTGTTATTTACATATAGATAAGTATGTTACATGAAGATTTTTAATTTTTTTTTTTTATCGTAAGTGGTGCAAAGTTTTCTGTTCTGAAGGGTAGAATTTGTTTGTAAATGCAACGATTCATCTGACGAAATTCATACTTACCCCTTTTGGTATTGCCTAAAATATATTAAGTAAAGTGGACATGGGTTACGTGTTAGTTAAAAAAAGAAAATGAAAAAAAAACATTGTATGTCTAATATTTTACGTTTTTTTCCCTTCTTTTTAAGTTACATTAGTTCAAAGTAAAAATTACGTACGGCTTAAGAGATTAAAAAACTCTATTCTAAGAGCTTTTATTTTAAACATAAATTTTTTTTACTGTGGAATTCTGTTTTAGCAGTCAGGAATTTAATTAAGAGTCATTGGTTTTAAACTTCAGACTAGGTGTGATAGTTATATTTTTTGATAGGCTTGAATTTTATTTATATCAAAGTAGGTTATGAAAATTGAATATTACGCAAGTTTTAACCCCTAAAGCAATATTCCCTCCCCTGTAGAAAGTTTAAAACTTCAAAGTAATTCAAGGTCGTTTCTTTAAAAGTGTTTTAATTGGTTTATCTAAAGAAAGTAACAGCACACTAAAGTTTTGTTTTGTTATGTTAGAGTATATCGCTGTTTTCCATCGCCTTCGTTTCCATGAGGCATTCTTGCTTTTCATAGTTATGTTCTATCAAATGCAGTGAAAAATTCGGTTATTGTCGTTTACTGATATCTATGTTAAACAACAGCACCCTAATGATTTCTATACTGAATATAAAGCTCACTATTATGATAAGTTCTGTGATCCGGAACTTTCCTGAGTTATAGATGCTTTCAGCAGATATAGATAGACATCAAACTTTCAGATTAGTCATTCGGTATCTTCCAATAATTCGCACTCTGCTGAAGACTGTTTCGCATGGAAGAACGACGTCGTCTTTCTGCTGTCAAACTAGCTCGAAACACATTCCGCAGTAAACCACTTCACTTTTGTGTAATACAGAACATCAGAGTTTTCAGATTGCACGGTTTGAAGAAAATATCGGAATTGCCTGTGAGTAAGCCCACGAAATCGAATCGTATTAACAAGCTTCACTGCTGCATCAAGGACATTTTTCATATTCAATGCAGATTTACACAGAGCATCTTGGTGCATAACACAATGTAGAAAAATAACGTTATTCCCGGGTTAGTTCTGATTAAAGAGTCCAAGGAATCCAGATTTTTGCCTGCCATATTTTGTGCCCCATCAGTCGAAATATTACATATTTTTGCTATGGCCACTTTCAAAGTTAAAAACCCTTCCTGAAACTCACGAAAAATATCACATCCCGTGGTAGTTCCCTTTAACGAGAGCATGCACGCCAGTTCCATTGTAATTTCAAAGTTCTTATCAAGACCTCTTATAAATAACACTAATTAAGCAGTATCAATTATACCATAAATTATGATCAAGATTTAAATTGTGCAATTTTTCCCTCTAAGTGTGATGTCAAATTTTTATCAATGGCTTTGATTCTAGAAGTCACCGTTTTTCGCGATTAGCTTACAGCCTCAAAATTATTTTTCATGTCTGGACATAAGACATCACAAACTTGGAGCATACATTGTATAACAAACTCCCCACCCCATCACAGAGAGATTTATTATTTTTAGCAATATTGTATGTAGCAATGTAACTTGCATGGGTATCTGCTTCTTGGACACAGTTTCTTGAAAAAAGTTTGTCGGCCTGATAATTCTTCAACACGTTGAGCGCCACGTCAGCCATCGGTGGCTGACACTGGACTTTCCATTTAGGCCACGTCAGCCACCGGTGGCTGACACTGAAATTACATTTAAGCCGCGTCAACCACCGGTGGCTGACACTGAAATTACATTTAGGCTGCGTCAACCACCGGTGGTTGACACTGACCTTTCACATAGGCCGCGAAAAACAGCTGGCTGACAGCGTATAACATGATATAGAACTATAAAATTTACTCTCTTTCTATAAAATTTACTCTCTTTATAAAATTTACTCTCTTCTATTCAAAATTTACTTAAATATTGTGATTCTTGTTTTAATAAATTCAATTTAGTAGATTTATATCCACCACTATTTCCAAACAATTCGTAATCTTATATAATTCACCACTTTTCTCAGATATGTCATGCTAAATCTTTTAAAAGCTGGAAAAGTCTGTCTAATATTAGCAAATTTAGGTGTAGTTATTTACCGTTGTGGCCTGACGGGCAAGACATGTAAAATTAGAGTGGCACTCAACGTGTTAAGAAAACTTCCTGCATTTTATCTTCTTTCACATTCAGACATTGCTTCGTAGTTGGCATTCTTGTGCTTAACTGTAAAATGACGGTTAATGTTGTATTTTTTAAATACTGCTACAGCTTTATTGCCGGTAAGACATACTGGTTTAGCTTTTACAACTGTAAAAAAATGTTTCCAAAACAATTAATCATTGAACGCATGGCACTCTGAATCAACTTTGCTTTTTCTAGTAGCTATTTTGGGGTTAAAATTTTTTGTAAATATCTCAAAAAAGCACTAGACATTTTATATATTAAATAATTTCATCATTACTTACAGTGACGTTACATGGGTGCAATCTTTCCATACGCAATAAATAATGTCTAGATTTTATTTTATAAATATAATAATATTTATAATAATAATATTTTATGATAATAATCTAAATTTTATTTTAGTGAACTTAATAATAATCATTTTTTGTTATACTCATTATATTTTAAAGTAAAAATAATTTCCAAAAATAGTTAGAGAAAATTAAAGTGCTTTTTAAATTATAATAACATAGCAATATAATTTAACTTCGTATTTTCGTTTTCGTAAGTTTAAAATTTATCTATAATTACAAAAAAAATTTCATTCTGACTACT
Source organism: Parasteatoda tepidariorum (assembly GCF_043381705.1). Taxonomy (NCBI): domain Eukaryota; kingdom Metazoa; phylum Arthropoda; class Arachnida; order Araneae; family Theridiidae; genus Parasteatoda; species Parasteatoda tepidariorum. The sequence continues at coordinate 13,796,799 of NC_092212.1, forward strand.
TAAACATTTTCGTTTTAGTTACATGTGAGTAAAAAAGTTCTCTAATTATTTATGATTTATGTGCTGTAAAAGTAACTTACCTCCAATAAACCTGAAACAATAATTTAATTAATAATAGAAATCAAAAATTATTCATAGTTGTCAAGTAATCTGAATTTTATGTTCGATTGAGTTGTTTCTTAGAAATTATTTTGAAAATTGATTGAATAAGTTCCTAGAAATAACTTTAAAAATTAATTGAATAGTCCCTCAAAAATGAGATTGATTCTAGGTAACTAACAAATCAAACGCGCTTCTATACTTCAGTAAGAACGCTTCATCAGTTGATTCTCTTCATCATCTATTTGCGCTTCTATTTTCAGATATTGTAATCTAACAAACTTCTTACGAAAACATTTAAAATCAAATTTTGAAAAATGCCTGTAAGTGTAAGTAAAGTACATTTGAATTCGCTACTCGCTTTATATATTACGTTTTGATTTTTATTCCATTCTTTTGATTTTTATTCTTTTGATATTTATTTTTTTTTACTTTTATTTTTGCTTGATTGTTTTACTTTGAATTTTTTGTTTTATAAGTTATATTTTCGTTTCAATTTTTTGTGCTCCTCACACTATTGCATTGATATGTTTTGCTTTGGCTTTATTAATACAATTTTAGAAAACACTGTTTTTTGGTGGATATAATCGTGTGAGCTGATAACGAGATTATATCTTTTCCTTATTTTATTTTTTTCCCTAATTTTTTTTCTTCTTTGAATTGTGAATTTTTTAAAATTTATTTAATGAGTTTGTGTATTTGCAGCTTATTTGTAGTAAATAAAACTTTTTTTTTTCTTAATGTTTTTCGTCAATATCTCTTTTCTATGGTTTTATTGGATGGTTCAATTGGATGCCAATTGCTCCGAACACGCCAAAATAATTTTTTAAAAAAAACTGTAAATAACTACAAACTAAATTTTGAAAATATTTGACTATTTTTGTATAACGTCTGAAAAATTCAGGTTGCTAATTTTAGTTAAATATTTTTATAAGGTTAAGCTTTTCTTGCAAGATAGATAATTAGATTTCCAATCCAACAAATATAATTTTTACTTGACATATTTAACTTTTGACAAACAGCAGGACAGCAGCAAGATCCAGAATAAGTTCGACAGATAATTGGAACGGGTATGCAAGAAGAAATGAAAATGTTTGATCAACAAATAATAATTTACTATTACATGATAGATTTGAAAAGAGAAAACCAAAAATATCTTTCAACTACTTTTGTTTGATAACGCGTGGTATCCTGAAGAAATAACTGATAACTGAAACAGAGATTTGAAGGCAAAGTGCATTAGATAATATATTAATACTGGCAGTAGTAATTATTACTGAAAAAAAGAGTGAGGAAATCTTGTATGAAAAAAATACCCATGCTCCATTAAATGTCAGATCAATTAAAAACTACCTAAACTTGATTTTCAAACTGTCACTTAGTTATGCGAAGAAATAATCCAATAATAAACGATGGATGCTTGAGTTTAACCATTTTATATTTATTGTTCATTTCTAACAGTACTTTATACAAATACATTACTGAGACAATCTTGCTTTTTTTCCATTTTTTTATAGCACAGCATCTCAGTGTTTTTTCATCCATTATTTTATCTTTCAATAACACATAAAGTTATCATTAAATACAGTTATTTTAGCTTATTTGAAGGGGAAGATCTATATTGCTGACTCAATAAAAAGGAAGGATGTGATTTCTAACAGCATTTATACGCAATTTTAGAAATTTTTTCTTGAAAATGGGATGAGGTCCATTAGTTTTTCTTCTCCACGTGTCAGTAGATATAGTTACCTACAAGATGTTAAAGTAATTTTTTTTGAAACGAGGCTGTTTTGAGATAAGCTAGAATAGTTGATAAATTGTATATACTAAACGATATTTTTTAATACTTTTTTTGTTGAAACGATGTTGTTTTGAGATAAGCTAGAATGTTTGTTAGATTGTATATACTAAACGATATTTTTTAAAATGAAATGGAGATTTTGTGTTTGTTGAATGTTTGATGGACTGTATATACTAAAAGCTACAATAACCCAGGAAAGTACTGAATTACAGAGGTTGTCCCAATAGCGAACTTTAATATTCAGTTAAAAATTATTGGGGTGCTGTTGTGTAACCAATATATTTAGGGCAGAAAAACTGAATTTTTCACCAACTTTGACTGAGCGAAACTCAGAAAAGCAACAATGTACCATGAAAATGAGTGCATCTCCATAGCTAGGCAGATGTATACTAATAATTTAGTATGGTAAAAGTTTGCAGTTGCATGTTATAAAGCCTTAAATGAACCCCTAAAAACATACTTAATATCTAACTTCTACAGAAATGACCTTATCTACTAGTGTGGGAAATGTTTCATAGGAGCTAAAACTTGCAAAATGTTTATTATTCATTACTTACTTCAATTTAAAAATAGCGAGTTATGAGTTCAGCGAGTTCAATATAAATTATGAGTCTTAACCCCTTGGGGACGGGTGATTCAGAAAAGCATTCGTACAAAATCAGAATCAGGATGTAATTAAATAAAAAACAGTAACTTAAATGTAGCCGTTTCTAATTTGGCAGACTTACTTTGCTTTTATTTTAATTATTGTTAGTTTAATCATACATATAATCAATGTTAATTCAAAGTACAACTAAATAGTTTTATTTTGAACAAAGTAATGGTGAATAAAATAAATCAAATAATTATAACTCCGCCCACAAATAAACTGCTAAAGAATTATTTTGATTACCAGTTTTATCTTTTTACCCTGGTTGATACGGTTTCATGCTGTCACGTATTTGTGACAGTCGGCGCGAAAGGGTTAAGAAGCATCAAGTAAGACAAAAGAAATTGTGCCTAGTACAAATGGTTCAGTTGAATTCTTAATGATAGTATTGTTAAATTAACAACAATATCGCCTGTGAATATACCTTCAACTTGAACTGTCGTTGAAAAAGGTTTAAAAAGTGGTAGTAAAATAGCAATTAAGTTTGGAAGAATTTTCTTAAGACAAAACTAGGGATCCACTTTCTGCAAGCGATTTAATAAAATTGCAGAATAATGACAATTACGCCTACTCTTTAAAAGAGTCGTCACGAGCTAAATTATAAGTAGTGGTGGAAAAATTATTAAAATGAAACATACAAAAATAAAAAATACTTAAATTTTGTTACCACTGGAAAATATTTTTTCATAAACTGGACTATTAAGACGCAATTAAACAACAAATAGACCTTATCAACATATTTTTAATTAGATAATTGATTCGTCGTGGCAGTTTTATACATATTTTTTTGAACCTTTAAACGTTAAGATATAACACGTCAAAGCGCTAATGTTTATTAGAAACATTATATTAGAAATAGTTTTTTTAGTATTAGACTAAAAAAACTATTTCTCAATAACCGTAAAGTTGGCAGCTATACGCGAATCAGGGCTGAAAATCTATTTATCAAGACGAAAATGAGCAAGAAACTAATACTAAAGACATTTTATTTCATTCTAAATTTTTTCTCCCGAAAAATAACATTTCTCTTACTACATAATCATACCTGCCAACTTTTACGAATTAGGCGTAAAATTGTATTTCTATATTTAAATTGGTATTAAAATGTGTGCTTCCTATTAGTTTTTGCATTTATAAACTTAATTAATAATTTTTTTGATCCAACACTATTTGTAAAATAATTAAGCATATATATAAATTTGTAACACATTTTCAATGATTGGCATAAACTTCTTCAAAGTACGGTGTATGTTTCTGCCTAAAATTGTAATTTCAATACCATATTGCTACCATTGGGGAAATTAATTCTTGTAAGGATTAAAAGTTGGCACGTATGCATATTGTTAAATGCTTCAGCGAATAGAACGCATTTACTCTTATCCGTCTTGCTTTTATCCCGGCAATAATTTTATCCTGATTACTTAACAGTAATTATTTGTACTCTTAAAATCATAGAAATTCAGAATACTATTCTAAAACAATGTTTGTCGAACTTATCTCTCTCCTGAGCTGCTGTACTGATTTTAAATCTTTTTCTGAACTAGCAACCAAAACAAGTGACGATTTTTTTCTCTCATTAAATCTTACATTTGATTTGTCATATTTGTGGTGGAATCTTGGTTAGCTAACTGGAACGTCAACGGTAAGTACAGGAAATGTACCCGTGAAGTACTAGTAGTTAGCACTCAATTAGCGGTTTGGCGATCACTGCTCTTCTTGTGCCTGGGTTCTCTACAACTTAGAATTGTAAGTAAACTGGAAATTTCGTAATTCTGTATTGTTTTATCCGAAGTGTTGAAAGCATAAAATTTTATACATATTACAGGATATAAAACATTAACTTTACATACCAGGTTTATCATTATCTGAAAACCAAATAAATTAAAAATTTTCACAAAACGGGAAATTGCTTAATTTTATCATATCAATAGTCTCATTAGTTATTTTTAATGAAATGTTGAACTTATCGGAGAGGATAGACTAATTGTTAAAGAGTATTAGATTGCTTATTTTTTATATTGTTAATAGTCTCCTTTATGAACCTCTTGGTTTATGGCAGTTGATGTGATTTTTACAAAAAACCCTAGAGTAGTAATTCTATCTTATGAATATTCTTTCTATATTTTTTAATGAAGCGCTGAGCATATGGTTGTTTATGGATATGATTTTTCACAAAATCTTAGATTATTAATTTTATGTTAATATTCTTTTTATTTCATTATTTTATTTTATTTTATGAAACGCTGAGTTTATAGCAGTTGATATTCATAATTTGTCACAGAATCTCAGCTTATCAATCCTTTCTTATCAATAGCCTATTTTTTCAATTAAGCTTTTAGTGGATAGCAAATGATAGACCTTATTGCAGGCTATTAGGTTGCTTATTTTTAGACTGAAATGCTCAGTTAAGTGTATAGAATTGTAACAGGATATTAGATAGCTTAATTCTATTTTATCATTCTATTTTTTTTCATGAAACATTGAGTTTAAAGGAAATGATTGACTTAAGCTATTACAGGAATTAATAATTAACAGTACTTACCAGCCGCAACTGCAAATGAAATACATTTTAAATAAATTATGTTATGAATTAATTTTACAACATACATGAATTATATTATATGATATATATAATTAATTGTGTAATAACTTTATTATAAATTAGGTAATTGGGTTGAGTTGTGTTAAAATAGGTTTAGGAAAGATAGGCAGGCATCCCCTCCATTTCTATTTGATCCATTTTGTAAATGAAACTAATTTACAAATGGGCGTATAGTTGGGAAATGTCGACAAACAAATGGCTCTAGGCAACACAAAATTACGAACCATAGGGACCGTTTCCATGCACCGTTCCTTAGCAAAGCTACCAGCTTTATACTATTTTCAACAAAATTTCTTCTAGGTTTATGTTTTAATGCAGAGATACCAACTTGCAACGCTTTGTAAAACTATATTTTCTAGTGGTAACGAAATTTAAGTTATTTTTAGTTAAGTATTTTTCCTTTCTGGAAATTTATTTACTACTGCATATAAAAAAAATGGAGGCATGCTATGAAATGCGCAACTTTGTAGCAGCAGCTCCCCAAATCCTCTTACGGTGTCTTAATAAATAGAATTAGGTAACTCACTACTCATTACCACTGGAAATTTTTTTCTTCTTAAGTTTGTTAAAACTTTTGAAATGAATACCCCGTAACTTTTTATGATGGTTTGAATACCTTAAATAAATTCATTTTTCTACCGAATAATATTAAGAACTTTTTTTATTTACATTCTCCCAACGTTTTAGAAAAAATAAAAGTTTTCAATTTTGTATATGCATTAGTCTCAGTCGCCCTAGGGCTTAACTCAGATGAAAGAATAAAGTGTTCACCTCGTGGACGGGGACTCCGAATCACCCCTTATCAAGTCAAGTCGCCACATATCAAGTCAGTTATCTCATACCTTTTAGGGTCGCTGCCTAATGTTAATTAATTGGTAATTTTTAGTGTGGTGAGCAACCCAGAAACGAGTGGCATTCACTAGGACCTGGGCCATCACTTTAACAGAGCCACTGACTTAGTAACTAGTCTTTTAACTACAAGTATTACTGCTTTTCTTTTGATAATTCAATTTTCAGCTTATATTCTTCATCTTTCCTCATTTTCATCTTCATTTTGATCTTACGTTTTCAGTTCTGTGTACGTATATAGCATGTAAATATTATCTATTAATCTCGTTTTATTTAGTATATATACAGAGATGCCGATTGGTTCGGGCAAGGCAGAATACTTTAAAATGCGGTAGAAAACTTGAAACTAACATTTGCAGATTTTAGGTTATTTTTGTTGACTTTTTAAAAGGCTCAACATGGCTTAGTTGTTCTTTCTTTCTTTCTTTAACCCCTTGGGGACGGATGATTCAGGAAAGCATTCGTACAAAATCAGAATCAAGTTGTAATTAAATAAAAAACGGTAACTTAAATGTAGTCATTGCTAATTTGACAGACTTACTTTGCTTTTACTTTAATTATTGTTAGTTTAATCATATATATAATCAATGTCAATTCAAAGTATAACTATATAGTTTTATTTTGAACAAAGTAATGGTGAATTAAATAAATCAAACAATTATAACTCCGCCCACAAATAGACTGCTAAAGAAATACTTTGATTACCAGTTTTATATTTTTACCCTGCTTGAAAGTGAGAGGA
>NC_092212.1:13803743-13810892 GCF_043381705.1 Parasteatoda tepidariorum
CAAAATCAGAATCAAGTTGTAATTAAATAAAAAACGGTAACTTAAATGTAGTCGTTGCTAATTTAACAGACTTACTTTGCTTTTACTTTAATTATTGTTAGTTTAATCATATATATAATCAATGTTAATTCAAAGTATAACTAAATAGTTTTATTTTGAACAAAGTAATGGTGAATAAAATAAATCAAATAATTATAACTCCGCCCACAAATAAACTGCTAAAGAATTATTTTGATTACCAGTTTTATCTTTTTACCCTGGTTGATACGGTTTCATGCTGTCACGTATTTGTGACAGTCGGCGCGAAAGGGTTAAGAAGCATCAAGTAAGACAAAAGAAATTGTGCCTAGTACAAATGGTTCAGTTGAATTCTTAATGATAGTATTGTTAAATTAACAACAATATCGCCTGTGAATATACCTTCAACTTGAACTGTCGTTGAAAAAGGTTTAAAAAGTGGTAGTAAAATAGCAATTAAGTTTGGAAGAATTTTCTTAAGACAAAACTAGGGATCCACTTTCTGCAAGCGATTTAATAAAATTGCAGAATAATGACAATTACGCCTACTCTTTAAAAGAGTCGTCACGAGCTAAATTATAAGTAGTGGTGGAAAAATTATTAAAATGAAACATACAAAAATAAAAAATACTTAAATTTTGTTACCACTGGAAAATATTTTTTCATAAACTGGACTATTAAGACGCAATTAAACAACAAATAGACCTTATCAACATATTTTTAATTAGATAATTGATTCGTCGTGGCAGTTTTATACATATTTTTTTGAACCTTTAAACGTTAAGATATAACACGTCAAAGCGCTAATGTTTATTAGAAACATTATATTAGAAATAGTTTTTTTAGTATTAGACTAAAAAAACTATTTCTCAATAACCGTAAAGTTGGCAGCTATACGCGAATCAGGGCTGAAAATCTATTTATCAAGACGAAAATGAGCAAGAAACTAATACTAAAGACATTTTATTTCATTCTAAATTTTTTCTCCCGAAAAATAACATTTCTCTTACTACATAATCATACCTGCCAACTTTTACGAATTAGGCGTAAAATTGTATTTCTATATTTAAATTGGTATTAAAATGTGTGCTTCCTATTAGTTTTTGCATTTATAAACTTAATTAATAATTTTTTTGATCCAACACTATTTGTAAAATAATTAAGCATATATATAAATTTGTAACACATTTTCAATGATTGGCATAAACTTCTTCAAAGTACGGTGTATGTTTCTGCCTAAAATTGTAATTTCAATACCATATTGCTACCATTGGGGAAATTAATTCTTGTAAGGATTAAAAGTTGGCACGTATGCATATTGTTAAATGCTTCAGCGAATAGAACGCATTTACTCTTATCCGTCTTGCTTTTATCCCGGCAATAATTTTATCCTGATTACTTAACAGTAATTATTTGTACTCTTAAAATCATAGAAATTCAGAATACTATTCTAAAACAATGTTTGTCGAACTTATCTCTCTCCTGAGCTGCTGTACTGATTTTAAATCTTTTTCTGAACTAGCAACCAAAACAAGTGACGATTTTTTTCTCTCATTAAATCTTACATTTGATTTGTCATATTTGTGGTGGAATCTTGGTTAGCTAACTGGAACGTCAACGGTAAGTACAGGAAATGTACCCGTGAAGTACTAGTAGTTAGCACTCAATTAGCGGTTTGGCGATCACTGCTCTTCTTGTGCCTGGGTTCTCTACAACTTAGAATTGTAAGTAAACTGGAAATTTCGTAATTCTGTATTGTTTTATCCGAAGTGTTGAAAGCATAAAATTTTATACATATATTATTAAAGAATATAAAATATTAACTTTACATACCAGGTTTATCATTATCTGAAAACCAAATAAATTAAAAATTTTCACAAAACGGGAAATTGCTTAATTTTATCATATCAATAGTCTCATTAGTTATTTTTAATGAAATGTTGAGCTTATCGCAGAGGATAGACAATTTGTTAAGGAGTATTAGATTGCTTATTTTTATATTTTTAATAGTCTCTTTTATGAATCTCTTGGTTTATGGCAGTTGATAAACAGGACTTTTACGAAAAATCCTAGAGTAGTAATTCTATTTTATGAATATTCTTTCTATATTTTTTTATGAAGTGCTGAGTTTATGGTAGTTTATAGACATGATTTGTCACAAAATCTTAAATTATTAATTTTATTTTAATATTCTTTCTATTTTTATTTTTTGCAGTTGATATTCAAAATTTGTCACAGAATCTCCGCTTATGAATTCTATCTTATCAATAGCCTATTTTTTCAATTAAGCGTTTAGTGAAATTGCAAATGATAGACCTTATTGCAGGCTATTAGATTGCTTAATTTTATCTTACTAATATATATAGACTGAAATGCTCAGTTAAGTTTATAAAATTGTTACAGGTTATTAGATAGCTTAATTCTATTTTACCAATAGTCTTTCTATTTTTTTCCTGAAACATTGAGTTTAAGAGAAATGATTGACTTAAGCTATTACTGGAATTAAAAATTAATAGTACTTACCAGCCGCATCTGCAAATTAAATAAATTTTAAATAAATTATGTTATGAATTAATTTTATAACATACATGTATTATATTATATGATATATATAATTAATTATATGATAATTTTATTATAAATTAGGTAATTGTGTTGAGTTGAGGTAAAATAGCTTTAGGAAAGATAGGCGCATCCCCTCCATTTCTATTTGATCCATTGTGTGAGTGAAACTAATTTTCAACTGGGTGTATAGTTGAGAAATGTTGTAAGAAAAAGCAACAAATGGCTCTAGGCAACACAAAATTACGAACCATAGGGACCGTATCCATGCAGCGTTCCTTAGCAATGGTACCAACTTTATAAAATTTTCAGCAAAATTTCTTCAAGGTTTATGTTTTAATGCAGAGATACCAATTTGCAACGCTTTGTAAAACTATATTATCTCAAATGGTAACGAAATTTAAGTTATTTTTAGTTTAGTATTTTCCCTTTCTAGAAATTTATTTACCTCTGCATATCAAAAAATGGAGGTATGCTATGAAATGCGCAACTTTGTTGCAGCAGCTCCCCAAATCCTCTTACGGTGTCTTAATAAATAGAATTAGGTAATTCATTACCACTGGAAATTTTTTTCTTCTTAAGTTTGTTAAAACTTTTGAAATGAATACCCCGTAACTTTCTACGATGATTTGAATACCTTAAATAAATTAAATTCTGTCGAATAATAATAATATTATTTTTTACATTCTCCCAACGTTTTAGAAAAAAAAAGTTTTCAATTTTATATATCCGTTAGCCTCAGTCGCCCTAGGGCTTAACTCAGATGAAAGAATGGAGTGTTCGCCACGCAGCGGGGACTCTGAATCACCCCTAATCAAATCAAGTCACCACATATCAAGTCAGTTATCTCATACCTTTTAGGGTCGCTGCCGCAGGGTTAATTAATTAGCAATTTTTAGAGTGATGAGCAACACAGAAACGAATGGCATTCACTAGGACACCTGGGTCCTCACTTTAACAGAGCCACTGATTTAGTAACTAGTCTTTTAACTATAACTGCTTTTCATTTGATAATTCAATTTTCATTTTGATCCTACGTTTTCAGTTTTGTGTACGTATATAGCTTGTAAATATTATCTATTAATCTCGTTTTATTTAGTATATATATGTTCTCGTATTAATCTCGACTTATTCTTCTCATTTATTTAAATTGTTTTGTTAATTTTATTATTACTTTAATCTGTGATTTCGTAATTTTCAAGCTGAATTCATCATATGACTACCGCTGGCTATTATAATTCTATACTGGTTGTTATAATTCTGTCGCTATAATTTTCTTCTTCGCCACTCCGCCTCTCCCCTTCAATATGCTTCACATGTTCTCCAATAATCGACAAAATCATCACAGACGAATCATAGGCAGTGTACTGAGTTAGACTCTATTTCTAACGTTCTAACGTAGCAGTTATCCCGAGCTGTAAACGTGATTTTTGTTGTAGATTTGATTTAGAGTTATTTTCCACACCACTACAAGAGAGTCGAAGTTCTTCAGTTCAGGTGAAACTATATTTTGTTCCAGCTCTTTCGTGGTAAAGTTTGTAGAATGTTGAGAAAATGAACAAAAATACTAGAAGCCTTAATTTTGCATTGTCTACCATTCTATGAAAAATACTTCGAAGAAAGTGTGGAAAGTTGGTAACCCTAGGTCATACCCTCCAACTGTTCGAATCGAGCCATCACCTCCTACATCAAAAAACCTCCACTGGTTTAGTTGGCGGTCAGAAATCAGAAACCGTTGAAAAAAGGTATGTTTATTCAGAGAAAATACGTTTTTACGTCTGGTTTCGTTACTTAAAACATCGTATACACTAATTAATTAGCATATTTGAGGTCACCATATGCGCCATTCAGATCAGGTCCTGAAAAAGCCACTCCTTTTTAATTGTCAGGAGGCACAACTGATTTGCATTTTTATCATTTATTCTCTTACACAAAAGTAGCAAAAGTGAGTGATGTAATTAGGAGACAGTAGCGTTGAATATTTTCAAGAAAGAGGTCAAATAAACAGAAACAGCATTGAGAAAACATATTTAGTTTCAAAGGAAAAAAAAAAAGAATTGTGTAAAGCGATGGTTATGTTAAATATTCAAGCAACTTAAATTTGACTTTAAGTGTAACATTGATATATATTGTGCATTTGATAATTGAAGAATTGGTCACTTACTGCACAGGACTAAGTTCACTGAAATGAAAGTTCAAGGTGTTTTTTATTATTTATAAAAAGTAACAATAAATAAATCAAATGAAATGAGTATAGTTAAATTAATGTTGGCATTACTTTTCAGTTACTACTATTTATAGATATTGTGGTTACTGAGTTTTTAATTCGTAGAAAGATTCACTCTTTGACAAAATACATTTTCGAAGATCTCGATTACTGAACAAAAAGCTGATTTAACGAAGGCATTCGACAATTTTTTCTTTTTTTTCCTAATTATGTATATTTGAACTTTTTATCAATGAAAACTTTTGATCAGAATGTTTAGTATTACAACATATTAAATTAAAACAATAAAATTAAAACAACATTTCCTAAAATCTATGTGATCCCTCAAGACTTGCTTATTCTCCATCTGCGACTGTCAAGTAACGCCATAGTAGGCAATTTTTGATTTTATTATTATTATTATTATTTTTTGTAAAATATTTAAAGTAGCCGGAAATAAACAAATTTATAAACCCATTATTTACACTAATAAACAAACTTTCAAATAACACAACAACATTCATTCAACAACAACAGCTTTTNTTTAAGATAACCAGGGTCCGATTATTTAAAATTGTAGTAAATTTATATGCAAATAATATTTAGTAATACTTAATTGTCCATATGCGACATAAATGATTTATAATATGCAAATAATAATATGCGGAAACTTTACATTTTGTAGTTGCATAGACTTTTTCAAGTCGTCCAAATTTTAAGAGAATGCTTCAGTACTAATAAATGTAACACATTGAAACAAAAACAATCGCTTTTCAGAATGCAAATAATACTTAATAGTTCATGTGAAAATAATACTTAGTTAAACTTACTATTTTATATACAAATAATAATTTTTTGTATTTACTTGTATATAAGCAAAAAATAGTAATACGAAATGGATCCTTTGCAAATAATACTTAGTAATACTGTATAGTTTTTATGCAAATAATATTCAATAATTTATGCGTGGACAATATTTACTAATTCTTTCTGGTTCGTATGTAAATAAATAATTCATAATGCTGAAACTTAATGGTTAGGAAAGAAGTATTTAGTTATTCATTATAATTTTGATGAAAATAATTTTTAATACTACAGAATGGTTTTTAGGCAATTAATAATATACTTTACTCAATGATTTATGCGTAAGTAATATTTAGATTTTTTTTGTATTTCGTATGTAGCTAATATTTCAGTATGCTTAATCATAATTGATAGGCAGCAAGTAGTCAGTTATTCATTATGATTTTCATGCAAAAATTACTTAAATATGTAGAATGGTTTATTTGCAAATAATTCTTAATAATAACTGGTTTATATGCAAATAATACGCAATTTATCTTAGCTTTTGCAAATAGTCTTTAATAATTAACTTACTTAAAAGGAAACACCAGATAAAAACAAAAATTAAATGGTATTTCATCGCCAGGCAGCAGTAGTTTCCTCAAATAGATTTCGTTGAAAGTTGTAACTGCAGAACCCAAAAAACTTTCAAATAATTTCTGACTTAGTGCCGTAAAGCATATTTTTTGTAGTGTGCCATCATTTTGAAGTGATTGGCGACACCTTCAAATTTACTTCAGATCATAAATGCTTTGACGTGTGTGAATAAGAGGCTATAAAAATTTTGTTATTTTCTATCGAAGTTTTTGCTATATATCGACAATCAATTAAAGCTTAATAATGGTTTTTGCCTCTATGTTTTTATCGTTTTGAAGATGGAATTGTTTGAAAATAAGTTGGTGACACACTCATTTCGAATATAGAATATTCTTTTATTAGCTCTATGATTTAGATGCAGTAATAATTTCGTATTATAGTCTCAATGAAATCTTTTCTCTTAGGAAAATCATAAGTTTTTTATAATTTTCTTATCTCAATATAACGTAAGTAATGGTATAAAACAGTTTTTTATTGTTGTCGGAGCATTCTTATTGGCCCGAAAATCGAAAAAAAGTAATAATAAGCAAAGAAGATCAAGATTCTTTGGTTGTCTTCAACATAAAATAGATAACTGTTATTTTTTCTTGCAAAATATTTCTTTATATCTTTATTAACAGTAAATATAATTCGCAGTAAGGTTGAATTCCTTAACGTTAAATTCTCTTTCTGAGTAATTCTCCATAGTTAGGAGAGTTTTAAAGCGAATTGCTCACAATTATAAAATTTCTTCAGTCGAAGATTACTCCATGTAAGAAATAATTTTTAAAAATTACTTTATTTTGTACTTTTGCTTAATAAGGATAAAAAAACTTACATTTTACTTTACAAAACTTTTTAAACCGTTTTAAGCAACGCAATTTTAAATGATAAATTACAAAATTTAAGTAAAATTAGCTATATATATATATATATATATATAT
>NC_092212.1:13811131-13835828 GCF_043381705.1 Parasteatoda tepidariorum
ATAAAGTTATTATTTTCCTACAAATATTTTTTTCCCCTAATTTGTACGTTAAGATTACATTTATTGTTATTATTACGTTTTTGATTTTGTTTGATTTCTAATATAAAAGCTTAGAAGGATTGTTTTTATTATTATTATTATATTTAGAACAATGTAATTCTACGTTACATTTTAAGATAAAGTTATTTAAAACGGTGTCTCGTTTTATTTATATATATAATATCTGGTTACATATATATATATATATATACAGCCAAGTAATTCTCGACTGTTTATCTATAAATTGAGATTGTATATTCTGACAAGTAGCTAGTTTTGTCATTAAATTTAGTATTAAGTTTTTCAATAAATAAGATTTTCAATAAGTGATCAAAGCAAATAGGATAAAGGTTAAGCAAATAATAGGTTATAGGAATAGGAGGTTAAGGAAATAGGAAAAAGGTTTTAATAACGCATTTAATTTGTTTCTTTAGAAGAGTGACAGTTTCTTATTTATTTATTTTTAAAGCTAATTGCATCTGTTGTTGCATTATTGTAACAACATTTAAACTACTACCTTTGCTGTACAACATTGATATATTTTGTTATCTAAGGAAACAATCATTAAATATGTACTACTACTGAGGCAAAATTTTACGACACCATTATAAAATAAAGTGCAACCAAATGAATTTAAAAAAAGTCAGATTCCCTCTTTTTTTTACTTCATTTAACTGCAATTGAAATATGTACTACTACTGAGGCAAAATTATATGACACCCTTATAAAATAAACTGCAACCAAATGAATTTTAAAAAATCAGCTTCTCTCTTTTTTAACTTCATTAAACGATTTCATTTTAACTTTTCACATGCTGCGATAAGGCATAACATCATTAATAGTACGGATAGTATTCTTGATGCTGAAAATATTAATATAAAATCTTTTAAATAATTTTTTGGGCTAATTTCTAGATTTTTTTAAGAGGGAAATAGCAACTTTCATCACATAACATAAAAAAAATCAAGAGGGTGTGTTTTGCTTTTTGTATTAAAAAAAAAATAAGATGTGGTTTTTAGTAAAAATACTTCAAGATTTTTTTACAAAAAAGGTTATTTGCTTTAATTTTTTCTTGTAATGTGCCATATTTTTCAATTTGAAAAAATCATGTGTGCGTTCTTTATTTTTGATCAGAAAAAAAGCAATGTGGTTTTTGGCCGAAATACTCTGTTTTTTTATAGTAAAATGTTTTTTTTTTTGCTTCATAATGTCTAATGTTATATTTCTTAATACAAATAAAACTCAAAGATGTTTCTTATTTATGGCTTTCGAAAAAATAAATAGTGGTTTTTAGACAAAATACTTCAAGATTTTTCAAAAACAAGTCTCTAATTTTTTTCCTCATAATTGTTAATGACATATTTTTTAATGTAAAAGAATCACAAATGTTTTTTTGTGTTTTCGATCATTAAAAAAGGTTTCATTTATTTATTTTTTAGTTTAAGTACTTTATTTTTATGGCTCCAAAAGAAAGTTTCTTGACACCAATTTTTTCTAGATACAATATAAAATGTTATATTTTTCAATATAAAAAAAATAAAGATTGTTAAATTTGTTTCTAGCTTTGAAGAAATATAAGTTATTTTATCTAAAGTAAATCAAAATTTTTTAATGCATAAAAAGGTTAAGACCTCAATACTTTTTTCAAATTATGTTAAGTGTCTTTTTTTCATATTTTCTTTAATGTAAGTCATATTCATATTTTCAAAAGTGTCATATTTTCTTTAATGTAAAATAATCAAGACCGTGTTTGCTATTTTTTGTGCACGAAAAAATTTTTTAAATTTTTATCCCATATAATTCAAAGTATTTCTTAGTAGAAAAACAAAAGTGCCTTGACCTCATTTTTTTAATCAAAAGCTTTTTTTAAGCCTAAAATAACTCCAAATTATTTTATTTTGTTTTCAGTCATTACAATGTGGTTTTTAGCCAAATTCTTTTAAAAATAGTTAAGTTGAAATTATCAATTTTTTCGTTTATAATGACAAAATAACACTGCTGTATAATATCGTTACGTTGTTAACAAGTAAAATCACTTTTCATTCATTACTTTCCATTCTGTTGCACATTTTGTATTCCATTTTTTTATTTTATTTTATAACCGTGGTACATATTGTTAGCGGGTCAAGTAAATATACGTTCTGAAAATGTTTGCAACCGATACTAAAGTTTAAAATGTGGTAGTAAAACTACTTCTTTTTCGCTCTTTTTTTAAAGAAATTATCCATTCGTGTTTCAGTATCTATGTAATCTGTTCTGTAATCGCTCGTCGAAATTTTTCTGTAGCTATAGAGAAAAAGTTTTCTCCAGATTTTATGAAATCTTGCCTTACACTTTCTTAAAATTATTATCTGTAACGATTGTAATACATTTTTTTGGAAAAGTTGCCCGCATGTAAAAGCAAAATTACTGGAGCGAGTAACTGAACTGAACTTGTCTTATGAGCTATCTTGTTCACCGTGTATTATTTATCTTCGTATAAGTTCTTTGAGATTAGCAGACTATGTATGTAGCAGCTGTGAGCTACGTGGTAGCTTTCAAAGTACATATAATCAAGGTTTGTAGAAAAAATATGGTAGCTAAACTACAGTTGTTTTTTTTAAATTTTTTTTAATTTAATTTTTTCACCGTTGTTGAAGACCCGACCACATTTTGAACTTACGGCTATAAATGTTCAACCCCGTTACCCTTTTAATTTTAAACCCAATCCAGAAGACAAGGAAACGCCTGGATCAAGTTGTGGGAATAATTTGTTTTCGTGGAGGACTTTTTGATGGAACTAACCATCACCTCCTACAACAAAAAGCCTCCACACGGTCTTTTACAAGTAGTCCGCGCAGACTATTTAAAAAGTGAACCAGTTGTGCGCATGAACCCAAAACCTTTTATAAAAGTAATTGAGAGAAATTTATATTTGAGAATTGAATCTGTAGTGGTTGACAAGTTAATAAGGTAAACCAATAATATTCATAAATAAAACAAATATTTAGTCATATATTTACTACCTCTTTCTTATTTTAACTAGACTTTGTATTAAATGACTCTTTCGGAAAGTGGATATCCTTCATGGTGGTCTGATCGGACTACTCATAAAAAACCGTGTGGAGGCTTTCTATTATAGGAGGCGTTGAACTAACCCGCATTTGCAATACGAACAACTTAACTGAAAACTATGGAGAGGAAATCTCCCACGGTTAGCCTTACATCAAGAGAACCCTACCACATGATCCGTTCACTACTGAGGATATTGAATGTCAGTAACGTGGTCGGTACGAGTCGGACACTTGTATCGACCAGCCGTCGCTGTATTCGAACCCGGACCACCTCATTGGGAGATGAGTTCTCTATCCACTGATCCACCACAGCCAGTAATTCAATATTTAAATAAACTTTTCTTCAAGTGCAGTTTATTGTTTCAAAAGCCAGTTATCGTTTCATGTCGTTAAAAGTAACTTATTAACAAAATGTACAGTACGAGAAAAATAAAGAATAACTGAATAACTTTCGTTCGAATTTTCACGTACCAAGTGTCAATCTTAATGGTTTCTGGGGTTGACTTAAATTGTGCATATTATTTAGTGCTAACTATTAATTAAGTTGTGAATTTTGAAGCAAAAACGCAATTTTTTTGAATAAACATTTATTTTTTTAACATATTTGGATTCCTGACCACCAAATTGGAGGGAAGGGGGTAGACAAAAGTTAGAAAAAATTGGATCAAAGCTTAGGGAGCTAGGAAGTTTATATATTTGGCGTCGTCCCAAAAAGAGGCTATAGAGAAATTTGAAATTTAACCTAACAATACTCTAATCGCGTAATCGACAAGAGAGGAATACTCCGTTGCTAAGCAATCAAGCTCAAAGAATAAAAGAGAATAAAATAAAAACCGAAGCTATTAATCGAAGCTATTAATTATAGTAGCTAATTCTTTACAGCGATATTTCTTTTTTTTTTATAATTGAAGAAATTAGTGAATGTTACATGTCATTTTAAAAAGATTGAAAAATGCATGTTTAAGAATATTGTAGGATTCATTTTTTTAAAAAATCGTTTCATTCTACCAAATATGTGAGTTTTAAGATAAAAGATAATGTGCAAATAGCATCCTGATGTTTTTATACATTCTGAAACGGATTTTCGTACATTCACCTTAAAATAACGCTTAACATGTTCAACAGTTACGATCACCAAATATTGCTACCATAAATTCTTTGTTTTTTTTTCTCTTTTTATTGCAAACTCAGTTTACGATTCGTATCATCATTACATACATATATCTTATACGAAAGACTCCTTTTAAACAGAGTTCGTAAGGTCCTTAAGAAACTGTAAGAGTGGCAGCAAAACTAAGAACATAAATACATTTCTTTTCTGTTATTATATTCATCACAGCATTGAATAATCAATTTCAATATAGAATAACTTCAAACATCTGGTAACAAAATCTTTTCAAAAATTTAGATTTTAAAGTTAAAAAAAACTTTTTGTTTTCAATATAGGTGTCACGGTTTATTAAATGCTTTAAGGACCGCATGAATTCTGTTGAAATAATAATTTTCAGATGTTTGTTCCTTTCAGCATAAGATTCTGATCAAAATAATGATCAAGAAAGATCCATTATACTTGATGGTAAAAACCTCATGAAAAACCTCACGAACCTCAAAATATGAAGAAAATAAACGCCCATTCTTAAGACTCACATGACGTGAAGGAAGAAAAAGAAAATGATATAAAACAGAAATGTGAAGTTACAACGAGAAAACATAAATAAAAGTGGAAAATAAAACTGGAAAAACCGTAGTACCCCCAAGAGTGAAATAGAGGAAATAAAATTAAAAAAATAATAATAATATTTAAAAACCGCAATAGCCGGGAAAGGTAAATCAGAGCAAAATGCATTTCCACGTTCCATTGAGATAGAGAGAAACTATTATCGTTTGCAAGAGAATTGGCATTCATCTGAACGAAATAAGATTCCCGGGTATCAAGATAAGCTGATTTGGCAGGGGTGGTTAGAATTTTGGCATTATCGAGATTAAATTTATCCCCAAGATACAAAGAATGTGAAGCATTAGAAACACAGTATTCTTGAAAAGGGACTTTTCTACAGTGTTTCTTTAGTCTTTTGAGCATGCTAAACATTTGCTTGAAACGTTGCATTTCTCAGGGCTTGCTAGACGTTAATGACTCGTGATTTTTGAGTGATCAAAACATGTTGACTTTTATTTACATTTTCAAATTTTTTGAAGAAAATGAAATTTTTATCTTCCCACTTCAGCTTCTGGGGATTATTCATTTAATGACTTAGTATATTAAATTAAAATATTTAATGCGATATTAAAATTAGCTTTACGTAAGATAATGACTATGGCTCTTAGGTTGAAAAAAACATTATAATATGTAGTTCATCAAACTTTCTAAAAAATTCAAAGCCGTGCATTTTTATTTATTTATTTTATTTTATTTCGTTTATTTATTTATTTTCGGGCTGCTGCGCAAACCTTTTTTTAGGATTTAAAAAAACTCTCATCTTCAAGTGAAATTTCAGAAATAGAATGAAACAATGTAATGACCCTAAACTTACGAATTGTTTAGAAATAGTGGTGGTTAAAAATCTACTAAATTGAATTTATTAAACCAAGAATCACAGTTAATATACTACCACTTGAAATTATTTATTCGCTGTCCGGAGCAAGTTAGCATCTCTGTGTATATAAATAAAACTATTTTTGTGTGTACTACATTACCAGAGATGCCAACTGCTCCGGACACGCCAAACTAATTTAAAAAACGGTAAATAACTTCAAAGTAAATTTTGCAAATATTTGGCAATTTTTGCTTACTTTTTTAAAGGTTTAGAAAATCATAAGTGATTTAAAGTGGCGAATTATATAAGTCAATGAATTATTTAGAAATAGTGGTGGATAAAAATCTACTAAATTGAATTTATTAAACGAAAAATCACAATTGATAAACTACCACTTTAAAATATTTATTTTATGTCCGGAGCAAGTTGGCATCTCTGCATTACATTAATTTCTTCAAATCATTTTAGTGACGATAATAATGTAAAAAAATAAAAAATTTACTGGAATTCAAAAAAGCTTGGCTTCGCCGGTCACTGGTGACCCCTGTGGAGCTATACGAACAAACTCAGTGGCGATCTACGGTGACCCCCATGGCATTCAACGTGTTAATGGAAAAATAATGTACGTGGTAGCGTAAAGAATAAGATTTTTAGAAATGTTAAAATTATATTGAATAGTTTGTAAAATAATTTTGCGAATCACGTGTGCACAGGTAATTAAAAAATTTATTTTAAGATTAAGACGGTATATAAGATGTAGAGAAATTTCAAGATGCTTAAAAATCTTGACTACGTATTCGTATTAATAATTATAAAATATATATTTTCCAAATCTATGCATACTTTTGTACATTACTGAAATTGTATCAATTATTGAAAGAACAAATTAAAAAATAAAATTTAAAAAAGCTGATGAATAATCGGATTCTTTCAGAAACATGCTTTTATAAAACTCGACATTTCTTGAATAACATGTTTTTTATTCAATAACATTTTTAATTCATATCTCTATATTAAATTACAAATAAATTTTAAGACGACTAAAAAAGAAACGTATTTTATAATTTAAAATATAAGGATTAGCAATCGGCCATCAGCGAAAAAAATATGAATGAAATTTTTCGTTAATAAAATTTCTCGTAAGTTCCTTTAAATATTAATCGCCCCATTTAAATATTTCCGCATAGTAGCTAAATTATTTTCCTAAAATTGATTAATTTTAAATTTTT
This sequence comes from Parasteatoda tepidariorum, assembly GCF_043381705.1. Classification (NCBI taxonomy): domain Eukaryota; kingdom Metazoa; phylum Arthropoda; class Arachnida; order Araneae; family Theridiidae; genus Parasteatoda; species Parasteatoda tepidariorum. The sequence goes on from NC_092212.1 coordinate 13,817,987, forward strand.
TCTGCTTCGACTGAATAAAAAATACTGAAAATGCTTTAGATTTCGCAGTCGAAAAATACGTAAATTAATATGGTATAAAAAATTTATACTTTTATACCTCATAATTCAAATTTTTTTTCATCCACAGTTAAATTAAATAATAAAAAAATAATAAATAATTATTAAAATTATTTTCTGCCTGAAATTATCTTTGGGTAAACGAGTTTTATAAGTGGGTGCAATTTTTTTCGAAAGCTTAATTAGTTATAAAGATATGACTTAAAACGCAAAAAATGAAATTAATATTAAGGGCTCCGAACTTTGGATCGCTCTCCTGACCAAACTATGGCTACCATGTTTCCTAGATTGCGACTATATTTTGAAAGTTAAGAATCTAAATATGTAAAAAAATATATATGTTTATTCGGCGAACGTGCGTTTTTGTAGCCGATTTCCTAACTTAATAGTTAACGCTACATAATTAGCATATATAAGGTCACCCCAGAAACCATTAAGAATGACACTTATTACGTGGAAATCCGATCATTAGAATAAAGATATTAGAACGAATAGTCTAAATCTCGCAATAGTTGCTACTCAAGTAGTTTCCCCAATACACTTATAAGTTCTATCCTAACAGTAAATGATAATTTCTCTCTAAGTCAAAAAAATTGTAAGGACAGCCGGTGTTTCAGGGGTTCAAATTTATGTTACATTTTATTTTGCTGGCGCGAAAGCTATAAAACTTAGAAGCTTGCAATTGCCCCGATAAAGTGTACGATGGAAAAAAAATTATATATCTTAATTAGAGATTTATGAGAGATTTATGAGAATTATCAATTGCTTAACTTATTGCAAAAAATACCATAACGACAGCTCTGCAGGAGGTAAGAATCAGTATTTCTGCGTTTAAGTAATTCCTCCTCTCCACCGAAATTAACACTAGGTTTAAGGACGTTTCTTACATACCTATCTCTACGAACACGCGTCAATTTAACGCTTGAACGAATACATCACTAGGTTTATGGACGTTTCTAATATACCCATCTCTACGAACACGCGTCAATTTAACGCTTGAACGAATACATCACTAGGTTTCTGGACGTTTCTAAAATACCCATCTCTACGAACACGCGTCAATTTGACGCATGAACGAATATACATATATATAGGAATAAATATTTAATAAATTCAATTTAGTAGAATTTTATCCACCACTATTTCTGAATAATTTGTAGCATTATATCATTCGCCGCTTTCTATTTACAAAATTTTATTTAGTAGTTATTTACCGTTTTTTTTAAAATTATTTTGGCGTGTCCGTAGCAGTTGGCATTATATTATAAACTATAAGAGAAAAAAGGAAAATATGCGATATATATTTATGAAATATTCGAGTATTTTATTATTAAATACTCGAATTAATCAACTGAAACCTTCAAAATCTGACATCAATTGACATTCTTTGTTTTTTATTTTTTATTATTGCTTATCGGCAACAGTTGTTTATCGCTTGTTTCATTTGAGAGAATGATATCGGATAACGAATCGAAGTATTGTCGGTACATTCTTATTTATTATTGATGTGATGTTTGCATGTTTACTCACAATTTTGTCTAAATTACGATCGTGTCAAATTGACGCATATCCGTAGAGATAGGTATACCACAAAGAGAATTTCAATATTGCTTCGCTTTTTCGCTAATTTCGCTTTTGACGAAAATAGATTTCAATATATATTTACCTCGATCAATGGATAAAAGTCATTACAGGAGATAAATTAAAATTCAAACGAGTTTTGTAATTTTCCTTTCAAAACTCGAAATGAGTCAAAATGACGCGTCCCGTAAGCCAATGAAAGCTCCACTTTCGGTGCATATCTCAATCTTGCAAGTGTCAGTATAAAGAGTTAGCCCCTTAGGAATATCCTACAGAGTAACCTGTCTGGGTGATAAATGGGCTTGTTAGAATGAGTAGATAATTCTCTAAGAATATATACTCTAGGTAAGGAGTTCAATGGTGATGCGTATGTATATATTGATGGATATATATTGTTAACAAGTGAAATCACTTCTCATTTATTGCTCCCAATTGCGTCGCGCATTCTGTATTCTTAAGTTCAAATTTTTTTCGAATACAGTTGATTATTTTTCAAATCTAGCAGAGTTTTATATCCCTACGTTTAACCTGCATTAAAATGTGCTTACTTGAAATTGTAATAGTTAGATATTTTATAAGACAAAATGATATTTTTTATCGTTAAGAAGAAGGAGAAGAAGCTTTTAATGAGAAGTAACGATAATCCAGGTGCCCACTTCTATAATAATCCTAAGGATGCTGAAGCTATAATTTTAAAGTGAGATATAAAAAAAAGAAGATTGAAACTTCTTTATAAGAATACTAACACCACTTAATTAATTAATACCAAAATTTATAACTTTTCTTGAGACTTAACGAATAAACACAGTAATTAATTGCGAGTAAAGATAACCATAGTTATTTTATAATATTTCTTGTTTAGTGGGGAGTTAGGATTTTGGGGTTGGCATGTATGCTTATATTGTAACTTTGCTACTACTTTATATATTGTGTGGAGATTGGGTATGGCATGCATGCTTATATTGTAACTTCGCTACTACTTTATATACTGTGTGGAGTTTGGACATTCGGGTTGGCATACATCCTTAAATTGTTATTTCGCTTTCACTTTATATATTGTGGGGAATTTGAACTTCAAATATGGCATGTATGCTTATATTGAAATTTTGCTGCTACCACTTTATTTATTGTGCGAAGTTAGGATTTCCGAGTTGGCAAGCATGCTTAAATTATTATTTCAATACCTCTTGACATTTCATGGGAAGTTAGGACTTCCGGGTTATTATAGACGTAGATATAAGTTATTATGGTGTTATCCTTTAAGGAAATAATAAGATATTTTTAAAAGTAGTTAATACTTATTGTGTATAATCAATAGAGTTAAATATAGCTCAACATTAGTTTTCATTATTCTCAGAAGTGTCTTAGTTTGAAGAAAAAAATAAACATTTTAAGATTATGCCCATTTAAATCCATATATTATCAAACGTAACTTCAAAAACATCAGAGCATTAAATAGAAAAACACTTTTTGAAAATTTTTCTTTATTGACTTTAATACGAGTTTCACTTATAAAAACACATTTTTCACTGGCTGTCCTCTGAAATTTTTTATAACTGACCATGCAAGCAAAATCTGAAAAATACAAAAGATTTTTTAATAAAAAGTAAAATTTTAAAAAATTTATCTTAAATTTCTAAATTTAAAAAAACATGAAGTAACAAACAACTAAAAGAAGAAGAATAGATTTTTTAAATACAATTTTATAGGATACAATGAGCAAGATAAAAAACGGGTCTCCCTGAATTACTTTTGATCTAAAGATCGGATATTCACGTTTCCGGACTCAATCTTAAAGGTTCGAAAGGGTGATCTCAAATATTCTAATTAGTTAGCGCAGACGATATTTTAAATTGTGAAATTAGGCACAAAAACGCATTTTCTCTGAATAAACATTCTTTTTATTCCGACGCATTCAGATTTTTAACCCCCCAAAATATAGCCGCAATAGTATGGTCAGGAGAGCGGTCCAGAATTTGAACCCCTTTATGTTAATTTGATGATTTGGGTACTTTACCATCACCTCCTACATCAAGATGCCTCCACACGGTTTCTTATACGTAGTCAAGCGCAGACTGTTTAAAAAGTGAAGCAGTTGTGCGCATGCACCCAAAATCTTTTATAAAAGTAATTGAGAGAAATTTATCTTATATATTTGAGAATTGAATCTGTAGTGGTTGACAAGTGAAAAAGGCAAACCAATAATATTCATAAATAAAATAAATTTTTAGACATATATGTGCTACCACTTTCTTATTTTAACTATATTCTGTTTTAAATGACTCGTTCGGAAAGTGGATATCCTTCACAGTGGTCTGATCGGACTACCTATAAAAAACCGTGTGGAGGTATTTTATTTAGTAAAAGTCGAAAAATTTTGAATTGTAAGGCATATAATTTCTTTACGTCATTTTAAATAATGCAATTTGATACGGTAAAATGCAAAATTTGAAGAAAATCGTTCGAATAATTCCTGAGAGATTCATTTTTGTATAAGTCTTATGTTTTTGAAAAAAGTTTTATATTTACTAAAAGTTATGCTTTGCACAAAATTATTAATCGTTAATCGCATGAATTTCATATTCGTGCGCAAAGATTTTTCAATTTTGCTTAAAAGGTTCTCGAGATATGGCGAAATACGCAAAAGATAAAGTTAACATTACGGAATCCAAACTTTGGACTGCTCTTCTGACTAAACTTTTGGGATCATATTTCCTAGATTACGGGTACCCCTTACATTTTGGGGTTCAGAAATCCGAATCCGGTAAAAATAGTATGTTGGTTCAGAGAAATTACATTTTTGTGTATGAATTATATTTAATATATCGTCTGCAGTAATTAATTAATTAGCATATTTGAGGTCACCCCTTCGAAGCTTTAAGATTGTGTCCTCAAACGAAAAAATCCGATCATTAGAGGAAAAGGTACTTACGGTGGTAAGTTTTTATTTTATTTTGTGCATTGTATATGGCGCTATTTATAATACACATAATTTACGATAATTTGTTCATACCTATTAACTTATGATCTAATGTTTGGATTGTCTTGCACTAAAATTCAACCTTAACTCATTCAGACGACGGAAGGAGAAATAAGCACTTCCCCAAACCGCACGTTCTGTGTATATACGTTCTAATGAGTACGTATACGTACTAACACGAGATGTGATAAGAGAATACCTTCTTGATGTCGTGTCCTTGTAATCTTAGGCCGATAGAGACAGATAGGCTATTTTCATATACGTTCTCGTTTGCAGTGAATCACGTGATCACGGTCCTACATGTGTTAATGGGTCAAGGTTTTAATCCTAAATATGCTAATTAATTAGCGCAGATGATATTATAAGTTATGAAATCAATCAAAAAAGAATGTGTGTCATATAAGAATTTATTTGGAGAATAATCCATAATTTTTTGAGTTCACTGCCAAGTAGAAGGAGGAACATTAAACAAGTAACAGTAAAGACTAATCAAATTAAAATAAATAATAAACAATTTGAAAAGGCACAGTAAAAAGTCAAAACATGGCAAAGGTCTATTACAATTATATGATCTTATTACAATGAATTCATTATTGTTCTTAAAAAACTAAACTCAGTGGCGCGACAGCCCATAGAGGGCCAAGGCCTACTGTGACCATCTCAGTTTTCTTAACCTTGGGCTCTGGGGTGCAGGATCAGATGTTCCGGTCAGGTGGTCAGNTCCCAGTGTTTAGTTCCCAAGTATGCTTGGTACTCATTTATCGGCACACTGAAGGGATGAAAGGCTGAATCAACCTTGCCCGGTCCGAGGATCGAACCAGGGACCTGTGGCACGACAGCGCGAAGCGCTACCGCTCAGCCACAAGCTTATTGTTCTTGCTTCCTGATATTATTTGGCAATATCTTAATTATCCTGGAAATTTGTTTCTAGTCCTTGAGAGGAAACAAAAAGTACTTTCCGTGAAAAAGCAAATTTTTTTTCTCAATAAATTCGGATGATGCAAGCCAAAACAAATCTGGTTCAAAATATGACGAAGCCCATAAATTGTGACGGAAACGTCAATCTAGTGAAAATTGCTTACATCACTCCTACTTCTAACTGAGATTAGGTAGGCGCAAGTATAGGTAGGTATAGTTTAGCACCAAATATATTAAACGAAGAGTTAGGCTCTAAACCTTGAAATATTTGTGAATTTCGGTCCCTGTAAGGTCATAGAATATACAAAAGAAGATTCTTACTTTTCACAAAAGTGTCTGAAAGTAAAGAAGGAAGAAACGATATGAAATCTAACATCTTATTGTAAAAGAAATTTAAGAAAAGCTTATACTCGTATGTCTTTCAGAAATTTAATCGTAGCAAAGTAGTTTGTAGTTTAATACACTGTATAATGTAGTACAATGCAGTTTAGTAGCAGCATTTAATAGTAGGGCCCAAATCTCTATAATATGATACAAATGTTATTTGGTAAAGGAGATATTTCTGTCAGCTTTTAACCCTTTGACGGTTAGGGAGATGAGCAGTTTCCGTTTCATTAATTCGTGCAGTATTACGAGCAAACAGTATTCGAAAGTGGCATCTGTTTACTCCCGCCGTTCTTCCAAAACTGTCACCCTTCCCTGGCGATCCCAACTGCTCCGCTTTCTGGAATTGTCATAATAAAATGGTAGCAAATTATGTAGTCAAATTCGTTGGAGAAGGACAGTTATGCCTGCTTCTTAAATTGAGTAATAAGTAGTTTGATGCTTTAACATTGCATTTTATATGATACTTATAATTTTTGATATTTAGTGGAGAAAAAATTACTTAAGAGGAAAAATACTAAACTGAAAGTAACTTGAATTTCGTTATCACTAGGAAATACTATTTTACAAAGCGGAGCAAGTTGGTATCTCTGGCGATGCCGTAGATAGCTCGCCTCACGCCTTTTAAAAATTTCTTATAGTATTTGTAGTACGTAAATAACAGTTTTTACGTACTTTAAAATAAAAAATGATAATTATTAATAGTAAATTATAAATGATTATAATCAATTATATAATTACATTATAAATGTAAGACAAATATTAAATTGAAAGGACTAAATAAATACAACTAATGTAAAACAACTAATGTAGTGTTTATGAAGCATTTAAATACAGTAATTACCTAAATACTCTGACAAAGTCTTCATCAGACTCAAAACTTGACAAGCTTTCTGTATTACAATCATCATCATAATTATCTAACTTTCGCTTTTCAGCCATTTTACTTTAGAAACATTCTAAAAAACGCGCCAAAGTGAGCATAAAAAGAAAAAGGTAAAAAAATAAATTCCCCCTTCATTATGAAAAGAAATTTATGGAACCCATATTGCCATCTGTCGGCAGTGAAACTAACTACTTTTCGCGAGTAGGGTTCGTTTTTAACATAGTCAATGCAGAATAATAATGGCGAAAGAGCTCAACTCGTCAGGGCGCATTTGGGAAAAATTTCACTACGCCAGTAGTGCTCGTTACTAATCATTACGGTCGAAATCTTGCTCCCGAGCGGAACTCGTTTGCGCGCATTATGAAGCACGATTCGATTGCAAGCTGAACTCGTTCATAACCGTCAAAGGGTTAATTGTTGACCGCACGTTGAGGTCAGGAAATACATATATAAGAATCTTCTTACTTTTCATATAAGTGTCTAAAAGTAAAAAAGAAAGAAACGGTATTATATTTTAATGTGAAGTAAGCTTCAGCTAAGCATATGGGCCTCAGAAAATTTTAATATCAGCAGTGAAAGGAAAGCACAATTATTTAATGCTGATTTTCGAAACTCTGTCACCAAGGAAATTAAAAAAAGTTATAATTAAAAGTGCCTTACACTTGAAGCAATGCGATGATTTTAAATTATATATAAAATCTTGCCGTGAAGAATTATCTGAACTTTAGAACAGACATATAACTTAAATATTAAAGTTATTAAAAATCTCCAATTCGGCGACATTTTTTAACCTAAATGGAAATTAGCAAAATCACTCTCCTATTCTCTGTTTTTGCAAATTTTTATGAACCTTGTATTGTAGCTATGTAGTAAGTTTTAAATATTAAAAAACTGGACGACAAATGCTTTTCATTTTCACAGAATTGTGGTGTTTCTCCCTATTGACGTTCTGCGCCATTTTCATAATCGACAACTCAGACTTTCGATAGGCTAAACTTGAGCTTACAGTCATGAGTAACAGTTGCAAACTGACAGCAGCTATAAAAATATCATATTATTCTCAAAAAGCATCATTTCATAATACGGCAGAGCCTTCGAAAAACAACCTTAATATATTTGCGACCAACATTAAATGCTATTTTGTATAGTAGATACATCAGTCTGAAAACACAGCACAATCAGATCTCTAAACGCGAAACTGTCATTTAAAAAAAGGGAAATTCCTTCTGGTATTAACGTGACATTACTATCTATAACACGTTGAATGCCATGGGGGTCACCGATGACCGGCACTGAGTTTGTTCGTAGCGCCACAGGGGTCACAGATGACCGGTGAAGTCAAGATTATTAGAAACACATCGAGTAAATTTTTAATTTTTTTTACATCATGATCGTTACTAAAATGGTTAGAAGAAATTAATGCAATATAGAACTCACAAAAATAGTTTTATTTATATACACAGAGATGCCAACTTGTTCCGGACAGCGAATAAATATTTTAAAGTGGTAGTTTATTAATCGTGATTCTTGATTACATAAATTCAATTTAGTAGCTTTTTATCCACCACTATTTCTAAACAATTCGTAGGCTTATATAATTCACCACTTTTTACATACATGTTTTGCCAAACCATCCAAATAACTAGCAAAATCTGGCTAATATTTGCAAAGTTAGCAGTTATTTACAGTTTGGCCAGACTTCAAGAAATGTGTTAAACTTTTCACAGACCCGTGGTAACAGTGGCATTTAGATAGATTTTCAAATGAAGGAAGTAAAATAATAATAAAAAGTAAGCAAACAGTTTAAAAATTACTTACACCAACTATTCCATCAAGCTGTAGAAAATAATATATTTTTAATTTTTAGAAACCAACATAAATACAAATAACTACATACCAGCGATATATATATATATATATATATACTAAATTTACTATTGCTAAATCAAAAAAAAAATAATGATAACAAATAAATAATAATAAAAAACAACGAATGAGTATTGTACTTAGTACCAATTTTTCAGCCTAATATGTAACTAGGCTGAAAGAGACGCATACCGAGATATCAACTAGCNGAGAGCTTTAATAGATAGTAGTTACCAAACATTTACTTCAGGACCAAAGCATTTTACTTCAGCCCTAGTTGTATAATGCCTGACTCCTGGCTGTGTTAACACTAGGTTTACGGGAGTTTCTTATATACCTATCTTTACGAACATGCGTCAATTTGACGCATGAACGAATAAATATAACAGCACTTACAGAGAAGCCAACTTGCTCCGGACAGCAAATATATATTTTAAAGTGGTATTCAATTGTGATTCTTGGTTTAATAAATTCAATTTAGTAGATTTTTATCCGCCACTATTTCTAAATAATTCGCAGGCTTATATAATTCACCACTTCATAATTCAAAATTTATTTAGTTGTTATTTACAGTTTTTTTTAATTATATTGGAATTCCGGAGCAGTTGGCAATTTGGCATCTCTGCACTTAGAAGGCAGTGTAATTATATACTATAAGAAAAAAAAGAAGAAAATATGAGACATATATTTATGAAATATTCGAGTATTTTATTTTTAAATACTCGAACTAAGCAACTGAAACCTTCAAAATCTGACCCCCTGACATCAATTGACATTCTGCGTTTGTTCTTTTTATTATTGCTTATCGGCAACAGTTGTTTCATTTGAGTTAAGGCTATCGGATAATGGATCGAACTATTGACGGTACATTCCTATTTATTACTGATGTGATAATTGCATGTTTACTCAAAACTTTTTCTACATTTACAATCGCGTCAAATTTACGCATATCCGTAGAGATAAGGTATACCACAAATAGAACTTTAATATTTCGACGCTTTTGAAAAAAATCGACTTCAATATATATTTACCTTGATCAATGGATAAAAGTCATTACAAGAGATGAAATAAAAATTCAAACTGGTTTTGTAATTTTCCTTATAAAACTCGAAATGCGTCAAAATGACACGCCCCGTAAACCTAGAGTTAATACGATGATATAATTGCGTGGGGTTACCTTTCACCCCTCTGATAGTTTATTTTGTGTATCTTTGACTATAGATATAATGGTGTGGGACTACTTCTTCCGCCTCAGACTGAGTGTCACTGATAATTAAAATGATTAGTATGCCATACTGCTTCTAGTCAGAGCCTCCTATAACTAAAAGCATCTGCACGGTTTTTAATAGGCAGTCCGATTAGACCACTATAAAGGTTAACCAGTATAAGAAAGAGAGCTTTAATAGAAAATCTAGTAAAAATGAAAAAGTGGTAGCAGATATATGTCTAATAATTTTTTTTAATTAATTGATATATTTGGCGTATCTTACTTGCTTGTCAACCACTACAGATTCAATTCTCAAATATATATGAAAAATTTCTCTCAATTACTTTATAAAAAAGAATTTGGGTTCAGGCACACAACTGGTTTACATTTTAAATAGTCTGCGCAGACTACTTGTAAAAAACCGTGTAGATGCATTCTGATGTAGGAGGTGATGGTTAGATTTCAGTGCCGTTAGGCTAACCGTGGTTTTAATTTCCATGTTACGCATATGTAGATTAGTTCCATCAATAAGTCCTCCACGAAGGCAAATTTCTTAGATATTTGTTCTCTTAACACGTTGAGCGCCGCTTCAGCAATCGGTGACTGACACTGGACTTTCCATTTAGGCCACGTCAACCACCGGTGGCTGACACTAAAATTACATTTAGGCTGCGTCTGCCACCGCTTGCTGACGCTGACCTTTCCCATTGGCCGCGAAAAACAGCTGGCTGACAGCGTATAGCATGATATAGAACTATAAAATTTACACTCTTTTATCGAATTGCAGAAAATTTATTGTGATTTTTGTTTTAATGAATTAAATTTAGTAAATTTTGATCCACCACTATTTTTAAACAATTCGTAGGCATATATAATTCACCACTTTGTTCAGATAAGTCAGGCTAAACCTATTAAATTTAGCAAAATCTGTCTATATTTGTAGTTATTTACCGTGGCATTCAGCGTGTTAAAGGAGTTTCTTTGTTTTCTGGATTAGGTTTAAAACTATAAGGCTCTCTATGGAGTTGAACATTAGAAGTTGTAATCTCGAATTTGGGATGGCTGTTCAACAGCGGCAATAAGATAAAATTAAAAAAAAGCCTGTAGCCTGCTACCACTTTTCTTCATACCCTGATTATTGCCACTTTGAAAGTATTAATTTCCCGGTGCATTCCCTTTCCTTTTAAATCCTTGCATGCAAGTAAAATGTTCCAAAAAATGTATTACAGTTGTTAGAGATCGGAATTTTAAAAAAGTGGTAGGCAGGATTTCATAAAATCTGGAGCAAACTTTTATCTATAGCTACAACTTCTGTTATAAAAAGAAAAAATTCGCCGAGTAATTGTAATATTGTTTACATATTTATTATATCACGAATTGTCGTAATCATAAATGGATAATTTCTTTTTTTTCTTTAAAAAAAAAGCGGAAAAGAAGTAGTTTTACAACCACATTTTAAACTACTCTTGTATGGATTACACAAATTTCAAGAAAGTATTTTAACGAGACCCGCTTATAATGCGTTAATATAATAACATAAATAACTTGCTAAAAGTGCCAAGTTATTGTTTTTAAAGGCTATTTACTTATCAAAATATCGGGACTTTTACACCATTTCTGGAATATAATCGATATTTGTTACGTTTGTATAAGTTTTAAAAGCAAGAACAAAAAATATACTCCAGTTTGAAATTTTGTCTGCGGTTGAAATTCATATTAACTCTAAGGAGAAATGCTTTTTTTTCATGTAAATTAGAACTCTCTACTAAATACAGATTGTTAATAATGTTTTGCAGCTCTCTTTAAGTTTAGTTAATAAAAACATAAGTTTCTCAACCTTTAAATTCATCCAACGGGTATAAAATAAAGTATTTTTTTAATATATAAACTTTAACTTACGACATTTGTGACAGTCTGCAAAAATTAACAGAGATAAAATGTAAATTTCATTTTTACAATTTACAGTAAGAAGAGAGAATAAATATGATTTTTTATTTGCAGAATCAGATTTTGTTTTCATAAATTGATATCTAATTTTTTTAAAACAATTTACGATGAGATGCTTTTGAACAATTATGTGACATGTCATTAAGTAAGTTTGAGCGATCTTGTGATCAATTGTGTGACATATAATGAAGAAAAAGTGGGTAACTATGTGAACAACTCTGTGGCATTCAATGAAGAAAATCTAAGTGATCTTGTAAACAACTATGTGACAGGTAATGAAGGAAAAATGAATTATCTTGTGACTGACTGTGTGACATACAATCAAGAAAGAGTGAGTAATCTTCTGAACAACCGTGCGATATGCAATGAAGAAAGTTTAAATTATCTTATTAAGAACTGTGTGATAAGCAATGAAGAGAGTTTGAGTGATCTTGTGAACAATTGTGTGACATTTAATAAAGAAAATTTAAATGATCTTGCAAACAACTCTGTGACATGTAATGAAGAATGACTGAATGATCTTGTGACTGATTGAGAGACATGTAATGAAGAAAGAGTGAGTAATCTTCTGAACAATTGTGCGATATCCAATGAAAAAAGTTTGAGTGATTCTGTGAGCAACTGTGTGAGATGCAATGAATAATGTTTGATTGAACTTGTGAACAACCGTGCTATATGCAATGAAGAATGCTTGAGTGATTTTGTGAACAAATGTGTGACATACAATGAAGAAATTTTGAGTGAACTTGGTAACAACTACGTGACATACAAAGAAGAAAGTTTGAATGATCTTATGAACAACTGTGTGACATGTAATGTAGAAAGTTTGGACGACTTCGTGAGCAACTGTGTGATATTTATTAAGGAAAATTTAAGTGATCTTGTAAACAACTATGTGTCATGTAATAAAGAAAGAGTGAGTAATCTTCTAAACAATTGTGCAATATGCAGTGAAGAAGGCTTGAGTGATTTTGTGAACAACTGTGTGTTATGTAATTAAGAAAGTTTGATTGATCTTGTGAACAATATGGAATAAAGAAAGCTTGAGTGATTTTGTGAACAAATGTGTGACATACAATGAAGAATGTTTGAGTGAACTTGGTAACAACTGTGGCATGTAACGAAGAAAGAATGATCTAGTGACTGATTGCGTGGCATGTAATGAAGAAAAAGTATGTAATCTTGAGAAGAACTGTGTGATATGCCTCGAAGAAAGTTAGAATGATTTTGTGAACAAATGTGTGACATACAATGAATAAAGTTTGAGTGATCTTCTGATCAAATATGCGACATGCAATGAAGAAAGTTTGAATGAACTTGGAAACAACTGTGTGACATACATTGAAGAAAATTTGAGTGATTGATCTCGTGAACAACTGCGCGTCACAAGCAATAAAAAATGATTATGAGTGCATTAAATCTGTCACAGTCATCACTAATTATATAATTGTATATGAGTAAAAAAAGTCATTAGTTGCTTAGATTACATTTGAAAGATCCCTATTTCCATTAAAAAATTTTTTAAAGAAATTATTTTTTACCAACCAAGTTATTATGCAACTGCGTGTTTTTCTAATTGTTAAAATTTCCCCAACAAATTTGAGTGATGAATTAGAGAAATATCCCTGCTGTCCACTCAAGGTTCTATATCTGGTGTATGTTTGTTCGCTTTTGAAGTGTCCACTGTGCTCATATGTTTTTCTGTTCCAGAAATGTATTTTTAATTTGTGATTTGCTAATTTGCTTCGAAAGAAAATCAAATACATACTGACAGAAGATTCTCGACTCCATTACGAATCTGCAAAATAGAATTAATTGGTATTTATTGTATCGTAAGTCAGTAGAAATAATTTATCCAGTTAACTAATTTGCATTTCCATTTGTCTACACTCTGAATCATTAAGGATCTCTATCAGGAAGAATCTGCTTCTTCTATGCTGTTAATGGATTTAACATGGAGGCATATGATTAACCATGTTAACCATATGCCTAGAATTTACTTACTTATTCAGTAACTAATAAATATTTTTGAATAATTTCTGGAAAAGGTTTAAAAATAAGCCTCAAATTTAAAATTTGATAACTACACTGTAAGTGATTTTCGTGCATATCAACATCTAAAATGGTGCCTACTACCTTGCAGTAAAGCTCCACAAATAACATTTCGTTCTTAGGGATTTACTCCACCAAGAACCGATGGTAGTTCTTGGTGTGAAATAAAGTAACCGCCACCATTTTTATTATTCACTAACACTAAAATTTATATTCACATATATTTACGAATAAAAATTTTAGATCAATAGAACCACTTCAACCCATTCCATTTTTTAAGCTCCTTTAAAAAAGATTGTTGTTTCTAATGACACTTGGACAATCCAAGCTCGCCAGCCATCAGCTCTGCGAATTAAGTCAGGAAATTAGGCCTTTTGTTTGACAAGAGAGCACTGCAAGGGTGAAAGTACATCTTGGTCCAGAATACCACGGATAGATGGCAATACCACTCATTCGTAAAGCCAATTTAAATATGGATATGACATCTATATTTAAATTTGCTTCGTCTATATTCCTCGATTTAGATATAGATACGAAGAGGTAATAGAATTTTCGATTCCGCAGATTTTACGAGCACGTTTATCACGCTGCAAGGATGAAAGTACGTCTTGGTCGTCAACACGCATAGAAGACAGCATCACTCATTAGTGAAGCCACTTCCTTAACACATTGAGCACCGCGTCAGCCATCGGTGGCTGACACTGGACTTTCCATTTAGGCCGCGTCAACCAACGGTGGCTGACACTGAAATTACATTTAGGCCGCGTCAACCACCGGTGGCTGACGCTGACCTTTCACATAGACAGCGAAAAACAGCTGGCTGACTGCGTATAACGTGATATAGAAATATAAAATTTACACTCTTTTATGGAATTGCAGAAAATTTATTCAAAATTTATTTAATTATTGTGATTCTTAGTTTAATAAATTCAATTTAGTAGATTTTTATCCACCACTATTTTTAAACAATTCGTTGTCTTATATAATTCACCACTTTTTTCATGCTAAACCTTTTAAAACTAGCAAAATCTGTCAAAAATTTGCTAACTGGGCAAGCCATGTAAAATTAGCGTGGCGTTCAACGTGTTAATTTAGACATAGTTCTGAAGAAGGGGGAAATTTTCTCCAGATCCCAGTACGCACGGTACTGCTCGGAGACTGACCATTGGACTTCTGATTCCACTGATTTGACGAGCGCGTACATCCAATGTACTCTGTGGGTCTAAGTGGAGTCGAAGGCCGAATTCTGGCCACACCGGACTGGAATCCGATTCTCTAATCACTCGGCTACCGTAGTGCGAAAAAAGATTAATGCGATAAAAATAGAATGTTAAATTTCTATTTTGAATGTTGTGCAATGATGCTTAAAAAATGTGTTACAAAAATATGTTAGAATATTAACTTATTTATGTATGGTAATAATTTAATTATTGATAGTAAAAAGTAAAATGGTTACGATCCAAGAAACGCAGAAAAGATAATTTTAAATCATTTTGTCTCCCTTCATTAATTATATGTAAGAATTAATATCTGCCATCTCTTCCACAAGTGGCAGAAGGTTTTACTGTATTTTAAGTGGTAGCACAACATTCATACTTGATTCATATTTTAACAAATTTAATTTANTTTAGGCCGCGTCAACCACCGGTGGCTGACACTGAAATTACATTTAGGCCGCTTCAACCACCGGTGCCTGACACTGAAATTACATTTAGGCCGCGTCAACCACCGGTGGCTGACGCTGACCTTTCACATAGGCAGCGAAAAACAGCTGGCTGACTGCCTATAACATGATATAGAACTGTAAAATTTACACTCTTTTATGGAATTACAGAAAATTTATTCAAAATTTACTTAATTATCGTGATTCTTAGTTTAATAAATTCAATTTAGTAGATTTTTATCCACCACTATTTTTAAACAATTCGTAGTCTTATATAATTCACCACTTTTTTCATATATGTCATGCTAAACCTTTTAAAACTAGCAAAATCTGTCTAATATTTGTAAACTGGGCAAGCTATGTAAAATTAGCGTGGCGTTCAACGTGTTAATTTAGACATAGCTCTGAAGAAGGGGGAAATTTTCTCCAGATCCCACTACGCATGGTACTGCTCGGAGACTGACCATTGGACTTCTGATTCCTCTGATTTGACGAGAGCGTACATCCAATGTACCCTGTGGAGTCGAAGGCCGAATTCTGGCCCCACCGGACTGGAATCCGATTCTCTAATCACTCGGCTACCGTAGTGCGAAAAAAGATTAATGCGATAAAAATAGAATGATAAATTTCTATTTTGAATGTAGTGCAATGATGCTTAAAAAATGTGTTACAAAAAATATGTTAGAATATTAACTTATTTATGTATGGTAATAATTTAATTATTGATAGTAAGAAGTAAAATGGTTATGATCCAAGAAACGCAGAAAAGATAATTTTAAATCATTTTGTCTCCCTTCATCTCTTCCACAAGTGGCAGAAGGTTTTACTGTATTTTAAGTGGTAGCACAACATTCATACTTGATTCATATTTTAACAAATTTAATTTAAACTGTGCGTGATTGTGACTACCATTGCATTTAAACAGTTTAAACATACTTATAGCAAGCCTGATAGTTATCTAATTATGATTCAAGCGTTTTCTAAATGTGAATTGAGAGTCTGCATACTCTAATACTTCATTTGGTATTTCACTACCACTTTAAATGNATTAGTGATAGTCGGAATGAAAAGTTAATAGACTTGATATACCTTATCTACGTTTTAATCAATTTTTTAAGGTTGAATTTACCCTGACGCAGAAAAATATATCAGGGATATACCACTATGACTTACATTTCAAAGTATTCATATTTAAAACAAATACATTGAATGCAATATTTTTCATTACTTCAAGCAAAGAGCTTGAAACATTCATAAAAGCAACTCCATCGCCTGCTTACCTCATTGCTCAACCAAAACTATTCTAAAATTCCAGATGAATGGGATAGGGGTCGCTTCGCGGCCCAGGTGCCCAATAAAATCGAAACACTAGGACTAGGATCTTATTATGATTCAAGCGTTTTCTAAATGTGAATTGAGAGTCTGTATAATCTAATACTTCATTTGGTATTTCACTACCACTAGAAATGGAAGAAGAGCATAAAAGTTTGCATGTATTTCAAGAAATTTATACTTACTGCCTTAGGTACTTTCTAAAATATCAACAGAATGAGTTTGCAGTTTTAGTTCCTAGGAACTGTAACTCATTTAGAAATAGAGAAATTTGTTTTTGTTTTGTTAGTATGTTTACAGATAAAAGATTATTGGAATATTTTTATTTTTCCTTCCACGTGTTCTAATGAAACTTTTGCAACTTAACATGTTGCCGCAAATGCCGGTAAAGCTGTTTTTTTTTGGTACTCTGTAGGCAAATAGTGGATAAATACTGTAAGAAATGGTAACTCAAATGTCACGAAATTTTTTTCGCTTGAGGCTAAACCGCTTCCTGGTATACGCTATGAAGGAACATTTCGCCAAATTGATAAAATAACTGTCGTCACTTCTTCAAGGAAACGAATTTCATCAAAAGTAAAGAACTATTTTGTTAGTTTATTTATTTTTTGTTGACTCTTCATGGTGTCGAACGGGAGTAACCAACTTCTGTTGATCACTTTCGAGTTCATAGCTTTCGCGCTGAGAAAGTATTTTCGTCAAAGATTTGAGACTTCACGTTTCGTCACAAATCACGTGATGAAATGATTATCAAAGACCCGTGGAAAAGCGGTATCAACCGCCAAGCGCTGAGCAAAGCGTGGAGGTAGCGGGTTCGAATATCACTGTTACCCTTCCTACTGTCCTTCTGTGTATTATGCTATCGGTTCTTCGATTTGACAAAGGTTTGTAAGCCTGAATTAAGCACATAAGCTTGTAAATGTTTGTAATTCTAATATATATATATATATATATATATATATATTCAAA
>NC_092212.1:13835937-13863611 GCF_043381705.1 Parasteatoda tepidariorum
ATATATATATATAGATGCAGCAATACCTTGGAAAATGTTTTTGAAATTGTCGTGTGGATGATAAATTTAAACCCTTTGGGACGGGTGTTTCATAAATGCATTCCTAAACAATCAGAATCGAGATGAAAAAGAATAAAAAGCGGTAGCTTAAATGGCTAATTTGGAAGACTTACTTTGCTTTCACTTTAATAAATCTCAGTCTAATCGCATATCTAATCACCATTAGTTCAAAGTGTAAATATATAGAATTTTTGTTATTTTAAATTAAGTAATCGTGATTTAAATAAATCAAACTTATTATAACCCCTTCTGCTGCTTAACTGCTAAAAAATAACTGCTAAAAAATTATTTTGGTTACCAGTTTCATCTTTTTACTCTGATTGATAAACTTTCATGCTGGTTCGTATTTGTGATAGTCGGAATGAAAAGTTAATAGACTTGATATACCTTATCTACGTTTTAATCAATTTTTTAAGGTTGAATTTACCCTGAGGCAGAAAAATATATCAGGGATATACCACTATGACTTACATTTCAAATTATTCATATTTAAAACAAATACATTGTATGCAATATTTTTCATTACTAAATTTTAAAAAAATATTGCAAATTTTAATTTTTTAATAAACTTGAGAAGTTTATTAGTCACCCGTAGTAATACTAACGTATGTAATCTAATATAATGTGTCAAAATCGAGTTTCTTTTAAATAATAAGTTAGAAATAGTTTCTGTATAAACTTTACAAATATATCCATGTAATATGCAATAAATTAAGTAGACTTAAAAATAATTCCACCACCTATCTTTAAATTGAAAGATCAATTTACCTCCAATATGCCTGCAATTTAAAAAAAAAATTATAAATGAAAACTATTATTATTCACAAAAACAATTAATGGGTTTGAATTTTTTAAAAAAAAGGAAAAAATAAGCATATCTCGGTAATTTTTTTCAGCTAGACAATGGGAAAAAAATCACATTTTTGTAAATTCTCTCCACTAATTTCAACGTAATAATTAGTTTTTTCCCCCGTGAACCAAAGTGCGCATGAACCCAAAACCTTTTATTAAAGTAATTGAGAGAAATTTATCATATATATTTGAGAATTGAATCTGTAGTGGTTGACAAGTAAATAAGGCAAACTAATAATATTCATAAATTAAAAAAAAAATTTTGTTATATATTTGCTACCACTTTCTTATTTTAACTAGATTTTGTATTATGTGACTCGTTCGGAAAGTGGATATCCTTCACAGTGGTCTGATCGGACTACCTTTAAAAAACCATATGGAGGCTTTCAGTTACAGGAGACGTTGGAGAAAGTGATAGCAAATATACGTCTAAAATATTTTTTAATTTATGAATATAATTGATTTGTCTTATTTACTCGTCTACCAGCAAAGATTCAATTATCAAATGTCTCTAGAATGTCTATAGAAATGTCTATAGAATTATCTCTCAATTACTTTTAGAATAGAATTTGGTTTCATGCACACCACTGATTCTCTTATTAAGTAGTAAGCGCAGACTACTTTTAATAAACCGTGTGGAGGCTTTCTGATGTAGGAGGTGATGGTCCTAGTCACCTCATTGGGAGGTGAGATCTCTATCACCTGAGCCACAGAGACTCTAGATTGGTACTTTATAAGCTGTCAGAATTTCCATACGATAACTGTGGAATATACAGAATCGTATTTCCGATAAGGCAATCTCGTCTTTTTTCTTCCAATTTATACATTTGGCTTATCCAATGGCTTTGGCCGATAATCGGCAATTGGGCGTCACCCGTAACAGAAGGATGAACTCTGTCTTTCAAGGCTATGGATGTATTATTTATATTATATCAAATTTCAACCACGTAAGAAACAGCGAAACTGTTTAAAGGTTTTCAGATAATTGTTTTTTTATTAAACAGCGAGACTTAACCGACATGAACCCAATTAAGTGATTGATAAAAATATTAAAAATTAAACAAGCTTACCTGGTCCGCGATTATCGTTATCAGCTAAGAAGCAAAAATAATTATGAGAATTACACATTTATTTATAAATGGTTCAGTGATTTTTATGTTGAGTATGTAAAACAAATTAAAAAAAAGTGCAGAAAAGAACTAAAATTTATCTTCAGTTTGATTTAGAAAAAATAAATTAAAACATAAATTTGTTTTACAATTGAAGAATTTACTACTTTGAAACTACATATTTTGTTTTTCATATTAGTCTTTCGCTATTAAGAAAAGAAGCAGCCATGCCAACTACTCCGGATTCGACAAATAATTTTTTTAAGAAAAGGAAGTAAAACAAGGCAGAATTTTTCTACGAATTCGTGGAAAAATTACTTAAAATGAAAAATACCTAACTAATGAACAACTAAAATACCTAACTAATGAAAAATACCTAACTAAGTTTGTTCCCACCAGAAAATATTTCTTTTATAGTGGAGCAAGTTGGCATCTGTGTAAACCCCTAAAGAACCTATTTCACATTTTGTTTTATTCTTATTTATTAAAAAAAGATTGATTAGTGGTAAATTTCTTATTTAATACTATTCGATTTGAATGGAAAAACATTTTTAATTGAAATACCCTTATTTAGAGTTAAAATCATATTTTATGGATATTTTTAAACTAAAGGTGGTAGCTAATTTTGGAAAGTATTCTCTTTGCTAAGACACAACTGTTCTACGTTTATTATTTTTTTATTTAGGTAGTTTTCTTGCCAAGAAAAAAATAAGGCATTGACATCTCTTGACAGGGAAAGGGCTTAAACAGCTTTAAAATTTTCTAACGTCCTGACTAAGTTAGAAATCTTATTCTGCAGGGGAGTTTACTTTGCTGGACGAAAAATTTCCATTTCCTGATCTATTCGTCGCATCTTGACAGGATTCGTATCGACCAGCTATATCTCGGATTCGAATCCGGTTTACCTCATTGCAAATCTGTATAGTATAAATAAAAATATAGTTTATTAAGTTAAATATTTTGCTACTTACCACACAGGACTGAGCCCACTAAAAGAGAAGTAACAGATTAAAAGAGAGTAAATTCCATAAATTAAAATAAGGGATGATACAACTGAAAGAATCTACATTTATATTACGGAGAATAAAATATAAATAAGTGCTTTATTCTAAAACAATGAAGTGCTGTGAAAGCAAAACTGAACAAATAAAGAGTAGTAGTTTAGTTAGGATTAAATGTTGTGGATAACTTCCATTTGCGCATTAATTTATAAAAACAATTATATTAAGAGAACGTCAAAGTTTTATATTTTATACTCCTTCTGTCCCGAATTAGTTGTTGCACTTGAATGTTATTGTTCTGATTATTAAAACGAGGATTTTATGATTTTGTTTGAACATTTTTCAAATCAAGTATTTATCTCTTACAACGTAACTTACAACTCTTCCGCCAGTAATCTTCTAGCAAATGAAACGTGAATTCATTAGTAGTGTAATTTTACTGTTGTCGATATCTTTTAAACTACATAGGAATTTATGTCAATCTACTTGAAACGTAGCCACTAACTTAGGGCAAAATTTTTGACCAGAATGTTGTACTTATGTCGATATCTTTTAAACTTCATCGGGATTTATTTGTCAATCTGCTTGAAACAAAGCCACTAACTTAGGGCAAAATTTTCGACCTGAATGCAGTACTTATGTCGATATCTTTTAAACTGCATCGGAATTTATTTATGTCAATCTGCTTGAAACGTAGTTACTAACTTAGGGCAAAATTTTCGACCAGAATGTAGTACTTATGTCGATATCTTTTAAACTGCATCGGAATTTATTTATGTCAATCTACTTGAAACGTAGCCACTAACTTAGGGCAAAATTTTCGACCTGAATGTAGTACTTAATATGGGATGGAGAGGGTAATTGTTAGACTTTTCGGGACGGGCGAGTCGTGAGTGTAGTCGAACGGAATTAGAATGAGAATAGTAAAAAATAAAAAGCGGTAGCTTAAGTTTGGGCATAGCCAATTTTACAGATCTATTTTTGCTTTCACTTTAAATCTAACACTTCCAATCCTTACATGTTTAAAGTGTAACTGTACAATTTTGAATTCGGACAGAGTAGTAGTGAATTAAATAAAGCAAACTATTATTACCCCACCATCAAATAAACTTGAAAACGAGTTTTATCTTTTTTACCCTGATTATCGAAACCCTGAGAATGCATATATGACTCACCCGTCTCGAACACGTTAAACATTTTCGTTTTTATTTCATCTTAAACTGAGTATAATTGAAGATTTTTGCTACGCGATTTTTCATAAAGTTTAAAAACCTCGATGAGAATTATCATTAAACTGAATGATAGATACAGTTAAAACAGAGTACCTATCCCTGAAGGATATTTTCTCCCTCATCTCAAATAAACGAATTCAGGGTAGGAAAAGGCGGAATGATCATTACTGGGCTGGTAAATATCCCGTTTAGAGTAGAGTTTAATTTTAAATATGACCCCCGAGTCAGAGATCGAGAGAATTGTGAAAAGTTGCGTTTCTTTTAAACTTTTGAATCATTTGCAAGCAGTGGTGTGCTATAGTGGTAAATTTTAAATTAAATTTATAAAATAAAGAAGGGAACATGAAAATCTAAATGTAGCTGCTACTAGAGGAATTTCTGTCCAAAAAGCGTAAAAAGTTTGCAGTCCTGCTTTCATTGGGCAGCAACTAAATGTCTGCCATTTTTACGGATTTCCCGGATGTTTTTTTAATAGTTAATATAGTAGTGAATTTTATATATTCACACTTTATCCTTATTCAGGGTTTCCACAGGCCTTGTAAATTTTAAAATGTGGTAACGTAAATTAAACTTATTTGGATAATTTTAATTCTGTGTAACCACCACTAAAAAATGTTTTCCAAAGAAAGTATATAGAGTTGAACATTTCAGTTTCTAAACCAAATTTCCATCATGTCGATATATTACCATACCTGCCAACTTTCACTCTTTCCGAGAATGGATTTTCAGAGTGGCTGTAAAACAATAAACGAAAAACAATCTGACTCAAAAATATATTTATATTTTGATCCCGTTGAAATTCGCTTGCGCAAGGATTATTATGCTTTCATATATTTATTGTAATTATTTGTATGTAGTGGTGGTCAAACTCATTTATAATTATTATTATAATTCAAAAAATTAATTCGAATAACCTGAGAATTGCTACCACTTTAAATATGAAAGTAAAATCTTCCGGCAAATCCGGAAGAGTTGGCAGGTATGTATTACTCATGATAAGTTTTATTTTTCAGGTTCATCTGAACTAGTAGAACAGCAGTACTACGTATGTCCGTTATGGGTATTTTATGATGAATGGGAAAAGGACCAGCTTCTAAACCACTTAACTACAAAGTGGTAGACTAAAATGAGAAATATCTTAACCTTAATTTACCACCACTACAAAAAATGTTCAAGGACCACGGGAACCTCTTATTTGAATAAAAATGATTTTATAATGACTTTCACTTAATTATTTCAATTACATTCAGGGGTTCAACAAAATAACGGAAGCACTTCAGTACTAACTCTGTGTAAACGATATTTCTTCCAGCAACAAATGCTTTGGAAGATCTTACATGGCAAAATTGTTGACATACTTTAAGAGATCCTGCTTGAAGCTTTAGGAATTGATGTTCTTTTTACCCACGCCAAATTTAAAAAAAAAAAATTGAGCGTAGGAAGTTAAAAGCCGATTTCCTTTTCCAATACCACTGTAATTAAAAACGCTTTCTAATGTACGAGATAAATATTGCAATCCTGTAGAATGATTTCTAAGTTACTAGTATTAAAGCTAAAAAAAAAGTTATTAACTTTCAACCCTCAATTGCTTGACTTGTTTCTTGGGGTGGTACATAGGTAAAAAGGCATAATTTCTGAAAGCTTCAAGAATGACATTCCTAATTGTTCCAAGGAATTTTCTACGTAAAATCGTCCAAACCATCGGCTGTTAAGAAAGATTGTTTACATAGAGGTATAAAGCCGTTAAAAAAAGTTGATGTAAATTTGGCACTATTCTTGTTGTAGAGGTAAACTAAATAAATTTTTTTAAGTACAGAACTGTAGTTATTGGGTAAAATAGCAATTGTTTGAAAGAATTAGTACTAAATACTAATCTAAGTACTAAATACTAAGAATTACTGCTTAATACTAAGAATTAATTCTAAATACTGAAATATAATTCTAAAAGTGTGGTTGTTTACAAAACGAAATGTTTTTGCAATAAAGTCATAAATTGATTCTAATGCGATTGAAAATATGTTTTGACAGTAAACAAAGAAGGAATGAATAAATATATCTGAATAAATTAAAAAATGTGATGATATGCTCTGTATAAATTTTAGTGTACCTTAAAACCAGAGATGCCAACTTGCTCCCGACAGCGAATTGATATTTTCGAGTAGTAGTTTTTTATTGTATGATTACTGATATACGTAATATTTTTTCTCACCACTACTTCTAAACAATTCAAAGGGATATATATTACGCCACCTTTTAGTGGTTATTACGTTTTGAACCTAGTAAGAAGTTGACATAGTTAATCGAAAATTAGTAGATATTAGTTTGTAGTTCTTCACCGTTTTTTGAAGTATTTTGTTGATCTGGAGCAGCTGGCATCTCTGAAAAACACTGAAAATTGTGGCAACTTTGCACCGAAATTTTTTCACGGTGTATAATTTTATTTGCAAGAATATCACCGTCGAATTAAAATCTATTGAAAGCGATTAAAATTAATTACTTTTTCGAGTATATTTTTTGAAATTCATTATTGAAGAGCATTGTAAAGAATGTTTTCAAATTAAATGCGAATAATTTTCACTGCATGTCATGATAGTAGTTATTGAATAATTAAATAAAGTAAGTCAATAATGAATAATTGAGTATCTACCACTTTTTACATTTGTAGTTATCTCTGTATTTTGAATAAACCTTCTTGCTCTAGTTAGACTTCTGGAGTTTATCTCCATACCTACTAACTTGCATGGTCGTAATAATTAATTTTGAAATAGCATTATCATACCTGCCAACTTTCACTCTTTCCGAGAATGTATTTTCAGAGTGGTTGTAAAACAATAAATGAAAAACAATCTGACTCATAAATATGTTTATATTTTGATCCCGTTGAAATTCGCTTGGGTAAGGATTATTATGCTTTCATATATTTATTGTAATTATTTATATGTAGTGGTGGTCAAACTCATTTATAATTATCATTATATTTCAAAAAGTTAATTGGAATAACCTGAGTATTGCTACCACTTTAAATATGAAAATAAAATCTTCCGGAAAATCCGGAAGAGTTGGCAGGTCTGCAATATCATCATCAACATTTATATGGTCGCCTTGGGCCGTTAGCGGTCTTTTTTCCATTCGTCTTGAATTTTGATCTTAGGGGTGATTCTTTCTGGTAATTGGATTGCAATTGAAGTAAAAGGAAATTAAATATTTTGAATTTTAGATAAAATTACGTCACTATAAAAATGAGCTGCCATCGGTCCGAGATTTGAAATAACACTATAATGAATTATTTTATTATTAAATTAATTTAATTATTGATTTGTCGTGGTAGGTTAAAATATTTGTTTTTATATTTTAATTTCAAAATTAAAACCCTAAAATCGTTTATGTTGCTACCGCTAAGAAAATTATATCTCAACTGATGTGCATGTTGGCAGCTATGCATCTCAATATGAAAATACTTTAAGCGCGGTCTATACATATTTTATAACCGTTGTTGAACACCCGGCCCAATTTTGGGTTTACGACTCGTAGCCTTGTAATTTTGAACCCAATTCCAAAGACAAGGGAACTCTTGGATCAAGTTTTGGATAAATTTGCCTTCGTGGGGGACTTTTTGATGGAACTAACCCACATTGGTGTAACCCGGATGGCTCATGGAGAGGAAAACCTCATACGGTTAACCTGATGGCAAAGGGACTTTAACCTATGATTCGTCTACCACTGTAGTCGGTACGGCGGAATTCGAACCGGATCTGATTGGAAGGCGAATGCTCTATCCACATAGCCATCACGGCTCAGCGGTCTATATATAAGAAATACCTAAAGGAAAAAGTGGTAGGGAATATATGTTAATATAAAATGGTTGAGCCATGGTGGCTCAGGGGATAAAGCGCTTGCTTTCCCATGTGGTGAATCCGGTTCTAATTCCAGCAGCTGCTGGTCGATTCGAATTCCGCACCCGGCTCGCATCGACCAATGTGGTGACGTAAAATATCCTCAGTGGTAGACAGATCTTGGGTTAGTGATCTCTAGCAGTCAGGCTAACACTGGAAGGTTTTCGTTTTTTTCCTCCCCATGTAACGCAAATGAGGATTAGTTATTTCAAAAAGTCCTTTACAAAGTAAAATTTTTCCCGATAGTTGAACCAGGAGTCTCTTGTATTCTAGATTGGGTTCAAAATGACTAAGCTACGAAGTAGAACATTAGTACTCGTAAACCCAAAATCGGGTCACTTGTTCAACGACGGTTATAAAATAAAAATTTATTTATTAATTTCAAAAGTGAAATTATTTCATAAATAATATTTATACTTTTGAATTTCACACTTTCTGATGAACCATATTGTTTTCTTTAGCAATAGGTTTAAGGGACGCGTCATTTTGACGCACTTCGAGTTTTGAAAGGAAAATTATAAAACCCGTGTAAATTTTTATTTTATCTCTTGCATTGACTTTTAACCATTGATCAAGGTAAATATATATTGAAGTCTATTTTCTTCAAAAGCGTTGAATTATTGAAATTCTCTTTGTGGTATACCTATCTCTGCGGATATGTGTCAATTTGACTCGATCGTAATTTAGAGAAAATTTTGAGTAAACATGCAATTATCACATCAATAATAAATAGAAATGTAAAGACAATACTTCGATCCGTTATTTCAAATGAAACAAGAGATAAACAACTGTTGCCGATAAGCAATAATAGAAAGAACAAACGCAGAATGTCAAGATACCTTAGAGTAGGCATAAAAACCATTTATTTGGTTCAATTTACTTTTCAATTTTGTATTTTTTTACTGAATGAGTAGTAACAACTATCACTTTGAAAACCAAAATTTTCGGTAAACCGTTACCAAAACATAAAATTTACCAAATTAATGATTAAAATACCGTATATATAATTTTTTTTCAACTAAAATTATGTTGTTGGTCCTTTTACCAGAAATGTCATTACTATGCGGAAAGGTAATTTTACCAGAATTTTTTCTCGGTGCACAAATTCATTACAATGCCATTCAAGCATGTCCTTTAACTCCACTATAAACACATTTTTCTTATTTTTTTTATAAGCCGATTAACAGAGATAGTGGAAAAGAACTATTATGCGATGAAAATAATCTACAATTTGAAAGATTTATTCAGCCTGAAATTTTAATAATGTTTAAATTATTCTAATTGAAGTCATCCCTCAAATACCGCGAAACAGATTACCAAAGAATCAAAAAAGAATATCAAATTGATATTTAGTTCCGAGTCTTTTTAATTTTATTTGCCTCAAATCTATTTCGAATAAAATTTAAAGAGGAATAATATAAGAAATGCAGGTAACAGCTTTAATAAAATATTTAAATATGCGTTTAGAATAAATAAAAAAATGCAACTTGCTGAAAATACCTTTTTATTTCAGGTAATCAGTAATTGAACTGATTTTATTAATGAGTTTTAACTTTACTCGATCAGATAGAATTAATTAAGGGAAATCAATTTACTAATTAATATAAAACCAAGCGTGAAAGTTTGCAGAAATTTNTTTCACTCTTTCCGAGAATGGATTTTCAGAGTGGTTGTAAAATAATAAACGAAAAACAATCTGACTCAAAAATAAATTTATATTCTGATTCTGTTGAAATTCGCTTGCCCATGGATTATTATGCTTTTACATATTTATTGTAATTATTTATATGTAGTGGTGGTCAAACTCATTTATAATTATCATTATAATTCAAAAAGTAAATTGGAATAACATAATTGGATTTGGATTGGTAGGTTTGGATTGGTAATTGGATTGGTAATTGGAGTATTGCTACCACTTTAAATATGAAAATAAAATCTTCCGGAAGAGTTGGCAGGTATGGGTAGAACCAATTTCCTTAGGAGCCGCTGGGCGGCCCAGTCACCCAGCTTGATTTAAATAAAGAAAAGAAAGTGAACCAATTTCTTTGTATCTACTTATATCACAAATTTATTAAGGCACTTTTTTATAAACACTGCGAATTGAAAGAAAGTAATGATAACAAAACGGATTATGCTACCGCAGTTCTATTTATAACTTTATTAAATTTATTTCTAAACTCTCAAAAGCAAAGAATTGTTTGTTGAGCAAATTTAATAAAACAGCATCAGAATAATTTTTAATCTATTAGTCAAATTTTTTGTTCTAACATAATCATATTGGAATAGCTAAGTGCGTAGGGAAAAATGCCAAATCAAGCATAATTAAAAAAGCATCTCTAAACTACAAAGCCTTTTATCAAGCAAGTTAAATTTTATTAAATATGTTATTATTTATATTTTTATTAATTAGCTAGGCAATTTATGAAGCTTTTGGCAATTTTTCTTACATTTTAACACCCTTATGGCGAGAGAGATAGAATAAAATGGCGTTTAATATGAATTTTTGAATAATTTACAAGTAGTAGATTTAATTTTAAATGAACTTTACAAAACAAATAATCATACATAAAGCATAAATTAGTTACCACTAAATGAAAATTTTCTATAAGGCAGTGAAAGGCCAGCGTATGTAGGATTGTGTTTTCATTACTCAGAACAACTTATAAGCCTTTTCAACTTCAATCAGTCATGAAGTTGGTAATAAATAAGTACCAAAAATTCAACGACTTATTTGATATTTCTAACTTTGTACAACATAAGAACTTTAAACAACATCTCTAACATAGTTTTAGAAGTTATTTCATGACTTACATTTCAACGTCTTATGAAGATACAAGTTAAATAAAGTGAGGAAAAACTGAGACAAATGTCGATGTTTTAATACTTTTGTAGTCGTCAATATACATTATTTTACAAAGAAAACAGATTTGTAATAAAAATTTGCTAAATTTCTAAAAAATAAAGGATATAAACACTAATGTGAATTTATTACCAATATTAAAACTTATCACGCCCTGCGGCAAGCTTGACAAAACTCATAAAAATCTATATTATGCATAGTTCCAAAAAATTATGTTTACATATATTTCCTTTTTTTTAACTTTGAAGACAAGTAGAAATATTTAAAGATTTATATTTAAAAATAAATCTAAAAAAATATTTTCTAATCTACCACTTAAAAGATAGAAGAATTGTTTAATAATATTTTTAATAAACATAATAAATTTTTAATTATCTTTACCGAAACAGTCAAAAAATTTATAAAATTCTTTAAATGTATTAATAAGGCATTCATGTGTTTAGTGGTGGGTTAACAACTTCTTTCTCGTTCCCGTAAAAATCATATGGTGAATTTCTGTCTCCAATTTCATGTGCCCGTGATATTTCCGGGGCTAGAGCAGCTCACAGGCTAGAGAGCTCGTGATATTTCCGGGATTCAGCATTCAAAAGTAAGGCGGAGAAAATGTTTCATTATATCCACTTCTTGCTCTCAAATTTTTTTATTTTACCCAACAGATGGCTGCACCAGAATATTTATAATAAAACTGAGGATAGTTCAGCGCTATAAAAATAAATGTATTTCGTACTATTAGCTAAGCTACTTATGCTCATACACCTGTTTTGAATGCACCTGTTTTGAATGCACCTGTTTTGTGTTTTGTGATAAAATATTTTTTAATATTGTGTACATTATGGAGTCAGAGTTACAAGGACATTCGGAGTTTCAAATTTCAAGCCAAAGAAAAGGTCAAAAATCAGAAATGAATACTGAAGTGATATTGTACCTACACCTTTTTATGTAATTTTCTTGAATAAATAAAGGCACATTTAATTTTAAACCGTTTTCTTGAAAATAGTAAGATCTTTAATTAGTTAAAAAGATTTTCCAATAAAAAGTTAATTAAAGCAAATGAGCTTTTTAGCACTTATTTATTAAAACATATTTCTTGTGATTCACTAAAGAATTGAGCGAAAACACCTCGTTATGAGAAAGAAGTGAAAAATGTAGTATTTTTTTTATAAAAAACCTTTAATAACGAAAAGAAAATAATTCGTTACTTTCAAATATATTAAGAACTATTTTTTTTTAAATATTTTTTTAGTGAAATGCTTGGTTGTTTTTTAAAAAAAGGGGCTTTGGGATTATACGGTCCTCAGATAATATTTTTTCTATTGGTAACAAGTTAATGTATTTATATTTTAATAAATTAAATTTGAAGAATAATTTCATCCACTAATGAACAAAAGTAATTTATACAGATATTTCTTAGGTTTATATATTTTATTTTATATCCGTCGTTAAAGAGGCGACCCAATTTTTTGGGGTTTATGACTACTAATTGTAATTTTGAATCCAATCCAGAAGACAAGGGAATTACTGGACCAATCACTGGGAGAAATTTACCTTCGAGCACTCTATTTTCTGAGCCACCACAGCTCTGTAAGGTTATAGTTATATAGACGAATGTTTAAATTGAGTTCTAATTATTTTTTTTCCAGAAATTTTTTTAATTTCAAAAATTCTACTTAACCGGTTAACGCCCAGCGTCATATATTTGGGACAGTTCCTTTTTTCAAAGACATTCATTGAGATGGGAAACTTTTTTCAGCATTTTCATTTATCTGGGTGAATTAAAAGATTCACAGATACCACAATGATTCAGTTATTTCTGACTAGATCTAGAATTATAAGGAGCAGGTACTTTCTGATCTATCAAAGACTTTTTGAATGCCTTAACAGTAGAAAAAACAATTAATTTCGATAATATATTAGACCACTTTTTCCGTAAAACCACTTTTTGTATCATTTCAATTTATAAATTCGGGACAAAACGGGTTAATTTCTCTGTCACCGAAAAAAGAAAATTCTAACAACCCCAAATAGTTGGAGTCTCTGGGTTTATTGCATAGATATTAATTTTAAATGCAAACCTTAAATTATTCAATTAAAAATCACTTAAAACCTTAATTATCGACCACTAAAAGTCTTTAGAATTGTCAAATAAATTAGACTCATCTAATTAAAATTATAATAATAAATTAATATAATAATAATAATATTAATAGTAATAATCAATAAATAATTATAATATAATCAATAAATTATGATAATACTAAGTAAATTAATAATGCAAATAAATTAGACTCGTCTAACTAAAATTCTAATAATAATCAATTAATGTAACAATAATATAATAACATTAATACAATAATAATATAATAATCAATAAATTATAATAAGTAAATTAATAATGCAAATAACTTGGACTCATTTTATTAAAATTCTAATAATAATCAATTAATATAATAATACTGATATAATAGCATTAATAATAACATTAATAATAATAATATAATAATCAATTAATTGTTGCAATCAATAAATTATAATAATAATAAGTAAATTAATAATATAATTAGACTTATCTAATAAAAATCTAAAATTGTCGCTGTTGGTGAAACAGCTTAAGTATTAATAAACCTTTATTACATGTGATCTATTATTATTTCGAAAAATCTTACCAAACAGAGGATTAAATTTGGTATCACAGTGTATAGGATTGTGTCTCAGTGAAGGAGAAAATAGAGTATTTGCCAAACACTTAATGATTATCTCTGTAAAACTGGAAAAATTCTTCCTTTAGGAGTGTAAATGTTGGCAGCTGAGTAAACGTCTATAAATATCAGCAGCTTAAAAAATTAATTAAAAATTTACGTTTATTGCCGCTGCTTTGGACATTTATTGTGTACAATAATTTAGTAAGTAAACAGGCAATACAATGGTTTGAAAGTATAACTTATGGTATTTTCTACCTCTTTGATAATTCGGAATACCAAATTTGAGAATGGAACTTTATAACCCAAAAAAATTCATACACAAATTTGGATTCTCGAAATTTTGTTTTTGCAAAAATGGTGTTATTGTAATCAAATGTTTACAAATAATAATAACCCATTAACGCCCAACTGTGAAAAGGTTGATATGAAAAACACCCTTGTGAAAAAAGTTGTACAGATCTGCTACATATCCGGAAAGGAGTACTAATTGGTAGTAAATATATTCGTTTTAATTTTTTGTTTCAGAAATATATTTTGACCAAAATTATCACTACTTATTAATAATAAAAATATATATTAAAATTTCCCAATCATGACAGTTACAGAGATGCCAACTGCTCCGGACACGCCAAAATAATTACAAAAACGGTAAATAACTACAAAGTAAATTTTGCAAATATTTGGCAATTTTTTCTTGCTTTTAAAAAGGCATAGCATGTAATAAGTACCTTTAAGTGGTGAATTATATAAGCCTACGAATTATTTAGAAATATTGGTGGATTAAAATCAATTAAATTGAATTTATTAAACCAAGAATCACAATTGATAAACTACCACTTTAAAATATATATTTGCTGTCCGGAGCAAGTTGGCATCTCTGCAGTTATGCTGATCTCGATTGGTATAACCTTACAACAAGAGAGAAAGCAGATCACTAAAACCTATTGGAACCTCTTTCA
This sequence comes from Parasteatoda tepidariorum, assembly GCF_043381705.1. NCBI lineage: Eukaryota > Metazoa > Arthropoda > Arachnida > Araneae > Theridiidae > Parasteatoda > Parasteatoda tepidariorum. The sequence continues at coordinate 13,850,603 of NC_092212.1, forward strand.
AAATATTCTCACAATAAACAAACCAAACATTGAAGCTCTAAACACCACAGAAGAAATCGATAAGCAAATTACTATACTCCAGAATGATATCATGACTGTCTATGGTAAATCAACTACGTCAAAAACACTCACTTCAAACTATCTTAAACTGCCACTTGAAATCAAATCTTTAATTAAAGAGAGAAACTGGTGCCGAAAGAAACATCAAAAAACTTCTGATCCAGACTACAGAGAAGAGATGATTTACCTCAACAAGCAAATACGCAAGAAATGCCGATACTATAGAAGAAAACAATGGATAGACAAAATCGAATCACTCAGCTCAGAGGATAATTCCGTCTGGAGAATGACTAAATCACTTCACACCACACCTCAAGTGGATAAGCCTCTACATAAAGAAACAGGGTATGTCTTCACATCGCAAGATAAAGCTGAAACATTTGCTGACTCTCTATAAAAGCAGTTCTCTCTAAACCCGGCTTTCTACCAGAACAATCACAACTTGGTTGTTGAAGAAGTAAAACAATTCAACTTATCACATTCATCTCCAGAGATAATCGAATCTGCCACAACAGAAGAAGTTACAAATCACATAAAGAATTTAAAAACAAAAACAGCTCCTGGTTTCGATAATATCAAAAGCAAGATGATCAAGCTACTACCAAAACAGTATATTCAACTAATCGATCATATCTACAATGCTTGCTTTGCCCTAAACTATTTCCCTGATGCCTGGAAGAACGCAAATGTCATACTTTTCCTTAACCCCTTAGGGACGGGTGATTCAGAAAAGCATTCGTACAAAATCAGAATCAAGTTGCAATTAAATAAAAAACGGTAACTTAAATGTAGTCGTTACTAATTTGACAGACTTACTTTGCTTTTATTTTAATTATTGTTAGTTTAATCATATATATAATCAATGTTAATTCAACGTATAACTAAATAGTTTTATTTTGAACAAAGTAATGGTGAATTAAATAAATTAAAAAATTATAACTCCGCCTACAAATAAACTGCTAAAGAAATACTTTGATTACCAGTTTTATCTTCTTACCCTGATTGATACGGTTTTTTGCTGTCACGTATTTGTGACAGTCGGCGCGAAAGGGTTAAACCTGGCAAGGATCCTACCATGCCTGAGAGTTACAGACCTATCAGTCTCTTGTGCAATTTAGGAAAACTTATGGAAAAATTATCTACACACGGATTATGCCTCACCTTACCAAATTACCAGACGATCAGTATGGCTTTCGGAAGCATCTTGACACAATCAAACAGCTCCTCAGAATAGTCGACTATATTGGTCGCGGCCTCCACAACAAACAGAGTTCAGCATTTCTGATGCTAGATACCACAAAAGCATTCGATCGGGTTTGGCACCAGGGCATCATCTTCAAGCTGTTAAAACTGAAATTCCCATCTGGTATCATAAAAATTATACAAGCCTACCTGCATAATAGAACTTTTCAAGTGAGCTTTAAACACATGAAGTCAACAAACAGAAAAGTAACAGCAGGAGTGCCCCAAGGAAGCATTCTTGGGCTCATATTATTTATATTATTTACCCACAACTTTCCTGTCGAAAAACAAGAGTTTAACAGCATCACAGCACTTTTCGCAGATGACACTGGAATCGTAGTGAAGTCAAAAAACCCCAACATTGCCCTACAAAAACTCCAAGGAAAACTGAAAGAAATCGAAGCATGGTGTCTAGACTGGAAATTCAAAGTAAACGGACAAAAATCAAAACTACTAATCATTCAGCATAAAAGAAAAACCATCCTCCCCAAAAATCAAATTGTTCTCTTTAATGAAATTATTCCCATAGTCGAAAGCGCAAAATACCTTGGTCTGGTCATTTACAGTAAATTTAATTGGAAAGATCACATCAAAACAGTTATCAACAAGGCACAAGTAGCCTGCCACAGATTACAAATCCTTCTTCAGAACTCCAAAATGGAATTACTTTACATCTCAATGATCCGTCCCATCCTGACTTATGCATCTCCAGCTTGGTGCAACATCTCCACATCACTCCTCAAAAAACTCAAAACATGCCGGAACAAAATCCTCAGGAAAATAACAAAAGCAAGATGGTTTATCCGAAATAAAAACAGACATCGTGACCTCAACATAGATTTTTTAGATCATCATATTGCAAAGCCAAATTTCAGATTTTTTGAAATAAACACAAATTGTAACACTGCAGGATTCAACGAAAGTTTTACTTTTGAAAACTTAAGAGAAGACATAAACCTCAGGCTGATGTCAGCTCACTTTTATAGTGACGTAATTTTATCTAAAATTCAAAATATTTAAATTCCTTTTACTCCAATTGCATTCCAATTACCAGAAAGAACCATCCTAAAGATCACAATTCAAGATGAATGGGAAAAAGGCCGTTAACGGCCCCCAGATAAATATTGATGATGATGATGGCAGTTATGCTGAGATTGGCAAAAGATAGAAGAGATTGGTATGTTCTTACTACCAGTTATTAATATTTTCCAGATTAAATTTTTATAATAGCAGAGATGCCAACTGCTCAGGACGCGCCATAATAATTTAAAAAAACGGTGAATAACTTCAAAGTCAAATTTGCAAGATTGGACAAATTTTGCTTACTTTTTAAGCGGTGTTGCATAACTCTACAGCAGAGATGTCAACTTGCTCCAGACAGCAAATAAATATTTTAAAGTGGTAGTTTATCAATTGTGATTCTCGATTTAATAAATTCAATTTAGTAGATTCGTAGGTTTATGTAATTCATAGTACTTAAGTCAAGCTATACCTTTTAAATAGCAAGCAAAAATAGTCAAATATTTGCAAAATTTACTTTGAAGTTATTCACCACTTTTTTAATTATATTGGCGTGTCTGGAGCAGTTCGCATCTCTACTACAGCAGGGATGCCAACTGCTCCGCTTTCTGGAATAGTTTCATTAAAGTGGTTCCAAATTATTGCATTTTATTTCAATTATTGCCCAAAACGTTGCATTTTATATGATACTTATAACATTTACTTAAATTTCGCTACCACTAAAAAATACTATTTTACAAAACGGAGCATGTTGGCATCTCTGCTATAGTACCAAAGTGGCGAATTATATAATCCTTCGAATTATTTAGAAATAGTGGTGGATAAAGACCTTATAAATTAATTTATTAAACCAAAAATTACACATTAATAAACTACCACTCGAAAATAATTACTTGCTGTCCGGAGCAAGTTGGCATCTCTATAATAATTTTAAAAAAATTATTAATAATTTAAAAAGTTGGCAATATTAACCGAAAATCAGCAAATGTCAATTTATAGTTCTCTTTAGTTTTTAAAAATAATTTTGCAAATTGGATAAATACAGAGCAATATATATTTATATAGATATATTTTCTTTTTCGTACCAGTTTTTGCATCTTAACTTATATAGGTTTTCAGCCTTGGAAAGCATCTCCGTTTCATGGATGTAGGGAAGTTTGTCAATAAAACAATGTTGTAACTGTTAATAAGTAGTGGAGGAAGTACTTCTTAAGAAGAATGAAAATAAAATGTCTTTCGGGATTGCTTAATTCATTACTCCTTCTCGTAAGTGAATTTCTCTTCTAGCGATGAATTAGCAAATGATTCAATGTGTTGGGGTTGTGGGTCCGGAACGTCCAGTATAATTTTCAATACGCTAGAGTCCGAAAATATTCAAGTGGTAGTAAACTACTCATCAAAGTAATTTGAAGTTTTCCCATTTTCCCAACCACATCAATTTAAAAAATATTCATCTAGCATGTATGAGACCCTTATGTCTGCAATAGATAAAGTAACTTTCCAAATCCTTATGGAGCAACAGAAACTTGATGAATCATTCTTTAAAAACAAGGAATATTAGAATATTATTATTATTTTATACTATTAAATTTGCATTAACTTGAATGTTCTTGACGAGCTTCGGGAGCTCTACCCATCAAAATTGACCTGAACTTTGCAGATAACACAATATAACAGGTAAAAAACACTTTTCCACTTTTTATGGATATGTGAGCTGGCCATTCGCTTCTACCTGATTAAGAATAATGTATTGAAACATATTATTCCACTTTTTCCCGAATAAAATTTTAAGCGTTGTAGTCAGGATTAGATCAACAACTAGAATATGATACATTTACTGGTAATATTACACTGATATGTAATGCACAGCTCTTGAAATCTCACATCTGTGTTGGGAATACCAGACAAATGCATACAAGGCAGTGGTCCTTAACCTTAACACGTTGAATGCGTCCTTAACACGTCACCGGCACTGAGTTTGCTCGTAGATCCACGGGGGTCACCGGTGACCGGCGAAGCCAAGATTATTAGAAACACATAATTCGAATAAATTTTTATATTAATATCGTTACTAAAATGGTTTGAAGAAATTAATGCAACATAAAACACTCAAAAATAGTTTTATTTATATACACAGAGATGCCAACTTGCTCCAGACCGGACAGCGAATAAATATTTTCAAGTGGTAGTTTATTCATTGTGATTCTTGGTTTAATAAATTCAATTCAGTAGATTTTAATCCACCACTATTTCTAAACAATTCGTAGGCTTATACTATTCCCGAATTTTATTGCACACATGCTAAACTTTGTAAAAAAACTAGCAAAATCTGTATGATATTTGCAAAGATAGTTTGTAGTTATTTACCGTTTAGCCAGACGAGCAAGTCATGTAAAATTAGCATGGCATCCAACGTGATGAAAGCGAAAGGTATATAGCACTTGGTTATGCTAAAAATCTTACCAAAGGGCTTTTAACTTAATCACGAATTTGAGGTGAAGGTTTACTTTGAGCGCAATTCACCAACCCTGCTCGAGGAGGGTGTAGTGATCTTAGAAGCGCAATCCGCTTTTACAACCACCTGTCATGTTTAAATAATATATTAAAACATGTTTTTGTCCATGCAAAAAATTTATGAACTTACTTAGAAGGAAACAGCAAATGAGAAGGAACATTAAACGGTTCTTCATTGTCAGGCAGCAGTAATTTTCTTCAAAAAGACTTTGTTGAATTTAGAACTTGCTACCCGTGCAATTTTTTAAACAGTAAAGTGTATTTTCACTGCGAACCTTAATGGAGAATTAAAAGCTTAACTTACATCATAGAAACGTTGATCATAAAAATAATTTGATATACATCAAATACGAAACTATAAAATGCTCTTTTTCTATTAAATTTTTCATGTGTTTGCAGACAAAGTTTTATGATTTTATGTTAGGCTACTTATTTGATTTGAGAATATAGCTGCTAACAGATTAATGATTAACACATTACTTAGATTTCAGTGTGCATAAAACTTTCTCTAAACTCATACGTAGAATCGGAGGGGAGTTTTTCCTATAATTTATTTACTTTCGAAATGTATGCATCGTTTTCATGCTTAATAGTATAAATTTTTTATAAATTTATTATTCGAGCCAAATGGAAAACTATAAAATGCAAAAGCTAATGCAATCTGATATCTTTTAGTTTTTATGTTAACAATTTCGTTGTAAAATCAATTATTGTCACATAGGAAATTATAGAAGTAAGTGTTAATATAGTCTAAAGTTTTTTTAGTTTTAATAAGATGATAATATTTGTGTTTTTATATCCATAATTGTCAAATGTGAAATCATAAAAATAAATGTTAGTATAGCCTGATGTCATCTAGTTTTAACAGCATGATAACCTTTGTTTTTTATTGTTAAGTATCAAACAGATATTATAAAAGTAAACGTTAATATAGTCTGATGTCTTCTAGTTTTAATAGCATGTTAACCTTTGTGTTTTAATATGGATAAGTTTCAAATGGATAACAGTAAAACGTTAATACAGTTTGACCACTTCATGTTTTAATAGTACGATAATTTTCGTGTTTCAAAAACGTTGCATGTCAAATAGTAAATTACAAACTGTTAATAATATTTTGCCTTCTAATATAGTTTTCAATAAGCCGAATAATCTTGGTGTTTTAACATAGCTAAGTGTCTAATGGTAAATTATAAGATGTTTATATTTAAATAGTCTGATGTCTTTTAGATGTCTGAAATGATGCCTTTTAATAGCTTGATAACACGGGGGTGGAGACTTTTCGTTGCATTTATGCAAATACTTGATCTTGACTAATTCGGGTGTGATGATTTTAAATCTAAAGTTGGTTTTGTTTTGAAAACTACAGATTTTTTTTCGAAATAATTTTTTTATTTTATTTATTTAATTGTTTGAATGCACAAGCTTCACGTTTAGAATGAACGTACAGGTTTATATACAAACATATATTTATAAAAATAACCGGCGTTGACCAGCTGACCCAATTTTGAGTTTACGACTATTAATGTTTAACTCCATAACCTTGTAAATTTGAGCCCAACACAGAAGCCAAGGTAACTTCTGAATCAAACATTGTGAGAAACTTACTTTCCGTACCACTGGATGTAATTGATTAAAAAGTACATATGAGACGCAACATTGCACAAACTCTTTCTCAGTGAAGCTATTTAATTTTATTTTATAACCAGCGTTGATCGGCTGACCCAAATTTGAGTTTACGACTGCCAATGTTTAACCCCGTAACCTTGTAATTTTGAATCCTGTCCAGAAATCAAGGAAGTTCTTTGATCAAGTATTGGGAGAAAATTTCCTTCGTGGAGGACTTTTTGATGGAGCAAATCCGCACTTGCTTAACACGGAAAGGCAAACCACGGAAGCCTCCTACGATTAACCCAACGGTAAGGGGGCTCTAACTCTTGATCCGTCAATAACAGATGATATTTTTTGTCAGCACTGTAGTCGGTGAGAGCCGGGTGCGGAGTTCTTATTGACCTTCCACATCTGGGATTCAAACCCAGTTGCCTCATTAAGAGGCGAGCGATCACCTGAACCACCGCAGCTTTCAGTGAAGCTATTAAAATGTTACAAAGTTACCAAAGGTTTCAATTGCTTAAGTTTTCCATTGTCTAATACTATATAAGAATAGTAAGCCACGACTTGCCTAAAGAGGCATCCGAATCAACTGATGAGGTCCGTGCGAATAAGTGGCTACAATCAATACGAAAGAGCAGTGCAAGCCCTTTTATTTTAGTCACTCAGCAAGTGCTAGCATCAACTGCGGGATCACAAGAGCCCGATTTCACCCCGCAGAACGGCAGACACAGATGCCAAACCTCGGACAGATACCTGGAGCCAGCTGAGGTGCCATGAGCTGGGCAACTCCCATACCACGACCAATGAGGCCCGATCTCAACCCAGATGGTCGCACTACCACAATCTAACCCCGCTTTATTTAAAATAGCAATTGCATCGATATTAGCGTTGCCTAAAAGTTTAAAATATTAAGAGAAAATTACATAAATTATTATCTGAAAGTATCATAAAACTATATGGGATTAAACATTTATGGAGCATTGCAATGCTACAATAAATTGAAACAGCAACAATTAAAAGAACAGCTTAAGTTGAAACGTCAAGGGAGTTAAATATTCCAATTAGCATTAAAAGTTCACAAAACCTGCTTCACAGAAGGTTTTGATAATCTGGATTAGTAGATCTTGATAGAGATCTTGAGTCTCCCTTCCTATGTTCCAAATTTATTTATCAGGTGCATATTTACTTTTTTTGGAAGTGATTTGTTTCTGAACTCGTTGATTCGTAGGCAGATCAGAAAGGCATGTTCCAACGTGCCCGGTGTCTTAAATTGATAAATATGATTCATATTTAAATTTTTTGGCATTAGTTTGTTCTTGAGCTCGTTGATTTTTGGACATATCAGCAAGGCATGTTTAAACGTCTCCGGTATCGTAAATTTATAAATAAGTACCGACTTCACTATTTTTTGCTGCAGTTTGCTCCTGAGCTGATTGATTCCAGGGCAGATCAGCAAGGCATGTTCTAACGTTTCTGGCTTTTTAAATTGATACACCAGGTCCATATTCATACTTTTTAGCATTAGTTTGTTCTTGAGCTTGTTGATTCTTAGGCATACCAGCAAGAAATGTTTAAACTGCATGTTCCAACATCTATGGTGTCTTAAATTTATAAATCAAGTCCATGTTCATAATTTTTGGTTGTACTTCTTCCTTATTTATAGTTGATTTTTAGGCAGATCAGCAAGGCATGCTCTAACGTCTCCGGTGTGCTAGTTTTGGGGCAGTATTCGTTCTTACTGAATAATTTGTGTTGATCCCTATTGATTATATCGTCGTGATTATATGGTTGAGATAGAATTTCGCTGCTAGAGGATTAAGGTTTACATTAGGATAAAATAGCCTAATAAGGGCTTGCCTATCTTTGTTTTACTCCACCTGTTTCATCAGGTATTTAATGACTTTTTTCCACCTGGAAAGAATTTACATTTATCCTGAACTGGCTTATTGCAGTTGTTGATGTTTGAGAGTGAAGTTCCCATTTTGGCCAAAGCATTTGCCCTGCCTTAACCGGCTGTGACAACGTGGCTTCTTGTCCAATGAAGAGGTGTCCTATAGCAAATTTTTGTTTTGATTCTACTTCTTAATTTGCTTTGAAGGTTTGGATTCCCTAATGTAGACAGGAAACTTTTTGTGCCGCTATATAGATGGTAGGTTTTCTTGTTTGTTTTTTTCACTCATTCATTCCACTGCTACTTCGGTCGAGTTGCCATTTCGGTCTCTTTCTGATTTAATCACGTTACTTATTTGATTTGTTTATTTTGATGTAGGTATTTGATTCTATTTCTTGTTTATTATTACAGTGGTTATGTTTCAATGCTCCTAAATATATAGATTTTTTTAAAAATTTATTAAATTAATTATTCATTGTTTCTAGTCGCAGAAAATCAAGAAAAAGTGTTAAGTGTGGAAAGAATAAAATTGATTTCATTTTCTTTGCATTCTATCAATATCGTATCTATAGATGAGGGTCGGGGACATCCTTCTTCTCAAACATATGTAGTCCAAAAATAAATTTGCACTATTCATGTAATCATTTTGCTGTAATAATATATTATGAATGTAAATTTTGGCAAATAAACAAATAAAGTCTGCTGTGTTTAATGCCTCCTCGCTGTTAAATCTGGAAGCAGTTTCCAAATTATTCCTACCTCGAAAAAATTACAATTATATATTATATTATAGGGGAATGCTTAGCATGTTTAGAAAAATTTTGTTTTAAATTTCGATACATAATAAAGAAAGGGCCCGAGAAGGAACTTCAACGGGACTAAAAAAAGCAGGACGAGAAATAGCAGGACCAAAACATCTTACTTCGGCCCCGGAACAAAACATTAAATGGCGAAAACGCGAGGAAAAAACCTTGAGCTATGAACTCAAAATAGAAACAATGATATTTTAGTTAAAATAAAGAAGCGTATAGATGTAGCTCATAAAGCTTTTTACGGATTAAGACATCCATTAAGATCTGACTTTTTATTTATATAGAACAGGGGTTTCCAACTTACATGAGGCTGGGGGCCGCAAATAAAAACACCAGTCAAATGGCGGGCAGCAAATTTATCAAAAGTTTATATAGGACTCTTTTATGTTTGAAGGAACATTAAATATTACTGTCTGATTTTCATCCAGTTGTACAAAACAAAAGTATTGATTTACAAATTAAAATAAAAAGTAGATTTTTACCTCAGAAAAAAAACATTTTTTTTGCACCGTTGGTATGTTAAATTTCACAGAAGCAAGGAAATTAGGGTATTTTTTTTAACGAAAGAAAAGTATTTTAATCCCATATAGATTTTTTACAAAAATTGTATGCAAAAAATGACATCTAATATATTTTAGCTCGCGGGACACAAAAAAGACTTCAGGGGCCGGATGTGGCCCGCGGGCCGCCTGTTGGTAACCACTGATAAAGAAGAACAAAGTTCTTGCTGCATACGACATTTATCTGTCTCCTGTTCTGACTAAAGCTCCAGAGACCTGGATAGTAGCCGTAAAGTAGGACAAGATTTTTGGTACCTCTTAACATAAGATAATGATAAATTGTGGCGTAACTACCACTACAATTATTAAAAATAAATTCAATATTATATAAAACAAGCGAACTTGATTCAATCATGAGGTATCTATTTATAAAAAAAGATTATTAAAATCTAATGATCTTTCCTTATCAGCTGGTTAGATCTGATCACATTAAATAATTGACTTGCCATTTGTGACTGCGTCATCGTCCTCCTCGCGCTGTTGCTTCTCAGTCACATTTACTAACAACAGGATCCTGCACACTCTACTGGTAATGGCAACACATGTGAGTTCTCACACACAAACATGCACTTTATAGGACTCGTGGCTAAAGCACAAAACCCGGCGACATTAATCTAGCTCTCCCGGTCTTTCACAAATACAGCAACTTTTGGTATCCGTTCATTGAATTCTATTCCTGATAAAATTATGGTAGGGAATTATCACTACAATTATTAAACATCAATTCTCTAGTGTATAAAACATGCTTATTTAATTCAATCTTGAGATACCCCATGATAGAAAGAGGTTGGTTGGTCTTTCCTCACAAAGTATCTTTGGAGGAATCCAAGAAACTGTTTTCTAGCACAGAAGAAGAAATTCGGAACTATTCTACTAGCTCAAAGAACCAGATGTGGTTTGGTTGGTAAAAATAAATTGTTTCAACTGGAATCAGTAAGAAAGACAATAATAATTTGAATTTTTTTTAGCTAAACCAATTAACACGAGAAGAGATCCTAAACTTATGTGGAAAGACGCAGTGGAGAAGGACTGTTATATCCTTAAAAATTAAAATTGGAACAGTTTTTCTGCCAGTAGCAGTGTCCTGGTGCAGAAGATGTTGGTCCATCCTGGGCTGACGTGCCATGATTGATAATTGTATCTGAAAACTTCAGAGATTGAGAACACTTTTCTTGAAAAAGAGTTGATGAATACACCACTTCTCTTAAGTATTTTCGTAACTCTATCTCCAAAGAAACAATGTGAGGAATTTCTTTTTGAAAAAGATTTTTCAAGCAGAGTAAAGCCCTAGTTTCTTAGGACAAGTCAGCGTTGCGAAACGTTAGCTTTAGAGCCCCTGAATTAGACAGGCCGACTTATCATTTATTGTTGGAGCAAAGAGCTAACATAAGCACAGCGAATAAATATTTTCAAGTGGTAGTTTATTAATTGTAATTCTTGGTCTCATAAGTTTGATTTAGTTGATTTTAATCCACCACTATTTCTAAACAATGCGTAGGCTTATATAATTCACCACTTTATAGTACTTATTCATACCTGGTAACTTTTAATCCCTTCCATTATCATTTTTCCCAGTGGTATTAAAATGGAATTAAAACTTCAATTTTAATCAAACAAATACGTTGTATTTGAGAAAACTTAAGTTGACAACCATGATAGTAACGCATATTAATATATGTGCTTAATTTTTGTAAGAATAGTGGTGATCAATATCATTTAAAAATTAAGATTATAAAAAAAAATGGTATATAATTACTACCACTTTAAATATGAAAATAAAATCCTCCGGAAAATCCGGAGGAGTTAGCAGGTATGCTTATTACATGCTTAGCATTTTTTAAAGCAAGCGAATATTGTCAACTATTTGCAAAATTTACTTTGTAGTTATTTACCGTTTTTTAAATTATTTTGGCGTGTCCGCAGCAGTTGACATCTCTGTAATAACATAACGAATACTAAAATAACATTAACTTGCGAACTTGTTTGCTTCTATATTGCTTGATAGGTCAGCTCTGATAGTATAGGAGCCTTAGTTAGCTTGAAACAAGCGCTAATCTCTGATTGGTCAATTTGTGAGTTAGACAGCCTACGTCATCGAACGCTCAGCTTGAACGCTGGGGTGAAAGCGAGACGGAAAAGAGTAAACGCTGGTAATAACATTTCAGTTATACCTAGTTTTCGGGAGGAGTTTACTTATTCTTTTTTTAACCATTCAACAATATCTATTTTTTCTTAAAAAAGAAGCAGATTTATACTATATAAGCTAAAATCATAAAAGAACTCTTGATAGTTACAGATATTTTACTTTTCTCGAAAAAAATGCTATAATAAAATGTCTTTCATAACAGTTTTTTCTCTTTTCTGTGTTGCTATATAAGGCGGACAACAACCACCACAGTATCGAACTTTCACCTTTCAGTTGTGCTTCGGCGATTTATTATTTATTTCCACTCAGATGAATTAGTTAGAGCCCCTAGCGGGGCTGATGCTAAGATAACCATCACATATGTTATGACCCAACGAGCTCACAGCATTGAGTAGCACTATATGCTGATGATACGGTAATCATAACTAAGGCAATGAATACAAAACGCGCTATTACCCTGCTACAAGATAAACTACAAGTAGTTGAAACATGGTGCAGCAAATGGCGCGCAAAACTACACCCCGACAAAAGTCAATTCTTAATCATAAATAGTAAGAAAAAACAACAAAGTACTCCCCACATCTATCTCTTTAATACTGAGATCAAACCAGTGAAACACGTTAAATACCACGGCGTCACGATCTCATATAATTTGAGCTGGAGTACTCACTTAAACGACATAATCAAAAGACCCAGAGGAACGTTTTTTGAGCTCAAAGTCTTCCTGCATAAGAATTCAAAGCTTGATCTAGCAAATAAAAGAACTATCTACATACAAGCGATTCAACCAATTCTGAAGTATGCTTGCCCCCCCCCCCTCACTACTATAAGCAACAACCTAAAAAAGAAGCTATCTACAACCGAAGGTAAATTTTTACGCACAATGACTGGCGCCCCAAGGGCGATTAGCAATAGATTACTCAGAAAAGACTTAAACATTGATGATATCAATTGCTTTATAGCTAAATTGACCACAAAATTTTACAGCGACGCAAAAACATGCACCACATCAGATTTCAATAAATTGTTCGATATTGATATAATCCGTGATAATTCGAATTTCAGCCCAATTACCGCCTTTTTATGCTCAGACTGCATACTATCAAAATACTATTAACTTTATCATACAACTCTACTCAAGGGGATCTCCCCA
>NC_092212.1:13865894-13879051 GCF_043381705.1 Parasteatoda tepidariorum
CCACTACAGATTCTATATATATATATATATATGTCCCTTATTAAAGACTTACTTCGGTGATACCTAATTAAAATTCATATCATCCTAACTATATTACCCTAAAAGTAAATGGACTTATTACAATAAGCCGCTTATATATCAGACAGATTAAAAAATACGGAAGATTTTCCAATAAGCCTAGATCCATATGAAATAATGGTAATATTTGTAAAGAGCAGAATTTTTTCATCCGCTTATAACCTGATCAAAATTGTATTTTTTTCTTCCTTTTCACATTGCTGCTCAGAGGTCGAAAAAAATTGCCTAATGAATTATTTTGGGACTACTTAGTATCTTCACACTTTAGATGCAGTGTACCCAGTCTGACAAATTTAATTCAAGAAATGTTAAATCCAGAGTGATACATAGGACTGTTTTATTATTATTTATAACGTAAATACTTGAACAAAGACTGCTTTTGCTTCCTAAGATTTTTTATGATATAAAAACTAATAAAAATAAATTAAATCATAATAAATTAGTTTAGAATAAATTGATTTATAATAAATTAATTTATAGTATAGTAAATTTATGCTACATAAAAAATGCAGTACTATTTAAGTATTTTTGCTACGTCTTACTAGAGTTGCACATTATTCTTAGAGCGATATCGGGAAAAATACTCGAGGATACCATCATAGTTTTCATCTTTTGCAGAGGTAATGTTTCAGTTTAGAAGCCCGACGATGCCCGACGTACTTTAATGTATTACACTCTGAAAAGCCTCAATACCGCACACCATCTGTCCTTTCTTAATTTCAAAAGGAAAAGTCGAGATAAGTCAGTTTTATTATTATTTAAAAAGAAAGCCTTTAAACCAAGACCGATTATGCTTCACAAGATTTTTTTATGATATAAAAACTAATAAAAATAAATTAAATTATAATAAATTAATTTATAATAAATTAATTTATAATAAATTAATTTATAATAAATTAATTTATAATAAAATGATTTATAATAAAATAATTTATGCTACATAAAAAATGTAGTACTATTTAAGTATTTTATCTACGCCTTACTAGAGTTGCACATTATTCTTAGAGTGACATCAGGAAAAATACTCGAGGATACCATCATAGTTTTCATCTTTTGCAGAGGGAATGTTTCGGTTTAGAAGCCTGACGAACTTTAATGTATTACACTCTGAAAAGCCTCAATACCGCCGACCATCGGTCCCTTCTTAATTTCAAAAGGAAAATTCGAGATAAGGCAGTTTTATTATTATTTGCTTTAAAACATTTAAACAAAGACCGATTATGCTTTATAAGTTTTTTACGGCATAGAAACTGTAATAAATTAAATTTATGCCACATAAGATTTGCAGTAGTATTTTATCTACGTTGTACTATGACTGCACTGTAGAATATGCTTTGGAAAAAATACTTGAGGTAGCCATCATAATTTTGCAAAGATAATGTTTTCTCCGAATTGAAAGTTGGACGACTTCCGAGTAAAGTCGGGCACTTAATGAATAACACTCTAAAATGGATCAACGCCTAAACTTCTTTTTGCATATCTATAAAACAGTCACCCCCCTGCTCATTGACCACATCAATTGACCCACTGGGAACCGTTATTTATGCTCAGTCCACTATGGAATAAAGTACATAGTAATTTTTACATTACGCGTATTTTTTCAAAGTACATAAATAAATAAAAATCAATACAAGCTTTTCGGGTTGTTAACGGATAGTTAACGCATGTACAATATGTATTTCTATAAAGTGTAAAAATGTTACTCTGACATATCTGTCAAATTTCTGCTCTTTTTGGGTCAATTTCTTCTAGTGGTAGACAAGCATATATTTTTAAGGTATGATTCTTTGTTTTGGAATTTGATTTAAAACAATTTTCCACACTGTAAATTATTCAAAAGTTCATGGGAAACGACAATTTGTAAAGCTATTTAATAATTGGCAAAATTACCGAAAATTCTGAAAATTTAGTTTTTAATTGTCCACTACTCTTAAAATATAATGCGAAAAACGTAGTAGTTGATAACCATGCACTTAGTCAATAAAAGTGTTTTAAACATTTAAAAAAAAAACTAAGAAAAGTTCGACTATAAAAACAATTCATTTTAACTAAATGCAAATGAACTAAAATTTCTTACTTTTCAGAGAAGACCCTGAAACAAAGAAAATATATGCAAATATAACAAAACAGATTTTTTTAATATAAATGAAATTTTGAAAAAATAAAAATTAAATAACTCTCGGAAGAAAATTTTTTTTTGTTGCATTTCGACCAGTAACTGATCTTACCTAATTCAGGTAAATGGATTTGAAATCTGAAGTTAGTTTTGTTCGATAAGCTACAGATTTTTTGCGAAAGTGGTATTTTAGTTTAATTGTTTAAATGAAGAAAATTGTTTATATAATTGTTTATTAATTTATTATTTATATAATTGTTAATTGTTTATATAAAGAAAATATTTATGCACATATATTTTTATTTCATATTTTATAACCGTCGTTGAACACCTGACCCGACTTCAGGCTTACGACTTTTAATGTTTTACTCCGTACCTTGTAATTTTGAACCCAATCCAGAAGAAAGGGGAACTCCTGGATCAATTATTGGGAAAAATTTCCCTTCGTCGAGAACTTTTTGATGGAATTAACCCGAATTAGCGTTACATGGAGAGGAAAACGTGAAAACATCCAACGGTTAGCCTGACAGCAAGGTGACTCAAACCAACGCCTCCTAGAGCTGAAAGCCTCCGCACGGCTTTTTTATGGGTAGTCCGATCAGACCACTGTGAAGGATATCCACTTTCCGAACGAGTCATTTAATACAAAATCTCGTTAAAATAAGAAAGTGGTAGCAAATGTATGTATGAATTTTTTTTTATTAATGAATATTAATGGTTTGCCTTATTCACTTGTCAACCACTACAGATTCAATTCTCAAATATATAACATAAATTTCTCTCAATTACTTTTAGAAAAGGTTTTGGGTTCATGCGCACAACTGGCTCATTTTTTAAATAGTCTGCGCCGAAGACTTATAAAAGACTGTGTGGAGGCTTTCTGATGTAGGAAGTACATACCTGCCAAGTTTCAATCGTTTCGAGGATGATTTTTCCCTGTGGTAGTAAAATGGAATTTTAATTGCAATTTTAGGCAGAAACAGTACACTGTATTTTGAAAGAGATTGTGCGAACACAACGATAGTACTACATATTTATATATTCTTAATTTTTTTAAAAATAGTGGTAGTCAAAAAGATTATGTATTAAGTTTATAAATGCGCGGAATATATAGAAAGCATACATTTTACTACCATTTTAAGTATAGAAATGAAATTTTACGCCAAATGCGTAATGGTTGGCAGGTATGAAGGTAATGCTCAAACTCATAATACTCAACTACTGAGGATATTTACGTCAGCACTGTAGTCTGTGCGAGCCGGATGTGGAATTCCAATCGACCAGCCCTCGCTGGGATTCGAACCCGGTTCACCTCATTGGAAGGCGAGCGATCTATCCCTTAAGCCACCACGGATCTATATACATACATTTATACTCTTTTCTCCCTTGAATATAACAGCTAGAACTAACAGCAAATGACTTGAACGTATCACATTATTAACTGAAAGATATTATTGCCTTCGTCCTATTACTTTCTCGGACACCTAATAATCCCTTGAGCGAATTAAGAGAAAACCTGGTTCGTAGCATAATATTGAAGTGAGATTTAACTGTACCCTGTAACGAGAAGCTGGTGTCATATCTAAAATCCACAACGTAAAAATATCAAAGATCCGTTCAAAAATATTAAGTAACGGAAAAAAAAAGATTGGCGGGCTGAATCTGTACAGACATGTGCCTAGGTGACAATTTTCTTTAAAAAGGATAAAAGAAAACTTACCTGCGTTATAGCTATGAGCTATTTGAAAGAAAAATTTATTTTCATTATTTTATAATTATGATTTTTATAATTTTATTAGTAAATAAAAAGACAGATATAATTCTAAAGAAATATTAATTAAAAAAAAAGGTGTTATTTGTCAAATTATCATTATTAGCACGTTGAGAGTCGTGTCAGCCATGGGTGGCTGACACTGAAATTACATTTAAGCCGCGACAACCACAGGTGGCTGTCACTGAAATTACATTTAAGCCGCGACAACCACCGGTGGCTGTCACTGAAATTACATTTAGGCAGCGCCAACCACCGGTGGCTGACACTGAAATTACATTTAAGCCGCGACAACCACCGGTGGCTGTCACTGTAATTACATTTAAGCCGCGACAACCACCGGTGACTGTCACTGAAATTACATTTAAGCCACGACAACCACCGGTGGCTGTCACTGAAATTACATTTAAGCCGCGACAACCACCGGTGGCTGATACTGACCTTTCACATAGGCGGCGAAAAACAGCTGGCTGACAGCGTATACCATGATATAGAACTACAAAATTTACACTCTTTTATGTAATTGCACAAAATTTATTCAAAATTTACTTAATTAATGTGGTTCTTGGTTTAATAAATTCAATTTACTAGGTTTTTATCCACCACTATTTCAAAACAATTCGTAGGCTTATATAATTCACCACTTTTTTCAGTTGCGTCATCGTCGGCGCCCCTAAATGCATTAGCAATAATAGTATAAAAAGGGATCTTAAAATTGATGACATCAACGTCTATATAAAAAATTTAAACCAAAATTTCTACGATGAAGCAAAAACCTGTACCACCAGCAATTTTAACTCACTCCTAGATATTGAATTAATTGACGACAACACTAAATTTAGCCCAATCACTGCCTTTTTCCTTAGGGATATGACG
Organism: Parasteatoda tepidariorum; assembly: GCF_043381705.1. Taxonomy (NCBI): domain Eukaryota; kingdom Metazoa; phylum Arthropoda; class Arachnida; order Araneae; family Theridiidae; genus Parasteatoda; species Parasteatoda tepidariorum. The sequence goes on from NC_092212.1 coordinate 13,870,736, forward strand.
TAGCCCTAACACACGAAATACACTCTCGATTTTTGGTGCTAAGCACCACCTCTTCCCCCCATCTCCATTCCACCTCACTACTCCTCATCATCGAATTACTACTACAGATGAATCGGTTAATGCCGCTTCGCGGCAGCGCACCGAGATTTATATGATTTCTACCATTTCAGTTGCGTCATGCTAAACCTTTGAAAAACTAGCAAAATCTGTCTAATATTTGCAAATTTAGTTTATAGTTATAAATCTAAAAGTCCAATTTAAAAGTTATAGGACATTACTGTTGTGTCACAACTCGAAGTACCCCAAGATTCCTCCTACCCACAAAAAATTAAATAGGAATATTATGACCATAAAAAGAAATATATTTAAAATTTGAATTTTCGAGATTTGTACGACTGATATCGTACAAATTTTTTATATAAATAAGCATCCTTTAACCCTTTCGCGCCGACTGTCACAAATACGTGACAGCAAAAAACCGTATCAATCAGATTAAGAAGATAAAACTGGTAATCTAAGTATTTCTTTAGCAGTTTATTTGTAGGCGGAGTTATAATTTTTTGATTTATTTAATTCACCATTACTTTGTTCAAAATAAAACTATTTAGTTATACTTTGAATTAACATTGATTATATATATGATTAAACTAACAATAATTAAAATAAAAGCAAAGTAAGTCTGTCAAATTAGTAACGACTACATTTAAGTTACCGTTTTTTATTTAATTGCAACTTGATTCTGATTTTGTACGAATGCTTTTCTGAATCACCCGTCCCCAAGGGGTTAAAATGATTAAAGGAAACATTATATGCCTTACATTTAAAAATTCTATGAACCAAAATTAAATCAAATGTTAAAAATTATTATAAAACTACTTTTGCTTTGAATTGTCTATGGATAAAAGAATTTTATATGTGTGCGTAAAACTTTTTTCAATTCGCTTGAAAAGATCTCGAGATGTAGCGATGAACGCAAAAAATAAATGTCACATTAAGGGGTCCAAACTTTTCACCGCTCTCCTGAATAAACTATTAGAATCATACATTGGTACAAGAAAATAAGAGAATTTGCAAAATTGGTCGATTATCTCTAGAATTATAGGATCGATTTCAATGAAATTTGATGTATGTGTTACCGGCAAAGTATGAAATCCGGCATTGTATAGAATGACTAGGCATTGTATAGAATGCCTAAAATTTGCCGGCAAAGTATGAAATGATTTATATTTCACACATTGCCTAGGCATTCTATAGAATGCCAAATGAGAAACCGGGANGGCAGTGGCACTTAACTAGATCTAGTATATATTTCGGACATTTACCAAAGGCCTAGTCATACTAGGTATAGTTAAGTGCCATTGCCCGGTATACATTTGCCCGGTTTACCCTACACTGATGTTTTCTTAAGGTCAAGTGCCACTGCCCGGTATACATTTGCCTGGTATACCCTACACTGATATTTTTTTAAGGTCATGTGCCACTGCCCGGTATGCATTTGCCCGGTATATCCTACACTGATGTTTTTTTAAGGTTCAGTGCCACTGCCCGGTATACATTTGCCCGGTATACCCTACACTGATGTTTTTTTAAGATCAAGTGCCATTGCCCGGTTATATTTGCCCGATCCTCCAAACACTGATGTTTCTTCTAATCTACTGTTAGTAAATATTAAAATATCGAATAAATGTAATTATATCCACGAATAATATGAAATCGGATTATTTATTATTATCGTACTTTTAATATGAAATCGGATGTAATAAATATTTCGGACATTCACCAAAGCGACTATGAGATTGTCAACATTCACCGGTGACAGTCAACAATCACCGATTTCGCTCATTCACAGTAACATGCACATCATTTACATAATAACCTACATAATAACCTTATTTCATACTTTGCCTAAATAGCATCGGGCATTGTATAGAATGCATAGGCATTCTATACAATGCCTAGGAAAAGTATGTAATATTTCTCACATTTCATACTTTGCCTAAAAACGTCAGGCATTCTTTACAATGCCTAGTCATTCTATACAATACCGGCGTTTCATACTTTGCCGGTAACATATACATTTACAAGCAAAACAAATAACCATTCAACAATTGTAATAGACACGAATGATCGTACGTAACACTCGTTGAAATCGGAAGCATGAAAAAACGGTCACAGAATAAATTAAACAAAAACAATGGGTTAAAAGGTGGTAAGGTCCCCTCCTACAGATATACAAACCTTGCAGCGAGATTTCATACTTGAAATATGACTGTTTATCATTTGCTGTGGCAATTAGTCCCACTCTTTCAGCAAAACTGTTTTCTTCCAATGTATGGTTCTCGGTGGGGGTAGAGAGTTGCGATTGCTCTCCCCAGAGCGTACCAGACAGTCTTAATAGGATTGAGGTCTGGAGATCAAGCTGGCCAATCCTACTGGCGAATGTTCTCACTCTTTAGAGATTCACGAACCAGAAGAGCTCAATGTGACCTCATGTTATCCTCCATTAAAATGAACTCAGGACCAACTGCACGCCGGAAAAAGAGAAAATAGGGCTCCAAGACCTCATCTGTACACCTCACACCAGTCACAGAGGCTCTTTCAAAGACATGCAGAGGTGTGCGCCCATCCCACATGATGCCTGCCCAGACCATAAAACCTGATCTGCCACAATGGTAGATTTCACGGATCTCTGCTTCTATCCATATAAACTTACGACAAGAATCGGAGTTTAGGCTGAACCAGGACTCATGAGTGAAGAAAACGGTCACCCATTGATCCATACTCCGTACTCTATGCTCTCTGCATCATGCTGAACGGACCCTACTCTTCGTAGAAGTGAGCGGGACACAAACAACAGGTCTTCTTGAAAACAACCCTCTTTCATGAAGTCATTTGGAAACAGTCACCCTTGATACACGGACTCCTGTGGCTGCATGCATGTCACGAGAGAGCTGAGAAGCTGTAGCTCCTCTGTTTACACCTTGCCATAATGGACAAATGGCGAACTTCTCTGGCCCTCGTGGCTCTGGGATGACCTTGCAAAGGTTTCCCAAGATACCGGTCCCTGGATCCGGTATCTTGGAACTTTTTCCATAAATTACACATGGCGCTGGGCGTTAAATTGAACTCGCTACAAATCCGGACCTGAGATTGGCCTGCTTGCTGCCTCCCAATAATTCGCCACTTCATTCCTAAACGTACTGTTACAATTTGAATTTAAACTATTGCTGCACAATAACATCTGGAATATCGCCGAGGTGTGCTATCGAACGAAATGCACGCTTAACTTACGCGCTCTTATAAAGCCTGTGACTCTACTGACTCTGCCTACAAGCACGTATACGTTTACGTATTTGATGTACAAGATTTGCATTTTGGTCTTCACTGTGGTTTTACATTCAGCTCAGTTCTTTTCCTGAAATTCGATAGAATACGCAAGTTCTCGTAATTTATTTCACCAGTGTATTTTCTAGACTCCTTATCTCATATTTTGAGCGTCAGAAATCAGAATCCGTCCTCAGAACCTCAATGAATAATCCTTTACACATGAATAGTCCTTTAGACATGAGAAATCCTTTACTTCATTTGCATTCCACAACCTCATCGAAGCGCCACACAGATCACGCTCAAGATGAATGGGAAAAGGGCCGCAAGCGGCCTCAGGTGCCCGGATATTTTGTACAGTTCAGTTCAGAATCCATCCTTGAAATAAATGTTCATTTCGAGAAAGTACGCTTATGTGACTGATTTGTCACTTAAAATATAATCAGTACCACTTGAAGCATTACGAATGAGTCATAGTTTGGGAAAGTCCGATGATTGGACTAAAAGTTTTCCAGGGAATTAAAATTTTTGTTATACTCATTACCTTGGACCTAATTCAAATTTTCATTTTATATACGAAAAGTAATAATGCAAATAATTTGACGATTTTATAGGAATTATCTTATGTGTTTGTATAATGCATTTATCACATATTTCCAAATATAATTTCACTGATCTCATTCAAATTGTGAAATTTGTCATTCAATTGTAAAATGATTTAGTTTATAATAATAGCGGGTTCAATCCCCGGATTTTCGGAATGCAGAATGATTATGCTGCATGTAAAATATCCCTGGAGTGCCTTATTGGCTCTTGGCATTTCCGGCAAAATTAAACTCCTAGTGCACTTTAGCATCCAAATAGAGTCTCAGTGCTGCCATCTAGTGTGGCAGAGACTAGACGTCCAAATTAACATGGCCAACGGTATCTCACTCATTGTGGTGGTCCTGAAAGAGTGGACACGACTTTTGGAGAACGCACTAGGTCTGCTCATCGAGAAGACTGATTGGGCAGCTCATAGGAGAAAAAAAAGTTAATAATAATAAAAAAAAATTCTACAAATTTTCGTCATTTAATAAATAAATTTAATTAAAAAAATTATAATTCTTTTTTCCTTTTAATCGATTTCAGATAAAAAAAAGAGTTTCAAAATACAGAATGTGTATAACTGATTTTGTTAAGATTTTTTTTTATTTAAAAACACGCAATTTTAAGTTTTGTTGATATTTTTTTACCTTAAAGTACATAACTTTTTCAATCATAATAAAAATAAATGATGAAAAACTAGAAAATATTTTCAGACAATTATTTTTCTATACTAAGTTTAATTTGGATATAATCTTTATTACAAGCTCTGAAAATTTTGAGCATTTTCTTATTTCTGATTTATATAAATTTTTCCATAAGTGTGAAGAAATAAGCAAAAAGTGATTAAGTAAATTGTAATTCAGTATAACTTTTCTTATTTGAACTATTTAGACGATATATAACAGATTGCACTCTTTTTCCAACGCAGGAGAAAAAAAAATATGATTCAGTCCCGTATTATAATGTATGTTTACTGAAAACGTACGTAATAATTGATTTAAAATTTCATTTGTTTCATTAAATTGGTAAGATCTACTTCATAAAAAAGTTCAAATTGCATGTTAATGAAGGAAATTTCGTTAGTTGGATCTAGAGTTACTCCGTTTATTATTTTTTTTCATGTAAAAATTATAAATAATATTTTTACACACAATAGAACACAATCAGGAACACACAATCAGGATATTGGTAAAAAGAGAAATTTAGTCTTACCACATCGAACACTTTCTGGATAAAGAAAAAAAAATTAAATGTAAATTCAGTATTTTCTATAAACAAAATATAAATGTAATTATTTGGATTCGGAAAAAAGCTGATTGCATTTAAAATTCGTATATTTCTACAATACTCTAATAGTCTCAGCAAATCTATTATACTATTGTCCTAACTTTTTCCTTTACTCCCCAAGTTTTTTCTTACCTCTAACCCTCCAAATCAATAATGCTCTTTAACACTAGGTTTACGGACGTTTTTTATATACCTATCTCTACGAAAACGCGTCAATTTGACGCATGAACAAATGCATCACTAGGTTTTACGGACGTTTCTTATATACCTATCTCTATCACACATATGAATATCACTCCGACGAAAAATATTGCATCAACTGCTGGCACATCAATACCTTTTTTGGAACCAGCCATAATCCTTATCATCAAGCCTCAGACATCACTTGCCCTGCGCATCGCCAGGCCCTCCTTGAATTACGATCACGTTCTAATGAGTATTAACTGTTACCACCTTCTAGCTATAACTTCTCAGTTTCTTCTCAATCTATTCACATATGTTTGTTGAATATACCTATCGCTACAGAAACTCTATAAACATTTTTCCTCATTGCAGACTTTTTGTAGATGACTCTTATTTTAATTTTTATTTTTCTTATTTCATATTTCCTTTCAAAATTCTTGCTATACAGCCTCCTTGAGAGCCTTACACTTTCGACAGCTGTCAAAATAATCTTCTTATGTTTTCCAGTTACTTATCTACCATGTAATTTCACTATTATTAAGTTAAAATTAATTTCTATGCTTTTTGTTGAAGGCATTTCACTATGCCTTTGTATTTTATAGTGTAAATATTTTCAAAATTTAATTTATTCTTTATATGTCATTTATACTAGTTGCTAATGTAATTTTTTGTGTTTTATGTATGTTTTGTGTCAGTAGAATGTTTGTCCTACTCTCGTGTGCCCTGAATAGGGCGGGTCGAGGTATAAATAAACAATATACCTATCTCTACGAACACTCGTCAATTAGACGCATGAAAGAATACATATAATTGTGATTCTAAATTTAGTAAATTCAATTAAGTTAATTTTTATCCACCACTATTTCTAAATAATTCGTAGGCTTATATAATTCACCACTTTATATTTGCAAAATTTACTCAGTAGTAAGTTACCGTTTTTTATAATTATTTTGGCGTGTCCGGAGCAGGTCGCATCTCCGCACTTAGAAACCAATGTAATTATATACCATAAAAAAATGAAAATATGAGATATATATTTATGAAATATTCTAGTATTTCATTTTTCAATACTCGAGCTAAGCAACTGAAACCTTCAAAATCTGACATCAATCGACATTCTGCGTTTGTTCTTTCGATTATTACTTATCGGCAATAGTTGTTTACCGCTTGTTTCATTTGAGATAACTACATTTTATCCATTATATATGAATGAGGCTATGCCATTAAATATTACAATTATTATGCATTAAATACTATATTAAATCCGTTACTATATTAAATCCATAATTAAATTAATTTTTAGGTATCTTCTGCTATGATAGGGATTTTTATTTTCTTTACTATTCCAGATTAATTGCGAATAACTAAAAGTTAATTTTTTTTTATTAAATAATAGAGTTATGGATGAGTTATATTATTAAAGTTTGTTAAGCAGATATTTTACATTTTGTAATAAATTTTGATGGTAAAAATGAATTTTAACCCAAGTCTTGAAAATTACCAATTAGAAGCGTTTTTATGGACCATTCCAGAGAGTAAGTAGAGGTTTCAAATCGAAATAATTGAGATGATTATGATTGATATAGATAATTTTCAACTGATCCGGTTTTAGTGAGAATTAATGAGCTTTCAAGATAAAGGTAAACTGAAAAGAAGGAAGTGTCTCTAACCTTTTAGAGATAGAACGAAACATTTGTCAATAACCATCAAGAAGATGTATGCAGAGTCTTATAACTCAGAATTATTAATTTTTTTTGCAGTTTCTTAAAATGCCTAAAAAAAACTATGCATTCTATTGATATTTTTGCGGTAGAACTTAATACTTAGTATCTTAAGTTCTTTGCTTTTTCACTTTCAATAACAATATTGGTAGTTGCACTTTTTTCCCAAACAATTATAGTGTGGGCACTATTACATTACTTAAATACCCACTGATTTTTAACGGGCAATTACCACCACCTCTAAAGCCATGGCCTCCTAATCCAGTAAGACTCCACATGGTTTTTATAACTTGTCAGATCAATCTCAGTTTATTTAAAAGGTGGATTAATTTTGCGGATGAACCAAAAAATATGTGAACGAAATGTATCTTACTTTAATATTCTTACATTTGATTTCATGAATGGTGCCCATGATACATTTTCTTGTTTCCAATAACTAAGGCAGAGCTTGATAGTAACCGTTGGCTCCGTAACGATTAACCCTTTCGCGCCGACTGTCACAAATACGTGACAGCATAAAACCGTATCAACCAGGGTAAAAAGATAAAACTGGTAATCAAAGTAATTCTTTAGCAGTTTATTTGTGGGCGGAGTTATACTTGTTTGATTTATTTTATTCACCATTTCTTTGTTCAAAATAAAACTATTTAGCTATATTTTGAATTAACATTGATTATATATATGATTAAACTAACAATAATTAAAGTAAAAGCAAAGTAAGTCCTTCAAATTAGAAACGACTACATTTAAGTTACCGTTTTTTATTTAATTGCATCCTGATTCTGATTTTGTACGAATGCTTTTCTGAATCACCCGTCCCCAAGGGGTTAAGTTACAAATCAAGTTCAGCCTTGCCATAACGAAGAAAACAGTTAACAAAAGAACGTTAAATGCTTACCGTTATGCCGTCAATTAAGCCATCTTTTAACTATAAATAGAAATTATGTAATAGAAATAAAATTAGGATACGAAGATAATAGTAAAAAATATTTGTATAAAGTAAAAATATTTTTTTACTGTATTAACACGTTGCCGCGTACTCTTAATTTAATAATCTGCTCAGAAACGCATCTTTTTTCAATTGTTTATCATTGCCATATGAAATTTAAAAGCAGTTGCATGTTTGGAAGTGAAAGTTACTGCTAATTATTACAGTTTTTCCATAAATACTCTGATCGTTATTTTTTCTCCTCCCCCCCCCCCCTAAAAAATT
>NC_092212.1:13879057-13887015 GCF_043381705.1 Parasteatoda tepidariorum
GCAGGTCATTCATTGGCAAAATGGTTGTTGTCTATTTTTTTTTTTTTGGAAAAGCAGCTTTATTGTGTTTTCATCTTGGATATCTTTAACTGTTAATCCTGAATTGCTCGATACATAATTTCGCTGACATATTTGAATACAGATGACACATTCTGTGAAAATTCTTTTGATGATTGAACAGACACTAAACAGTCAATCGAGATCAATATTAACATTTTTGGATTGGTACAATGGTGTTTGAAGGAGATTATTGTAAGCTACGTCATACACCCGTTTCGGATTCACAAGTTCATACATGAAATGGGATTTGAGAGCTAGGCTTTTTTTTCCCAATTTTACATGAATAGTGAATGAATCATTTATATTGCGTGGAAGGCAGTCTACGGTCTTGTGCAAGTTTATTGGGTACGTTGACAATGGATCCTTTGTCCATAACTGGTGATTAACACCCAGTTCTTGTATTTGCATGAACGGAGTTCAGAGAGCCACCATTCGCTCTTCTGTAGGGTTCAATTCTGTCAACCACTTTTGTGAGGAACGGGCTTCATGCTTGCGTTTGCGAACAGAATCCTTTCGTTTTTCCGTTTGCGTATAACGCTTTAGGTATTCCTGTCTACGTTCTTTGGTTCTGGCTTTTTCAGCCTCGGAAAGTTTAGGCCTTGGCATCGTTTTCTTTCTTGCTTCAACTCTAAACTTTGGGACCGTGTCAATCAGTTTGGGATCCTCTTTATTTGTGATATTCACCTAAATTAGTATTGAAAACGATCCTGTTCGAAAAGCAGGTTAGAATTTCTGATTCTGAATTAAAACGTTAAAAACAAAAATATCGTTCAAATGATGAAATTCTCTTTTACTCACAACTCGAGAAGTAATTATGGGATCTCTCTGGTCCCATATCTCAAAAGTAAACCCACCAACCTTATGCAAAACAAAATTAACCCTTTGGCTACGAATTTTAAAAAATGATTTTTTTGTCCCGTTTATTATTCAAAAGGACAAAATAGGTCACAAATAAGGCAAATTTAGTATTTGGGATTTTTTGGACAAGCGGTTATCAATTTAGAAGCTGGGACCTAATTCAGGAAATAGTAAACTCTCTTAAATTTTTTTTAAAGACCTTTAAATTTTTGCTTATCAAAATATTACTGCAGCTAAAATAAATTAAAATATGTTCTTACCCAACAATTGCATGTATACCACAGCAAAAAAAGACTACAGTAATAACTTTCACCCAGAATAAAAATGTAATCCAAAAATTTCTTTTTGAAATATTTATACTTCAAATTTCATTTGTGTCCAATTGTATTACTTACGCAAAAGATGAATCAATGCATGAAATTTATACTTACTCCCGTCACAAGTCTCTAGAAAATTCAAGAATTTTAAATTTAAAGCTTTCTAAAGATAAATTTAAAATAGAAAACTAAATAGATAAGTTTTAATAAAAGCGGATTTTATTAATTGATTTGGATTTATGCAAAAACGCCGTAATCAATATTTTCATTAGATTCTCTCAATTGATTTAAGACTACTACTCAGGGTTCCCGCTGTGATTGAAAAGTTTTAGGTTGCAAATTTAGGTTAATACCAGAGATGCCAACTGCTCCGGACACACCAAAAAAACGGTAAATAATTTCAAAGTAAGTCTTGCAAATATTTGACTATTTTTGCTTGCTTTTTAAAAGGTATAGCATGACGTAAGTATTAAGAAAGTGGTGAATTATGAAAGCCTACGAATTAATTAGAAATAGTGGTGGATAAAAGTCTACTAAATTTAATTTATTAAACCAAGAATCACAATTGATAAACTTCCACTTTAAAATATATATTTGCTGTCTGGAGCAAGTTGGCATCGCTGTAATACTAGAAAATATTTCTTATTTTAATATACCACTTTATCGGTATGTGGCTTAGAAGCTGGAACTTTCATGCATATACACTTTCTTTGGAAAACCAATTTTTAGTGTTGGTTACACAGAAATTAAAATATCGAAATTTGTTTTATTTTTGTTACCGCTTTTTAATACTTTCAAGGCCCGGGAAAACCCTGACTATTGTAAAGATACATTTTTTAGTTACTTACATCTTACTTATGAAAGAATTGAATTTCCTTAGTCAGTAGGAGCGCATGAGTTACTAAAAAACTATAAACTACGGAATTTCAGAAAATATTCTTCCTTGTTGTAGCAGGTGTAAAATTAATGCTAATAAATAATATAATATGATTAGTAGAGCCCGGATTTTGATGACCTAAAATATCTCAATTAATGCCCCTAAAAAGTGCAAAACATGCCCTTATGAACTGCAAAAAATGCCCTTAAAAGTGCAGAAAATGCCCTTAAAATGCGAAAATTGCGCTAAAAATGCTTTATGACGTGACTTAAATAGAAGTAAAAATATTGAACTAAAACCATGTTTTACTCTTTAAAATTATTATGAGTCGTTTCAAAAAATATAAAGCAATGCAATACTTGTTCTACGTTCATTAAAGTTTGAAAAATATGTTTTATATCCTAAAATAAAAAAAAAAAAGGAAAATATATTGACTCCAAAACATTTTCATTTTGTATAGAAACTTAAATGAATATAACAACTTCCATCTCATAATATTACTAAATATCAGAATTACAGTGGATTATTAATTTTTTTTTTAATATTTTGAAATGTAAACGAGCGTCTCTTGTCTGAAAGCAAATTTTTATACCAGGAGAAGCTTCTTTCAACGTCTACTGATGTTATTGGTGCGTACTTGAAAAGGACGGTCACACTTACTGACAATTCTTCTTCAATTTGAAAAGATGTTGCTTCACCTGTTAATATCCTAGAAATTTTCTTCATTGTTTGGAAGCCAGTGTAATAATAAAAAATTATAAAAAATAATAAAAATTAGAAAAATTTAACAAAAAATTTAAAAAATGCTTTAAAATGCAAAATACGCCCCAAAATTTTAAAGAAAATGCCCCATAAATCTCAAAAAATGCTCTAAAGGACAAAAAATGTCCAAAAATGCAAATGTCATCAAAATCCGGGCCTTAATGATTAGATATAATAAATAATATAATATTAGAGGGAACATAATAATATTTAAACAAATTAAAAATTAAAAAGAAGTTTGGCCACCATTATATATTAATAAAAACAACATTTAGGTAAAAGGTCAAATTTGTAAATTTTTCTTACGTGTCAAATTTCAGGCTTTTCAAAGAAGTTTTTTTTTTGTAAGTGGTAGAGAAAAGCAAATTAAATTAAGATTGGTTACTCGTTAACACGTTCACGGCGGGTGTTGTGCCTGAAAGTGGGATGGAAAAGAGAAAATACTGGTAGAAGAACTATTTAAATACTAGATCATATACGGGAGGAGTTAATCTATTCTCAAAAATAACAATTCACTGCAAGGAAACTATTCACGGCGAAGAAACAATTCAATATAAAAATTGCATCCGTTAAAAACAATTGGTAGTTATGGATTCTTATTAATTCCGGGAAAAAAAAAACTAAAAAATGAAATTTATTTGTTACCAGTTTTTACACCGGTGCGCCGCCCAATGAGACAATCTACCGTGACCCACCGGTGGGTCACCCCGGCGTGAACGTGTTAATATAAAATCTTCCGAAAAAACTGGAAGTGTTCGCAGGAGTGCAAATGTTTTACCCCAGGATTCGCACGCCCCTTTCAAAATTAACAACAGACATCAAATTAGTCACCAAAATATTACACATCACGATAAAATTCTATATCTAAATAATATAAATTCTATACCTTATGTATATCACGTTCACACCGGCGCGGGCCACCGGTGGCGCACCGGAGTAAAAAACTGGTAACAAATAAATTTCATTTTTTAGTTTTTTTCCTGGAATTATAAAAATCCATAACTACCAATTGTTTTTAACGGATGAAATTTTTATATTGAATTGCTTCTGCGCCGTGAAGAATTTCCTGCCAAAGAATTGTTATTGTTGAGAATAGATTAACTTCTCCGGAATATTATCTAATATTGAAATAATTCTTCTACCAGTATCTTATATTTTCCGTCCCACTTTCAGACCTGTGAGTAGCCGGCGTGAACGTGTTAAATTTACTTAGTGATAATAAAAAATTCTGGTATCTACAAACATAATAATATAAAAGAATTATATTAATGTTATTACCACCTTTCAATTATTTCATGATGCTTATGTACCCTGATTTAAGTAAGATGAATTTTCTATTTGTTCAAAAATGTTTTGCAATAGTTTACTACCATTTTAAACTATATTTCAAGATACCCTCAAAGGAAGAAGGGAATTGTTACATTAAAAAGTACTTAAAGGAAATAGTAATGCAGTCTTGTTTAAACTTATTAATGCTTATGAAATAATGTTTTTGCATATTAGATACCCTTTTCAGTGCTGTCAATGTTCAACTTTTTTTGTAAAACTTTGTTCCATTGGTAGCTATGTTTATGCTTTAATGTACTGTTTTTTATTCATTTAAGCTTACTTTAAACAACACTATTTGTAAATTATTCAAAAGTTCATAAAAAACGCCATTTCGTTTCAAATCCTCTTGGCCGAGCGGTGTCACTCGCCAAGCAATATGCATAGCGTGGAGGTAGCGGGTTCGAATCCCGCTGTCATCCTGGATGTATCGTCGTGCTGTCCATCTCTTTGACAAAGATTTATAAGCCTATATTGAGCAAACAAGCTTGCAAATGTTTTTAATTGCAATAAACAACTTGGTGAGGCTATTAAAATGTTAGCAAATTTTCTGAAAATTTTGGTGTTGGATTTCAAATCTCTAACACTTTATAAAATATTTTGCACAAAGGCGAGGTAGTTGGGAGGCTTGCTTTTTAAGAGGATTTCTTCATCCTCATACAATAAAAAATTTTCACTTAAAACCCGAATTGAGAGGTTAAGTTTTTATCAATTTTAATGTAATATATCAAATTTTATGAGATTTATATTAATCATAACAATAAACAAATACGCCTTTTTTAGCTGTCAGAAATTTTAATGAAATCAACAATTTTATTAAGAAAAAAACAAGAACTGTAAATCAATAAAACTAACTATAAATTTCAAAACATTTAAGAAATTAATTAGATTAATTTTGTCACATTCATAAACAGTTTAAAAAGTTTTGTAAACACGAGCTATTTTTTATTCCTGGTCGATTACTCTTTAATTTGAATTGTCCTCTCTAGAACTCACAATCCCCCTCTATAGCACGCGAGTTAACACCTTTAGATTTTTTTTCTAATTTGTTACTTGAAGTCAAAGGTGTATGCACACTATCTTATATCCTTTACATACCTGCCAACTTTTAATCCTTTCAAGAATGATTTTCGCCAGTGGTAGTCAAATGGAATATAATTTGCAATTATAGACAAAAAAATATGCTTTATTTTGAACAAGCTTATGAAGATTTCAACAGCTTTACTTTACTTTATTAATCCAAAATTGGGTGCCTGGGCCGCGCAGCGGCCCCTAACCCATCCATCATGAAGTATTTACAAGTTGAATTAAAAACATTTTGAATTATGCAGCATTAAGGTAGCAGAACAGAAGATCAAGCAAATTTGCTTGATAAATTAAACATGAATTGATATTTAATATGAGTCATGATTTATAAAATAATCAGAAATTTTCATGAATATAAAAAGCACAATTGATATTGAAGTATTGAATGGGATTAATTTGATGCAATCATAAGTTGTGTTTTAAAAGTGAATTAATTTAAAATATAAACAAGTACAATTGACATTTTAGCATTGAATGGAGTTTAAATTTGATGCAGTCATAAGTTGTGATATAGATATGAATAGAATCAAGATATATACAAATACAATTGACATTTTAGCATTGAATTGAGTTAGAATTACGTGATTTGTAAAAGATTTCAACAGCAGTATTACATATTGATATATGTGCCTAATTTTTTTTAAAAATAGTGGTGGATCAAAAAGGTTATAAATTAAGTTTCTATATTGCAAGGAATATTTAGAAAGCATACATTTTACTACCACTTTAAATATAGAAATAAAATTTTACGCTAAATGCGTAAAAGTTGGCAGGTATGCCTTTACGTATTGAAAGAGGAGACTCAACGCTGCATCAATGAAATTCAGCTTCGTTTAGTATACGACGGTCTTGAAAAGTTACAACAAAAAAGTGTACAAGTGCCAGCAAAACTGCGGAGGTCATATGCCCGACCTGCCATTTCATCCATAACAGTAAGAATTATTTCATGTTTCAATAAACAATATACTTATTTAAAAAAAAAAGCGTCTTTTATTTATGTTAAATCTTGCGCAAATTTATGGATATCTTTTGTATGTGTAACAACTTACTAATATATTTCCTAAAAATGACGTGAAATTAAGGCATATAAATCTATGATTATCCCCATTTTCTTTATTTTTCGTAATTCAAAACCTTTATTATCAGTTTTTTTAATAAAAACTTTTCTTTCTAACCAAGTTTGGAAGCTGGATGCTGGATATGTCGGGTGCCTCGGTATTTGGCGCGTAGCGCCACCAACTGATTCATCTTATACTGGTTTGTTCTATGCTCAGAAGTCATGTAGGAATAAGCTTATACTGGTACAAAATTAGCGAGGGAGATCCACAGGGTCAATAGTATATAAGAGTTAAAAAACAGTGGTACTATCATTTGTAATATTTTGATATGATACAATCTGACATGAGGAATGCGGTTACTGGGCTATATTCTATGTTGTCGTCTATTAAGCTGATGTCTAGCAGATGATTGAAATTCGTGGCCGTACAGTTTCTAGCTTCGCTATAGAATTTACTGTTGAGTTTGGCAATGAAGCAGTTAATTTCTTCTATGTCTAGATCCTTCCTTAGCAGCCTATTTATTGCTGATAGCTCTTGGGGCACCAGTCATGTATCTCAAAAATTTGCCTTCTGTGTATAACAATTTTTTCTTTAAATTATCACTGATAGTGGTTAGGGCGTAGGTAAGAGTTGGTCGAATGACTTGTAGGTATATCGTTCCTTTATTTGCCAGGTTTAGCTTTGAATTTTTATTTAAAAATCCTTTTAGTGCGTAGAACGCCATGCCTGCCAACTCTTCCGGATTTTCCGGAAGATTTTATTTTCATATTTAAAGTGGTAGCGATACTCATGTTATTCCAATTAACTTTTTGAATTATAATGATAATTATAAATGAGTTTGACCACCACTACATATAAATAATTACAATAAATATGTAAAAGCATAATAATCCATGGGCAAGCGAATTTCAACAGAATCAGAATATAAATTTATTTTTGAGTCAGATTGTTTTTCGTTTATTGTTTTACCACCACTCTGAAAATCCATTCTCGGAAAGAGTGAAAGTTGGCAGGTATGAAACGCACCTCTGGCTTTTTAACTAAGTTTGCTTTTATGAGATTCGATATATATCTTACAAATATTATTGTGGTGGTAAGAATCTAATACTAGAACAGAATACTCTGTACAGATACTCTGTAACCACATTAACAGATACTCTGTAACCACATTAAACTTTTAGGAAAAATTTCCGAATAAAATCCAGTGAAGTTGGCAGGTTTGAAATAATGAAATTGTCTTACCTCTAACAAACCTAAAATAAATTTGAACATTAGAATTATAAAACAATAAGCATTCTTGAAAACAGGTATGAAAGAGTTAAAAATGCATCGTAGCAGAGATGCCAACTGCTCCGGACACGCTTAAATAATTAAAAAAACCGCTAAATAACTACAATGTAAATTTGACAAATATTTGACAATTTTTATTGCTTTTTAAAAGGTATAGCATGACATAAGAAATGTAAAGTGGTGGATTATATAAGTCTATGAATTATTTAGAAATAGTGGTGGATAAAAATCTACTAAATTGAATTTATTAAACCAAGAATCACAATTGATAAACTACCACTTTAAAATATATATTTGCTGTCCGGAGCAAGTTGGCATCTCTGC
>NC_092212.1:13887301-13898106 GCF_043381705.1 Parasteatoda tepidariorum
ATACAAAGTCTAGTTAAAATAAGAAAGTGGTAGCAAATATATGACTAAAAATTTTTTTTATTTATGAATATTATTGGTTTGTCTTATTCACTTGTCAACCACTACAGATTCAATTCTCAAATGTATATGATAAATTTCTCTCAAATTCTATTATAAAAGGCTTTGGGTTCATGCGCACAACTGGTTCACTTTTTAAATAGTCTGCGCGGACAACTTATAAAAGACTGTGTGGAGGCTTTTTGATGTAGGAGGTGATGCATCAGCATAACGGAAAAATATCAAAGCAAGTAAGTAGATTAAAATGAATTCAAAATATTTTGTGAGGCTCATATTTAGAGAGCTCTTTTTGATGATGCTACCTCATGTTGCATTCAAAGTGCACTAAAGGCGATTTATGATTTACTTTTAGAGTTGAGAGTAAAATTAGAAAATAAAAGTTATTTTAGAGAAACAAACATCTCAAATAAAAAAAACCATCTTCTCATCTTTCAAAGCTAACTAACTTTTATGATATAAAATTAAAAGCATAAACAAAAATACATAATTGCTTATTTATTTAAAATAGCCTTATCATTTATAATTGGTAAATTTGTTTTTGTGCATAATTATATCTGTTGGGATAATTTTTATGGATTTTAAATTTTATTCATGGAACCGTCTTTTCATGACGCCAACAAAAGTGGTATTTTCGCCCAAAGAAAATGATACTGATTGAAATTAAAATCGTTTGCGAAAAATCACGTGCCTTCGATAAAAATATTGAAGTCAATGGAGGTAATTTCTAAGAACCACCAACCTCTATCAACGGCCATTTTACTGTGGAACGAAGTGGTCGCTCCCGCGAGGTTTCACTGTACCTTGATTTTTATAAACATAAATCATCACATTACTTTCAAAAATAAAATAAACATACTTACCCTTCTGTGAATTGTCATCATCAGCTTTTAAAACAAAGAAAAATATTGTGATGAAGCAAATAAAACTAAATTCTTTACACAGAGATAAATATTAGAATCAGAATTCTTTTCCTAGATTTGAAATTGAGTAGAAATTTGAAAATTCAAGATTCGTATGGTTCTTAAATTTTTAAAATGTTCTTGCACAACTAAGTAAATAAGGTGTATTTTAACAATTTTAGTTCATTCTCTCAATATTTCCAAATTATCTAACAGCGAAATCTAATGTTTCTGTTGCTTCATTTTAACACTTTGCACTCCAATGTCGTCTCAGAGTCGCCTTTGTCAGTCACCACTCTTAAATTAAAATTTTTTATTTCTTATAATTAGCAACCACACATTAGAATTATTACATACTGTAATATATTAACAAAATGATATATATATTTGCCTTTCCATACCTGCCAACATTTAATACTTTCGAGGATGATTTTCCCCAGTGGTAGTAAAATGAATTTCTAATTACTATTTTAGGCTGAAAAACACGGTGTATTTCGAAGAACCTTATGCAGACTCCNACAACTAAGTAAATAAGGTGTATTTTAACAATTTTAGTTCATTCTCTCAATATTTCCAAATTATCTAACAGCGAAATCTAATGTTTCTGTTGCTTCATTTTAACACTTTGCACTCCAATGTCGTCTCAGAGTCGCCTTTGTCAGTCACCACTCTTAAATTAAAATTTTTTATTTCTTATAATTAGCAACCACACTTTAGAATTATTACATACTGTAATATATTAACAAAATGATATATATATTTACCTTTCCATACCTGCCAACTTTTAATACTTTCGAGGATAATTTTCCCCAGTGGTAGTAAAATGGAATTCTAATTGATTATAATTAAGTTTATAAATGCAATGAATATATAGAAAGCATACATTCACACTCTAAATATAGAAATAAAATTTTACTCCAAATATGTAAACGTTGGCAGGTATGCATACCTGCCAACTTTTAATCCCTTCAAGGATGATTTCTCCCCGTATTAGTAAACTGGAAATTGAATTTCAATTTTAGTCAGAAGCATATGTAGCATTTTGAGCAAGCTTAAACGGAAAACAGTAACATCATCATTATCGAATATATCTGGGCGCCTGGGGCCGTTAGTGGTCTTTAAGGTGGCACTTTCTGGTAATTGGAATGCAATTGGAAGAAACACAGTAAGAGCATCGCATATTAATTTATATGCTTATTTTTTAAAAAAAATAGTGGTGGTTAAAATCATTATAAATGAAGTTTATAAATGCTAGGAATATATAGAAAGCATACATTTTACTACCACTTTAAATATAAAAATAAAATTGTTCGCCAAATGAGTAAAAGTAGCTGGTATGCATTTCGAGTCAATGCATCAATGCACAGTTTATAATTATCTCTTTAGATTTCATTATTTAAATATTTAAGAGAATTTAATATAGTACTTACCGCACAAGACGGCGCCAACTGAAATAAAATTTGACATATAATATTATTAAGGCGTAGCTCAATATTTTTACTGATACATGAAGACTATAGATCAGCAGTTCCATAATAGTGTTTCGTGGAAATCTTGAGTTCTGATAAAGAGTTCCGAGAGTTAGATCTTTTTTAAACATTTGTAAAACCTGTAATTATATTTGAACCGAATTATGGTTTACTTCAAATTGGAAACCTAAACGGTATGTTTCTTTATCAATAATAAAAGGAGAAATCCAAAATTACGTATAAACCAGTTAAAGGCTACAATTACAAAGAAAAGTTGCACAATGCAGTAGAAATTCCATAAGAAATTTGAAGCCAATGGAAGATTTTAAGGAGGAAAACAATGAAAAATATAATAATAACAACCAAACTGACGTCGTTAGGGAACTAGCCCATCACCTCCTACATCAAAAAGCCTCCTCACAGTTAAAAGTAGTCCGCGCAGACTATTTAAAAAGCGAACCAGTTGTGCGCATGAACCCAAAACCTTTTATAAAAGTAATTGAGAGAAATTTATCATATATATTTGAGAATTGAATCTGTAGTGGTTGACAAGTGAATAAGGCAAACCAATAATATTCATAAATAAAACAAATATTCAGTCATATATTTGCTACCACTTTCTTATTTTAACTTGATTTGGTATTAAATTACTCTTTCGGAAAGTGGATAACCTTCATGATGGTCTGATCGGACTACTCATAAAAACCGTGTGGCGGCTTTCAGTTATAGGAGACGTTGACTATCCCCGGAAGATATAAGAACACAAAACCTTTTCTATCGAGAAAGTACGGCAAATGTTGGAATTTGTTCTCTCTGTACCGAAAGGTTTTGTAAAGAGTCCAGGAATAGAGAAAAAGAGATTACAAAAGGAAAACAATATTCAAAGAACCTACTTAAAATATACTTATGTTAAGCCCAAGCACGTAACTTTCTGAAAATCCTTAACCAAACTGAAATTCACAAACAAACTATGCCCCCATTTTATGCGCAAAAAGAATTTAAAAAAAAACAGACAAAAAAGTTGTCATCTGTTAGAAGAAAATCTTAACTAGGGCAACTCAGTTAAGTCTCGATCTAGCCCTATTAAAAGAAAGTAATAACTAATAATTTTAAGCCTTTCTTTAATTTTTCCTTCAATATTGTAAAAACTAAACGGAAAACCATTACTCTCTAGATAACTTAAAAAATTACTAGTAGCCTCTAGAAAGTATTCGACATTATTACAAATTTTATTAATTTTACAGAGTTGAAAAAAAAACTAAATTTTTGAATATATTACTACACAAATTCGTATCACAAATACAAAAGAAAATAACCCTAAAATTAAAAGCCTCCCTTTTATCTTAAACTCCAATTTTAATTTGATCATTAGCAATATTAATTTTAAAATCAAAATATTCAACATTTAAGCAATTATCATTAGTCCTCTTCAAAACAAAATCTTCTGGATTAATTTTAAAAATTAAATCATAATTTGCACAATTAAATGAAATTAAATCATCAATATATCTAAAAGCTTTAAAATCATTAAACTCAAGATACTTTGCTCTAAAAATAATGTATACAAAAATCAGCAAAAGTTCCAGAAAAAGAATTACCTAGTGGTATTCCTATCTTTTGTTTATAAAAATCAATGCCATTAAAAAGAAATTTTTCAAAACAATTAAATTTACAAACATCAATCCAATAATTTTTATTAATATTTTCATTATTTAAATATTTATCATTAATGCAACTGCAAATATCAAGTATTTTAGCATGAGTTATACTGGTCTAAAGATTTTCAAAGTCGAATGAATTAAGATTAAAA
Source organism: Parasteatoda tepidariorum (assembly GCF_043381705.1). NCBI lineage: Eukaryota > Metazoa > Arthropoda > Arachnida > Araneae > Theridiidae > Parasteatoda > Parasteatoda tepidariorum. The sequence continues at coordinate 13,891,537 of NC_092212.1, forward strand.
TCACATTTTTTTCAATTAAGTTCAAAACATCAATATTATTTAATAATAACAATATTTTTCTCACTTTTAACTTTAATCAAAATAATTTTAAGAATATTAAAGAATTTTTTACTAACGTTAGAATTATAACTATTAGTAACACAAGCTGTAAACCTGAAATTAACTGGATTTTTTTGAAAAAAATTTAACAATAGGAAATAAATAAGGATAGGTTCACGGTAAGGTAAGGATCTATATAATTTAAATTTTAATTTTTTACTAGAAGTAATAATACCTTTTGTCAAAAACTTTTTTCTCATATTTTAACTTAATATAAGTATTATTAGTAATATATTACTTAATAATCAATTTTTAAAGAAAATATTAACTCATAATGCAAAAGTTGTGATAAGCTTTATCATCAACAGTAATAATTAACTTATTTGTAAGTTTTTTTTTAAATTTTCTCAAACATATCATAATCAGTAGCGATAGCACTAGGATAAAAACAAAATTTAGATTTGTTGAATTTATTTTTTAAACTTTCCAGAATCCCTGTTTTCCATTTTAAAAAAATACAATTAAGGTCTCTTTCAACCAATAAAATAAAATCATCATTTTTCATTTTTAACCTTTTTTTAAATTTAGATCCTCTACTCAAGATTTTAATCAAATCTTGATCTCGAACAATATTTAAATTCCAGGTAATAACATGACCATAATCTATATCAATAAACTGAGAAAATTATGATAAAATTCATGAATTATGATAAAAGAAAGGCTTTTAATTTTAGGGTTATTTTTTCTGTAATTTTGATACGAATTTGTGTAGTAATATATTCAAAAATTTAGTTTTTTCTCAATTGTCTAGAATTAACAAAATTTGAAATAATGTTGAATACTTTCAAGAGGCTACTAATAATTTTTTTTAAAAATAATCTAGACAGTAATGGTTTTCTTTTTGATTTTTACAATATTGCAGGTAAAATTAAGGAAATTATTAAAAATTATTAGGTTTTATTTTCTTTTAATAAGGCTTTTCTACAAACAGATGGCAACAACTTTCTAGTTTTACTTTTTTTCTTCCTTTTGCGCATTAAATTAAAGGGCTAGTTTTTTTTGTGAATTTCAGTTTGGTTAAGGATTTTCAGAATGTTGTGTGCATTAGTTTTTATAAAAGAATATTTTGAACCCTTTCGAGCCGACTGTCACAAATACGTGTCAGCATAAATCCGTATCAACCAGGGTAAAAAGATAAAACTGGTAATCAAATTAATTCTTTAGCAGTTTATTTGTGGGCGGAGTTATACTTGTTTGATTTATTTTATTCACCATTTCTTTGTTCAAAATAAAACTATTTAGCTATATTTTGAATTAACATTGATTAGATATATGATTAAACTAACAATAATTAAAGTAAAAGCAAAGTAAGTCCTTCAAATTAGAAACGACTACATTTAAGTTACCGTTTTTTATTTAATTGCATCCTGATTCTGATTTTGTACGAATGCACTTCTGAATCACCCGTCCCCAAAGGGTTAGCCCTTTCTCTCCGACTGTCGCAAATACGTGCAGCGTAAAACCGTATCAACCAGGGTAAAAAGATAAAACTGGTAATCAAATTAATTCTTTAGCAATTTATTTGTGGGCGGTGTTATAATTGTTTGATTTATTTAATTCACCACTACTTATTTCGAATTAAAAATTGTATAGTTACACTTTTAACACAAATGGTTTGGATGTGTTAGATTTAAAGAGAAGAAAAAATCCGTCAAATTAGCTATGCCCAAACTTAAGCTACCGCTTTTTATTTTTTACCATCCTGGTACTGATTCCTTAGGAATAAATTCATGACTCGCCCGTCCTGAAAGGGTTAAGTAGGTATCTAGAAATTTGTTTTCCTTTCGCAATTATTTTATGGGTTTTGCATTTTACTGATGTATTTTGTAATCTCTTTTTCTCTTTTCTTGAACTTTTTGAAAAACCTTTGGGGTACATAGAGAGCAAATTTTAGACATTCGGATTTCTGACTTCTTATGTATAGAAGGTAGCCGCAATCTGGGGAATATAATCCCCATAGTTTCGTCCAAAAATTTGATTAATTTAATTTTACTTTTTGCGTATTTTGTCACATCTCGAGAAATTTTAAAGTGAACTGAAAAAAATTTGCACACAATGATAAAATTCATTTATTCGAAGATAATTCCACGTAAAAAAAATCTTGCAAATATTTATTATTTTTTAATATTTTACAAGATAATAGTCTAAAAAATTTTGAATTGTAAGGTATACAAGGTAAGGTATTCGTGATTACATATAGTTTCGTTTATTTTGTTATTAAATTATGCAAATATGCTTTCAAAATAATATAAAAGCTTTTAAAAGTTACACAAGTCAGACAGAAATTTAATTCTTGCAATCTTCTACCTATATATTATAGAATTATTTTTTTTAAAAAAGGTAAGAGTTTCGTAGCATTACTGGAATCCTAGACTTCCCTATATATTTGGATAAATAAGATGAACATCCATTGTTCCATCCTTCTATAAGCATTATTTGATATTCTTTCATCAGTTTCTTTAAATGCGAACAGAATGATGTATATTTGGTAAGATTTTGGGATATCATTTTATTAATTCTTATTAATTGTTAATCGAGTACTATCGTTAATAATTGTTATTTTTATTGATAAGAAAGCAAGAATAAGGAGGCTGAGCAACGTCGTTTCAAGAGCTGAAAATATTGATATATGTTCGCGCTGGGAGTTTGGCATCCATTTGGCGTGCACTCATATGCAAAGGGATAATCGTTTTTTCTTAATTTATAACAGAGTGTAATTACATTATGAAAGCCCTTATTTTTTTATTCCCCTTATTTTCATATTCCCTTATTTTTATTCCTTTATTATATTCCCTAATTTTTATTTTTTAATTTATAGCATTATGAAAACAAATATTTTGAATTGCATGAAAGGAAAATAAATTCTTGTTACAGAGGTGCCACGGGCGACTAAAACTGCAAGAAGTGAAGATACAAAATTTATTTTTATCTATTTAATTTATTTAATCATTCAATCATATTACCATCATGACTTACATTGAAAATTAGTCATATTTCAGCCGAAAATAATCTTTGCATAGCAAACTGAAATAAATATGTAAGAAAATTTTGCGAAATTTAATCTCCATTGTTTTTTATTTGTCATCTCTTATTTACAGTTTTAGTCACGCGTTGTTTTAAAATATCATTGTAAAACAACATTAAAATATAAAATCCTAACAATGAAAACAATAATTGAGTGCTAATATTTGGAAAAAAAGTCAAATGTTAGCATAACAAAAATATAATTAAATGTTTGTATTGTAAAAAAATATTTTAAACTGTGTAAAATAAAAATAAATTCTTACTCTGAGATATCATTGTTAAAATAACATTGTAAGATTAAATCTTAGCATTAAGAAAAATAATTGAGTGTTAATATTTGGAAAAAAATAATTAAATGGTTGTATAATAAAAAATAATTAAATGTTTACTATATAAAAAATATTACAAACTGTGTGAAAGAAAAATAAATTCTTGTTCATTGTAAAATAACACTAACATATTAAATCTTAGCCTTAGGCAAAACAATTCAATTTCAGCAATATGAAAAATAATTAAATATTAATGCAATAAAAAATAAATAAATGTTAGCATTATGAAACATAAATTTTAACTGTATGAAACGGAAATAAATCCTTGTTATGAAACATCATTGCGAAACAACCCTAAAATTTTAAATCTTAGCATTATGAAAAATAATCAAATGTTAAACGTAATAAAAAATAGTTGAATGTTAGAGTTACGAAAAATGTTTTTTAACTCTGTAAAGAGAAATAATTTCTTGCTCTTAACTCTCTTTGTTTAACATCATTAAAATAACAAATAATAAACAGAAATTTGGTACACTTTTAAACATTTTGGATCCTATATAACTATAATATCGTTTAAACTTGCTACAACCTTAAAATATTTAATTTGGATTCTTGGTAAAATGTTTAGATTCATCTTCTTGATTTGTTTTCCTTTTACAAATTTTTGATGATAGAATGTCATTAAAACAATAAAGAACTTAAACCATCGTGATCCGCTTTTAGTTACAATCGAAAAATGTCAGTCCTTGGAAGTAATATTAAAAAATATTCCTAGGAAGAAATATTCGAAAAATTTAAATCTCTGTTGTCCGTTCTAGGAAGTTTTAGATGAAAAATGTAAATCTATGTTGCCCTTCCTAGGATATGATAATAGAAAATCGCAAATCTACGTGACCTGTCCTTGGTTATAATTGTTAAATCGGGATCAATTTTTCTGAGAATGTAAAGATTGAATTTTAAAGGACAAATTAATATGTTAAGTTTGCAGCAAATTTTCTGGCCGAAATTATAGTTTAAAGTACAGTTATAATGGTTAACCATTGAACAGATGTTTCTGAGAATGTAGGGAAGTTTTGACTTGAAAGCACAAATTAATATGTTAAGTTTGCAGCAATTTTTCTGGCTGAAACTATAGTTCAAAATACTGTTAAAATAGTCAAACGTTGAAAAGATTTTCCTGAGGATGTAGGAAAGTTTTGATCTAAAAAAATTAAGTAATATTTTTTTTTCAATTCCTACTATTAGTTCACACTCTCCCTATATCTTATTCAAATTTCCAATCATTAATAAAATACTTTCAATTTTTTCAATTCCTACTATTAGTTCTCACTCTCCCTACATCTTGTTCAAATTTCCAATCACTAATAAAATACTTTTTATTCTTCCACTTAAGTTCAAATACGTTTTTTTAACTTGTAGTGAGTGACACTTGATGTTAATACAGTTTTTTCAAATATCAATCCATTCCTTAAATAGGAAGGAGCGAAAAACGAAATGGTTGCTTTAAATTTTACCACGGCAATTCAGTTTTTCACATATTTTAAAAATAACATAACATCACTGATGATTTCTAACTTATTTGAAAGAATTTTATAAAAATAACGAACGTTATACTCTATTTAAACAAAAAAATAGAGACACAAATATACAGACTTACTTAAAAAGTAACAACAAATAAAGATCAGAATCAAACGGTTGTTCATTGTCAGGCTTGAGTGTATTCTTTGAGAAAATCAGGAAGACAACTTCTTTTTAACAAGGAAAAGTTTTCAAATTCCTTATCATTCAATGCGTGATTTGCACTTAGAGTGTTAAAACTGTAAGTCGCAAATCTTGAGACAAAAACATTGGATATCTTTTCATCAGTATTTTTTCAATATTCGATAGTCTCAATAAGAAGATTAAGCGTGATTACAAAATGTATCAATGATTCTCTTAGATTGTGTGATTTGTATGAACAAGTTACGTAAAATTTGAAAATCGTGATTCTCGGAATTCGTTAGGCGAGAGATAACCTCCGAAGGTGCGTAGTAAAATACATGTATTTGAACTACCAGCTGTAATATATACTTAGCTGACAAAGCTTTAGATTTTCCGGGAGGATTTATTTTTATCTTTAATAGTGCAGTGTAAAAGTTTCATTATTAATTTAATAAATGTGATTTAATATTTTTTTCACACCATTATATGCATATATTTAATACGCACTCAGTAAAGACTGTTATGATAAGCAAAGCTGAAAGCTTGCAGAGGTACTAGAAGGAAAATACTAAGTTGTAGTTTTGTTGTAATAATTTATTAAGTAAAAGTCGCTTTTTATATTTAAAAGAGTAGCAAAATAGTTTCATTCATAATTTAATAAATTTTATCCAATGTAATTTTTCACACCATTATATGCAAATATTTAAAACGTATACAGTAAAGACTTTGTCATCATTAACATTGCTGCCAACTTGCAAGGTCATGGAAGAGAAAATAGTTGTAATGTAGTAATAATTTATTAAGTGAAAGTAGCTTTTTATTTTATTTAAAAGGGTAGAAATATAGTTTTATTCTTAAGTTAATAAATGTGATTCAATATTTTCTCACACCATTGCATGTAAACATTTAAAACATATACAGTAAAGAATGTTATCATTAACAAAGGTGAAAACATACAGTGTCGTTAAATTAAAATACAAAGTCGTTCTGATGTAATAATAATTCAATAAGTAAAAGTAACTGTGATGATACTATCACAATACACCTAAATTTTAACAGTTTAGCTCTTGTCTAAATTTATAACGTTACTTTTGTAACTGTGCCTTGCCACCTATATACATATATATTTGTACCACCTATTTAAATGATCTGGTGAGCGTTATACGTTTAAGTTAAATTTCCTAACACAAGAGTAAGCATATAATTTTCTACCATTATAAAAATTATTCCCACGATGCGGAGATAATTCGCAACTCTGCAATTACAGGATACGAACACTCACTGTAAGTATTCAACGCATAAGCAGAGCTGTTAACTTAAAACAAATGACAGCAATGCTTTTTACAGGCCTTTTATTACCAAAACCGATTACCACTAAACAACACCTACCTTGCTATGTACGTGACTATATAAATATGTAAATAATCTCATTTTTCCTTTATATATATATATATATATATATATATATATATGTATA
>NC_092212.1:13898550-13909829 GCF_043381705.1 Parasteatoda tepidariorum
TGTCACCGATATATATATATACACCGGCAAACGCTTCTGGACTGAGTTACATTCGAAGGAAACTATGTGTATCAAAATGAAACCATCTTATATCATTATAATGCGGTTTTATTGTTCATTTGTTAGTGAAAGAAAATTGGATATGCAATATATTATGTCTTCTCGTTACTTGGATGTTTAAGAGACTGATGGGGTAAAATCCTAGAATAGTCCACCTCTTGGCGACTTTTTGAAATCTCGGCAAGTTGGTGATTATTGCTGGTATTAACTTTGCTATTTGATTATTAAAAAAAACAAACAATTTAAATAATTACAAATTTACCGTCACTCGCCATTTTCAACAGGTACAACAACAAAAAAATGAACTAATAATGATAATAAATGAAGTAACGGTTAAAAAATTTAATACAGATCTGTTTTTAATTTAAGCGAGTCATTAGCAATGAGCAGCTCCATCTTTTTATAAACTTGCTGAAATTCAGTATCAGTCTTTAGATTTTCATCAGGAACTTAACATATTGGTTTTCAAATCCTACCTTCGTGTTTCAAGACGTCACAAGATACTTTTCTTTCGTCAGTATTCATATTTATATTAAAATCAACATCAAGACTGTAATTATAAGTTAATAATGAAAAAATATACAAATACTTTAAATTATTATTATGTAAATACATAAAAAATGACTGTTGGTGTGAATAAAAAGAAATAAAACTTATGATACGTTCATTTTCAAACCAATGCTGGCTAAAGAATACTATTATAATTTTTAAAAAAATAATTCTCAAACAGCAGCTGTCGCCATAGCAACGCATGCAATGACGACGCATGCGCGCTGTTTTCTATTACTTTTGAACACATCTGAAAAGTATGATGACGCCCAAATAAGGTGCGCACGCCATCAAACCAAAACCAATACCCATTTTTCCAATGGTTAATAATAACTATGATTCTAATAGTAATACATCAGAAGCATAAATGGGAAAAAAATTAACCCTTTTACCTCGTTTCTAACGAAATCCAACTTTCGCGTACATATACATTTCAAATAACCTACATAACCTACATACGTAAGCATATCATAGTGAGGACAGAGCTGCTCCTACCTTATAAAATATTTTTCGTAATAGTTGGCAACCCTGGTCGGTTCCCGATATTTTGGTCCCGTTACCATTCCGGTCTCTTCCCGATTTAATACCGTTACTAATTCGACTTGTTTATTTTGATGTGGGGATTTCATTCGATTTCTTACTTTTTATTACAGTGCTTATGTTTCAATGCTCCTAAATATGTAGATTTTTTTAAAAATTTATTATATTAATTATTCCTTATTTCTAGTCGCAGAAAATCAAGACAAAGTGTTATGGGTGGAAAGAATAAAATTAAGCACCATCTTTTGCATTCTATCAATCGAGTAATTGTGAATGGGGGTCAGGGACAACCTCCTTCTCAAACATATGAAGTCCAAAAATAAATTTGCATTATTTATGTAATTTTAATGAATTAGAATTTTAAAATTTTGCAAATAAATCAATCAATTCTTGCTGTTCTGTCTGGTAACTGTTTTCAAATCATTCCCACTTAAAAAAATATTTGAAAAGAGGTCAGCTAAAAATTAATATAATCGAAATAAGAATCATTAAAATTATATTTGAATGTTTAGCATGTTAGGAAACCTTTTATTTTAAATTTCCATATGCGAAAGAGAAATGGCAAAAGAATGAATTTTAACGGGACCAAAACATTTTACTTCAGCCCTGGCTGTGTTAATAAGATGATATACTTGCGTGGGGTTACTTTTCATACCTCTGAGGGTTTATTTTGTGTATCTTTGACTATAGACGTAATGGTGTGGGATTACTTTGTCCACCTCAAGTGTGTCACAATAAGTGTCACCGATTATCAAAATGATTAGTATGTCATACTGTTTCTAGTCAACGCCTCTTATAACTAAAAGTCTCCACACGCTTTCTAATCTGAAGTAGTCTGATTAGACCACTATAAATGTAAATCAGTATACGAAAAAGTCATTTAATTAAAAATCTAGCTTAAATAAAAAAGTGGTAGCAAATATATGTCCAAAAATTTGTTTAATTTATGAATATAATTGGTTTGTATTATTTACTTGTCAACCACTACAAATTCAATTCTTAAATATATAGAATAAATTTCTCTTATTTTCTTTTAAAGAATTAGTTGGAGCCCCTAGCGGGGCTGATGCTAAAATAACCAACACGTATGAGTTCTTTTAAAATACATTTAATTACGCTTCGGCGATTTATCGTATATTCCCACTCAGATGAATTAGTTAGCGCCCTTTGAGGGCTGATGCTAAGAAAACTACCACATATGAGTACGAGTTCCTATAACACGTTCACGCCGGGTGTTGCACCTGAAAGCGGGACGGAAAAGAGAAAATACTGGTAGAATAACTATTTCAATATTCTCAACAATGACAATTCACTGTAAGGAAATTTACCACAGCGAAGAAGCAATTCAATATAAAAATTGCATCCGTTAAAAACAATTGGTAGTTATGGATTTGTATTATTCCCGGAAAAAAAACAAAAAAATGAATTTTATTTGTTACCAGTTTTTACTCCGGTGCGCCGCCCGATGAGACAATCTAGCGTGACCCATCGGTAGGTCACCCCAGCGTGAACGTGTTAAAGTAGAATTTGGGTTTATCAGCACAACTGGCATAATTACAAATAATGTATATATGGTATAATAAGTAACAGATAGTCTGCGCAGACTACTTTCAAAAACGTTGTGGATGCTTTCTGATGTAGGAGGTGATGATCTAGTAGATGTATGGAGAATAAAAGAAATTTTTATGACTTATAACAGGTTATGAGGAGAAAAATTTATAAGACGGACCACTCATTTAAAAAGGAGATGATTTATTTTTATTTATTTTAATTATCGCTTAATGTGATTTCAAAGTTTTATTTTTAATTAGACGGAGCTACATGAGAGCCGTCTGTCATTGTGGAGGTTACAAAATCTTCTGCCGGTTGGGGCGCTGACGCGCATGCGCGCCAACATCCCGCCCGGCCTTGCAATGTTCATGCAAGAACTTAACATATAAAATTTAAAAAATAAACACAAATATTACATACTTGACAATATAAAACATAAACATTATAAAATGTAAAATCAGAATATATACATAATGAAAAATACAGTATTTTTTATTTTTTTATGTATCGATAGGCAAGACAGCTATTTTAGAAGCAGCTCTTTTAAATACCCCAGATTTTGTGCGAATATTTACTACACGCACTTTATTATCCGAACCATGATAAACATAAATTATTCGGCCTAAAATCCAGGTATTTAAAGGCAAGAAATCTTCTTTTACAAGTACCATCTGTCCTATCTTTAAATCATTTTTTGTTACCATCCATTTTGATCTAGCTTGTAATGTATTTAAGTAATCCGACTTCCATTTTCCCCATATAAGTTGCACAACTTTTGCAGTTTTCTGCCACCGACTTAGACGATTATCATTGAGATAAGTTAAATTTGGTTCGACAATTGATGTTATAGGCCTCCCTATTAGGAAATGACCTGGTGTTAAAACATCAAAACTATCATTATCACCGCTTAAGGGGCAAAGGGGACGACTATTCAGAATTCCTTCGATTTGAATAACTATTGTTTCCATCTCTTCTTAAGTGAAATGAAATTTTCCAACTGCTCTTTTAAGATGATGTTTTACTGATTTTACACCCGCCTCCCAAAGACCACCAAAATGTGGTGATTTTGGTGAAATAAAATTCCATTCTATGCTTTCAGAGGTAAAATAATTAGCCAAAATCTGATCTGGAAAATTAATTAATCCATAAAACTTTTTTAATTGAGAATTAGCTCCAACAAAATTAGTGGCATTATCAGTATAGATTTTGGAGCATTTTCCGCGTCTACTCGTAAATCGTTTCAATGTGGCAATCATCGAATCGGAAGTCAAATCAGTCAGCTGTTCAAGATGGATGGCTTTTGTGGAAAAACAAATGAAAATACAAATATATACTTTGTTGAGAGTACCCTTACGTTGATGTTTATATTTAACAGCAAAAGGGCCGCACAGGTCAATTGTGACGGAAAATGGGGGTGACATGTTGACTCTTTCACTTGGTAAATTACCCATAATTTGAGTGGAAAGGAAGGGCTTAGATTTGAAACATGTTACACATTGATGTACAGTTTGACGTGCAAGATTACGGCCTCCTAAAGGCCAAAATTTTAACCTAACTGCACTTAACAAACCTTGAGGGCCAATATGAAGTAATTTCCTGTGTAAACAATCGAAGTAAATTTTACTTAATTTGGACTTTTTCGGTAAGATTGTCTGATGCTTTTGATCAAAGGGTACTGAAGCATTATCGAGCCTTCCACCTACTCGTATTAAACCGTCCCCATCTACAAAGGGATTTAAGCTAGAAATGTTGCGAGAAAAATTGTTCTTATTTACCAGTGTCTTCTGAGAATGCTTAATCAGGATACTTTCAGAATACTTTACCTCGTCAACTGTCAAGGGTCCCATTTTCTTATCCTTATGTTTACAATTATGAAGAAATCTGCAAATATAACACAAAATATGATTAATTTTATCATAATTATTTGAGAGTTCTAAAAGTTTATCAATCAGGGTCTGTGAATCATCAGTTATCAAAACAGTCTCTTCCGTACTCTCGGTTGAGGAAACACTTTTTGCTTCTCGGAGAATTGTTTCTTTTTCGCCTTCTGCAAGGGATTCTATATCAGGAAATGATTGTTCCAAAGTTTCTTGAAAATCAGATTCCATCAGAAATTCAGCACCTGTCCACCACCTGGAACTATCAACCAAACATTCAGCACTAATTCCACGAGAGAGAATATCTGCAGGATTATCTGTACCTGCACAATGGTGCCAGGAGTTTGGATCTGTCGAAGTGGCTATTTCTTTAACTCGATTAGCAACGAATTGTTTCCAATGAATTGTCTTTCCCTTTATCTAGTAGAGTGCAATTTTAGAGTCAGTCCAATGATACGCAATTGAAGACCTTTTCAGATTCACAATCTTTTTCACTTTGGATATCAAGCGAGATGCAACTAGAGCTCCCAGCAATTCCAGTCTAGGCAGAGTCACACTATTCAAGGGAGCCACTCGGCTTTTAGCAGTCAAAAGTCTAACGATCGGTCCATTTGGTGTGTAAACTTTCTAATATACTGTAGCACCGTATGCGTTCTTACAGGCGTCACAAAATCTATGAATCTCGACGATATCATCCTTGGATATAGAATTAAGAACCAGTCTAGGTATCTTAAGATTTTCTAAAAAAGGTATCTCTTCACACCATTTTATCCATTCTTTCTCTATTTTCGGTGGCAAGGATTCATCCCAAGGAATTTTTTCACTCCATAATTCTTGGATCAGACATTTCTTTCGTATGGTGAAGCATGAAATTAACCCTAAAGGGTCAAATATCTTCCCTATAGCCTGGAGTATCGAACGTTTTGTACTTTTGATTGAGGAGACGAATTTTAGGAGACTTCTGGTATCTACAGAAAAATAATCTTCACCGGTGTTCCATAAAAGTCCCAACACTTTAGTCTGATTGGAACCCAGACTAACACTAGCGTTTACAAGATGAGTATCTAGTCCCTCATTCTTCCACTGCTCCATCAAATCAGCATCATTAGTTATCCACTTCCTTAGAATCATTCCAGCAGCTTCTATTACTTTATTTGCATCTTTAGATATTTCTAATGCTTCATAAAATTCATTGCTACCGGAAATAAAAGCATCTACATAAAGATTTCTATCTAGAAGTTGAACGATAACAGGAAGATCATTTTCATATTTTTTGATATGGTGCCTAATAGTAGCAGCGAGTAGAAATGGACTTGAGTTGACTCCAAAATTCACTCTATTAAAATGGAAGATAATTATTTTGGGATCTTTAGAAACACTTGGCTCATCATTGCTCCAAAAGAATCTTACTGCGTCTTTGTGTACCTCAGCAAGACCTATTTGAAGGAAAGCCTGCTTCACATCAGAACAGAAAGCTGTTCGGTTGAGTCTAAATTCAATAAGTACATCCAGAAGATTCGGGTTTAAATTGGGCCCTGGCCACAAACAGTCATTGAGAGAGAGTTCATTGACCTCGTGCGCCGCAGCGTCAAACACAATTCTTAACGATGTTGTTAAACTTTCTTTTTTAACGGCCATATGGGGTAAATAAAATATAGGTCTTTCACATTCATCCTGTATACTATAAGGTTTAACTATTTCTATAATGCCTTGACTTGTATAATCCTGTATAATTTCACGGTATCTATCATAGAGATCCGGGTCATGCGTAAATCTTTTCCATAAACTTCGGAAACGTTGTTTCGCTAAAGAATAATTATCAGCAAGTTCATTATAGTCTTTTGTAAATGGAAGTTGTACTATGTAACGACCGTCTTTGAATTCAACAGTTTCATTAAATATTTTCATGGCCTGATCATTCTCTTGTAAAATTGGATCGTCTTTAATCCCAAGCCCCTCCAAATCAAAAAACAGTTTTAGTGTATCTTGTAGCGAATCATTTTTAGTTAGAAAACAATATCTTTCCTGAGTAATTTCGCTTTCTTTAAGTTTACCGCAAGCTATCCACCCCAAAGACGACTCTTTAAAAAACAGATCATCATTTATTTTATACGTATTTTGTTTCAAAACCTTGAAAACAATATCAGAACTTATTAACGCGTGCACTTTAGTAGCTTCATAAAATGACTCATCGGCTAATTTCAAAAAATGAGGAATCTCTATTTGCGAAATGTCTAAAGTAGTGGGCGGTATGAGCCCCGTAATATTATCAACCACATAAAATTCAATTAATTCATTAAAACTAAAATCTTCATTCGAAATTGATGTAGTTAATTTCCAATTAATGTTTTGGATCTATCCGTTTAAACCTGAAATCGGTGTTTTTATTTTCTCTTTTTTAATTCCTAATAAATCGCTCATATTTTTCTTTAAAACGCATATATTAGAAGCTGAGTCAAGGATCGCTTTTATTTTTATTCTCCTACCATCTGCACATGTAATAAAAATTTCAGCAGTTGAGAGCAAAACGTATTTTTTGTTTTGTTTATTAGTGGCTACACTTAAAACCGAAGAATTGGGATTTGATGGATTACTGGTAGAAGAAGAAGGAAGTGGCACGTGATCAACTTCACTTTGAGACCGCAAATGATTCATATTCATAGAATTAGAAGAAGAAATATTTGATTCAGTTTTTTTCAAATTTAATTTTGTGCAAATTAGCTTAGAATGTTTTAAAGAGTAAGGACACCGATATGGAGAAATACATTGGGCTTTAGTATGATTTTTTTTCAGACATATTTCGCACAATTTATTAGCACGAATTATCTTTATTCTTTCATCATTGTCAAGATTCAAAAATAATGTGCAGCGAAAAATGGAGTGCATGCATTGTTCACAAAGAAAGCAATTCTTATTTTTATTTTTGTTATCGTTTTCAGACACTAAAAGAGTTTTAGGTTTAGAGGGAAACATTTAGTGCTTTTTTATTTTTGTTTCGTAAGAACAGTTTCTATCTACGGATTCAGCTTCCCGTTGCTCTAAAAAGGTTATGAACTCATTGAGAGAGGGAATTTCTTTTGTTTTTTGTAACAATTCAAAGTTTTTACGAGATTTTTTATCGAGTTCCTTACATCGAGTACATTATAGTTTGTAAAAATATATCAAATAGAGGATCTTGATTATATTTTAACACCTTTAGAGCTCTTAAATTTTTATTTAAACAATCAATCATGGCACGAATTTCTTCAGCATTTTCTTTTTCTATTTTTTTAAAATTCAAAATAGATTGAATGTGTATATCTGCGACTAATCTTTTATTGTCATATCTTGAAATTAATGCTTCATATAAAGAAGTAAATGTATCAAAGGTAGAAGCAAATTCTTTCACTTCATTAGCAAGACAAGAATTTAAATAATATAGCTTCTGTGTTTCACTGAGTTGACAGTTAGAAGAAATTAAATCATCAAATTTATTCTTAAAACTAGAAAAATGTTCATATTTTCCAGTAAATATAGGAAGATTAACTGGAGGAATTTTTAATACAGTTTCTAAGTTATCATTTAGTTTATGATTATTCTCCGTCTTGTTATTAGAATCAGAGTTCAATAGTTTATTTGAATTTATTAATTTCAAAATTCCTACCTCTAAATTATCCAACCGTTCATCACACTGATTCAAATCAGTATCGATGGCTTCAATATCACCAGGTTGGATGTCCAAGTTGTAGTATTCTTGTCGCAATGACTGAACTTCTATTTTTTTAAGACTTCTACACATTTAACTCCGTGATATCACGTAGGTCACCAATTTGTAAAAAGTTTTCTAGGCTTTCTACCTTTAAATGAAGTTCGTGATCTATTTATGATGGCTTAGCCATTGTTCTGATTCAAACTCCGAAGTTCGACGGAGCCAGATGAAGAGAAAAATTTATAAGACGGACCACTCTTTTAAAAAAAGAGATGATTTATTTTTATTTATTTTAATTATCGCTTAATGCGATTTCAAAGTTTTATTTTTAATTAGACGGAGCTACATGAGAGCCGTACTGTCATTGTGGAAGTTACAAAATCTTCTGCCGGTTGGGGCGCTGACGCGCATGCGCGCCAACAGGTTATGAAGAGCTATTGAAACGGAACAAAACATTCAATGGCGAAAACGTGATGAAAAAACCTCGAACTCGAAAACCCTTTGACTAGTTTGTAACATTACTTGAGTTATTGACTGGCAAAATTTTAAACATTTGTCATATATCTGACTTCTCATTCACCCAGTTGGCAGATTACTTATTTATTAACCAGTTATTATTATCGATTTGAACTTATTAATAACCAGAATAAAACTAAATATATGTTTTCTATTAGAAATTGTCACAACCCACCTCATTTTTTGACTGGAGTTTATAAATTCGATTAACTGAGGAATTCTGAAATCAACTTTTAATTGAGACAATGATATTTTATCTGAAATAAAGACACGTTTAATTGTAGTTAACAAGACTTTCTATGGATTAGGATATCTATTCAGATCTTACTCTTTAGAATGACGAAGTTTTGTTGTATAAGACACTTATCCGTCTCCTGTTCTGACTCACGCTTCAGAAACCTGGATAATAGCTGTAAAGGAGGAAAAGATTTTTGGTACCTTTGAACGTAAGATAGTGATGAGTATCTCCGGAGAAATTCAAGAAATTGGTATCTAGCATGGAAGAAGAAACACCGAATTATTCCACTTATTTAAAGAACCAGATGTGGTTCGCTACTAAAAAATAAATCTTTTCAACTGGGATGGGCATGTTATCCATAAAAAACACATTAATAGTCAGAAAATTTTTCCCCAGCTAAATAAAAATTAACATGAAAGAATAGGAAGACCTAAACTATGTGGACAGACGCAGTGGAGGAGGACTGTTATATCTTCAACGCTTAACTGGTTAACGCTCAGCGTCATATATTTAGGACAGTTTCTTTTTTCAAAGACATTCATTGAGATGGGAAACTTTTTTCAGCATTTTCATTTATCTGGGTGAATTAAAAGATTCTTAGATACCACGATGATTTAGCTACTTCTGATTAGATCTAGAATTATAAGGAGCAAGTACTTTTTGATTTATCAAAAACTTTTTGAATGCCCTAACAGTGAACAAAAAACAATTAAATTCGATAATATATTTTACCACTTTTTCCATACAACCACTTTTTGTATGATTTCAATATGTAAATTCAGTTCGAAACGGGTTAATATTGGAAGAATTTGGCTGCTAGTAGGAGTGGCCTGGGATGGAAAGCCTTAGTCCACCCTAGGTTGACGCATCACCTCCTACATCAAGAAGCCTCCACACGGTCTTTTATAAGCAATCCACGCAGGCTGTTTAAACAGAGAAACAGTTGTGCGCATGAACCCAAAACCTTTCATAAAAGTCATCATCAATATTTATGTGGGCACGTGGGGCCGTCTTTTATAAAAGTAATTGAGAGAAATTTATCTCATATTTTTGAGAATTGAATCTGTAGTGGTTGACAAGTGAATAAGGCAAACCAATAATATTCATAAATAAAATAAATTTTTGGTCATATATTTGCTACCACTCTCTTATTTTAACTATATTCTATTTTAAATCACTCGTTCGATAAGTGGATATCGTTTACAATGGTCTGATCGAACTACCTGTAAAAAACCATGTGGAGGCTTTCAGTTATAGGAGGCGTTTATCTAAGAACTTCAGATTTAGAACACTTTTGATGAATGCATTACTTCTCTGAACATTTAAAGTATTTTCGTAACTCTATCTCCAAGGAAAGGATGAGAGGAATTTCTTTTCAAGCAGAGTAAATCACATTGTGTAGCAACTTATATATTTTCAATTATTTCGCTTACAGTTAACTACTAACCAGTTTGTAACAATAATTTGTCAATTTAACGAGTACCTAGCAAAAATATATTTTATAAAAATTATAAGAAATGTATTTGTATTGTATTGAATAAAACAAATATGAATAAAGCACAAAACGCGCGCTTTATTCACTTTATTTTGCTTCATACAGTGGTAGAATTATTTTAAACCCTGTCTTCATTGGAATAAATTTTATATTTCTTACAAAAAAATTACACCCAGCAATTCATTTCGAACAAAATTTGAAGATTCCATCCGTACTAAATTTCATTCTTTCTGATTTAAACTTGTGTTAAGGTAACGTTTCCCACACGTTGTCTTATGAAGCAGTTTTCAATAGAAAACGTGTAGTGGACAGAGTTACCTCATATGACTAGATAACTCAGCCTGAGCTAAAGATAATTTCACACATATACAGACAATAATACTTTTTTTTAAAAATAATTTCCTTTATTTAAATCTTCAAACATTTCATACAAGTGTTTGGGCCTGCGTTAACCATAGCCTTCAGTTATATAGTTCATCAGTCAATCTAAAAGTATATTAAAGTTTATGATTTCTTGAGAAAAATAATTGCTATAAATAGAATTTTAATACATATAATACACGTTAAAAAATGTAATGACGAATGGAATAATTTCACTCAGGTTTTCTTATATGTATATTTGACCCTTACTAAAAACTTATGTCTGTATTACCGAGATTAAAGTTCATATTATCCTAACTGTATTACCCTCCCTAAAGGCAAATGGACTGATTATAATAAGCCTTGTATATATATATATATAGGTTCGCTACTAAAAAATAAATC
>NC_092212.1:13909880-13921694 GCF_043381705.1 Parasteatoda tepidariorum
GAAAATACTTTAAATGATATATATATACTCATATTTGTGAAAATTGCAACACCATGAAGGAATCGTCATAATTGAATGAAATTTACTACACAGTTGAGTGGTAGTATTACAAATACATGATTAAACTTTCAAAGCAAACATACAATAACAGGAGATCGAAATCCGTATTTTGTGTAGCCACCACGCACCGCAATAAGCGCTGCTACACGACGTAGCATGGAGTAAAGCAAATTTTGAATGTCTGTCTGAGGAAGAGCATTCCATATAGTTTGTATGCGTACCTTAAGTTCGTCTGTAGAAGCAACAGGACGAGGATCACGAACGAGGAACTGACCAACGAAATGACACACATGTTCAATCGGTGACATATGTGGGGAATACGCAGGCCAAGGAAGAAGCTGTACCTGCAATGCAAGGAAGGATTGAACAGTCCTAGCAATATGAGGGTGGGCATTGTATTGTTGAAATACTGCGCCTGGCAAGGCTTGAAGGAAGGGAACAGCTTGGGGCTGTAAGACTTCACAGATGTACCGGTTGTTGATCAGATTACCCACAATTCGTAGCAATTCAGATCGTAAATGATATGCTATGGCACCCCAGACCATAACTCCGGGTGTTCGTCCATTGTGGCGTTCGATAATGCACTCCGGAAGGTGGCGTTCACCGGCATAGCGTCTGACACGAATGCGGCCATCATGGTACCACAAATTTAAGCGAGATTCGTCAGAAAACACGACACGCTGCCAATCAGCACTCCAGTCCCTATGCTGATTGGCCCATTGTAGCCGCAGGCGGCTATGGGTTAGAGTGATATAAAGGAGTACAAAGGATATATAAAATAAAGGAGTTCTTGCGCGCAGTCCACGCTGCAGTTGACGTCTACGAATTGATGAAGCACACAATGAAGCTCCTGTAGCTATTGACCAATGTGCTGTCAGTTGTCTAGAGGGAGCCATACGGTCTGTCAGCGTCATGCGGACCAGGTGTCTATCATCGGGAGCTGACGTGACATTTCGGGGTCCACTCCCAGATTTCCGAGTTGTCTGAAACTCGTCCGTCCACTGCTTCTAAACACACATCACTGTGCTGCTGTTACGCTGCATACGAGCGGCTACTGCACGATAAGACAATCCAGCTTCACGAAGGCCGATGATTCTCCCCCTTTCAAACTCCGTAAGCTGTTGAAATCTCGCTCTCTTTCGTCGAAGAGGCATAAGTAGCGCCTGAGCTAACGTTTACTACTAGCAGATAACCACCGATAACCATACACGCCTCGCTACAGCCGCCTATTTATTCGGATCCATCCGCCGTTCAGAGGGGGCAGCTCAGCATACGCATGCGCTACAGGGATGAAATTATAATCATTTGCATATTATGCTCTACTTTGCATTTCCTGAAAATTTCAGCTCACTCGCGTGAGTCTTCATGGTGTTGCAATTTTCACAAACATGAGTTTATATATATAAGACCTTTCAACCTGCCTAGATCCCTATGAAATGATGATTTTTGTGAGGAAAAAAATATGGCCATAATGAAATTAAAAAATACTGAAGATTTTTCAATCCTTATGATATAATGGCAATATTTGCAAGGAGCGGAATTTTTCCATCAGCTTATCATCTGATCAAGATGGTGTTTTCTTTTTTCCTCATTGCAGCTGACAGTTTGAAATCAATTGAATAATTAATTATTCTGCGACTGGGTGAGAGCAACTTAAATATTTTTACCCTTTAGATAAATCGCAGCCAGTCTGACAAATCTAATTCAATAAACGTTAAGTCGAGAGTGATACACAGGACAGTTAATTTATAACTAACTGTCCTGTGTAACATTACTAACATTAACAAATTTATAACTAAATTTATAATAAATTAATTTATGAAAAATAATTTATAATAATTTAAATTTATGCTACATAAAAGTTGTAGTATCATTTTAATATTTTATCTACATCTTAGAGTTGTAAATTATTCTTTGGGTGACTGTTCGGGAAAAATCTCGAGGATACCATCACAATTCTGATCCCTTGCAGAACGAATGCTTACACCGGCTCGGAAGCCCGACAATCTTCGCGTATTCGAGCAGTAATGTAATGTATAACAGTTTGAAAAGGAGCAATACCGCGCTCCATCGGTCCCTTCTTAATTCCAAAGGGAAAAGTCGAGAGTGATGCATGAAACAGTTTTATTATTATTTACAATGAAAATATTTAAAGAAAGACTGATTATGCTTCATAAGATTTAGGTACTAGTTCCCGGATAGTTAACACATGTACAATGCGTTTCTATAAAGTGTTAAAACGTTACTCTGAGAGATTTGCCAAATTTCTACGCTTTTTGGGTAAATTTCTTCGAGTGGCAGATAAATATATATTTTGAGGAATGATTCCTTGTTTTGTGAATTTGATTTAAAACTATTTTCCACACCACTGCCTGTAAATTATTCAAAAGTTCATATGAAACGTCACGTTCATACGTTGTAGTTCTCTTGATGGAAAGCTGTTTAATAATTGGCGAAAATTGCCAAAAATTTTTAAAGTTTAGTTTTTAATTGTCAACTTTTCTTAAAATATTTTGCAAAAAACGTAGTAGTTCGTAGCTGTAGTCGACCAACTACTTAATTAACGTCTTAGTTAATAAAAGTGTTCTAAACATTACTTTTAAAAGCATTTTAAGATAAGTTCGACTATAAAAAAAATTCATTTAAAATTAATGCAAATTATCTAAAATTTCTTACTTTTCAAACAGTTTTCTGAAACAAAGAAAATATAAACTAATATAAAAAACAATTTTTTTATGTAAATAAAATAATAAAAAAAAATAACACCCGGGAACAAATTTTTTTTGTTGCATTTTGACAAGTAACTGATCTTATTTAATTCAGATACGGGGATTTAAAATCTGAAATTATTTTTGTTGGAAAAGTTGCAGAGTTTTTGTGAAAATGATATTTTAACTTCAGTTTAATTGCGTAAATGCGCAAGTTTATAAAGAGGATATTTATTTTATATTTTATAACCGTCGTTGAACAGCCAACCCAAATTTGGGTTTACGACTCTTAATTTTCAAATACGCAGCCTTGTTTGAACCGAGTTCAGAAGACAAGAGAACTCTTGGATCAAGTATTGGGCGAAATTTGCCTTCGTGGAGGACTTTTGATGGAAATAAACCAAAATTGCGTTACATGGAGACGAAAACCACGAAAACCTCCCATGGTTATCCTGACGAAGACGAGACTCTAACTGATAATCTATCTACTACTGAGGATATTTTACGTCAGCACTGTGGTCGGTACGAGTCGGGTGCGAATCAACCAGCCATCGCTGGGACACGAACCCTGTTCACCTCATTGGTGGGTGAGCTCTCTATCCCCTAAATCCCCCGGATATATACATATACATACATTTATACACTTTTCTTCTCTGAAAATAACACTTAAGACAAAAAGAAAATGACTCTAACGTGACACATCATAAATTCAAATATATTATTGCTCTCTTCCTATTACTCTCTAGATAGCAGAGAAATGAGGACACCTATTAATCACTTTGAGAGAATATTAAAAACACCTAGTTCGGAGCATAATATTGAATTGAGGTAAATTGTACCCTGTAGCGAGAAACTGGTGTGAGATCTGAAAGCCAAGGCGAGAAAATATCTAAGATTCGTTCAAAAATGATATGTAGCAGAAAAAAAAAATTCCCTGATATAATTTGTACAGGCATGTCTTGGGGACACTTTTCTTTGCAGAAGATTTTTTAAAAAAAAACTTACCGCAACTACATCCTCAAGCTATTTGAAAGAAAAAATAATTTTCATTATTTTATGATTATGATTTTTACAATTGTATTTGTGAATAAAAAAGATAGATATAATTCTAAATTAATATTAATTGAAACAAAATGGGTATTTATTTGTCTAATTATCATTATTATTCCAATGGTCCAGTTTAAAAGTTGTAAGAAACAACCAATCTGTCACAATTCGAAGTATTCCAAGATTCCCCAAATCACTAAACCCCCTCGCAAGATTCTTCCTACGCACAAAAAAAAAAGAAGAAAAAAGTAAAATAGGAATACTATGTCTTTAAAAAGAAGTATATTTAAAATTTGAATTTTCGATATTTATACGAAAGATTTCGTACAAATTTTGTGATTTGTTATATATGTTACCGGCAAAGTTTGGAATCATTGTATATAATGCCTGAAACTAGATGGCAATGCAGAGATGCCAACTGCTCCGGACAAGCCAAAATAATTAAAAAAACGGTAAGTAACTACAAAGTAAATTTTGCAAATATTTAACTATTTTTGCTTGCTTTTTAAAGGGTATGGCATGACGAAATTACTATAAAGTGGTGAAATCTATAAGCCTACGAATTATTTAGATATAGTGGTGGATAAAAATCTACTAAATTGAATTTATTAAACCAAAAATCACAATTGATAAACTACCACTTTAAGATATATATTTACCGTCCGGAGCAAGTTGGCATCTATGGCAATGTATAAAACGATTTATATTTCACACATTTCCTAGGCTTTCTATAGAATGCCAAATGAGAAACCGGCAAAGTATAAAATACATCTCCGATTCGTCAAAATGTCATTCAAAAATGAAAAATTCAAAACGTCATTCACGCCTGCCATGTTGCAACAATTAGGTTATTTTCTTATTTTTTATATGAAAATTTTGTTTCCCTTAATAAGAAAGGCATAAATTATGTTTTGCACAACTTTTTATTTTTCTTTAGACATTTTGAATAAATGTTTTTTAATGGCTCTCTCAGTATTTTTTCAGAATAACATTTTTATTTTTGAGAAATGCATGTTACTGTGAATGACCGAAATCTGGAGAATGTCGACTTTCACCGGTGAATGTCAACAATCACCGATTTCGGTCATTCACAATAACATGCACATTATTTACATAATAACCTCATCAGTATGTTTTTTTCATACTTTGCCTAAATAGCATTTGTCATTCCATAGAATGCCTAGGTATTTTATACAATGCCTAGGAAAGTATGTAATACTTCTCGCATTTCATACTTTGCCTAAAAACATCCGGGATTATATACAATGCCGGCTTTTCCAACTTTGCCGGTAACATATAAATTAACATACATTTAAAATGATTCAGAAACATTATATACCTTACAATTCAAAATTTTATGTACAATTATTGAATTAAATGTTAAAAATTATTAAATTATCATTAAAATTATTTTTGCGTTGAATTATCTTTGGAAAAACAAATTTTGTAAGTATGTGCAAAAACGTTTTCAATTCGCTTCATATGATCTCGAGATATGCGATGTACGCAAAAAGTAAATGAAACATTAAGGAGTCCAAATTTTCGACGGCTCTCTTGAAGAAATTATTATAATCATAATTTCCAGATTCTTAATCTCATATTATGAGAGTCAAAAATCTGAATTCATCCATTAAATAAATTTTCATATCACGCTTTTGTAACTGATTTGTGACTTAAAATATAGTCTGTACCACTTGGAAGTATTAAGATTGAGTCATAGATTGAGAAGATCCGATCATTAGATCAAAAGTTATCCAGGGTATTAAGTTTTTTTTATTTTATTTTTTACCTTGCACCTATTTTAAATTTTTATTTCCTATATAGAATGTAATAATTCATTGGATAGATAATGAGTTATCTAATGAGTTTGTATAATGCATTTATTACACTTTTCCCAATATAATTTCTTGGATCCCATTAAAATTGTGAAATTTATCATTTAAAGTGATTTAGCTTATACTAATAAAAGAAATGTGTCTGCCGTCATTTAATAAATAAAATTATTAAAAATAATTAGTAATTTTTTTCCTTTTAATCGTTTTTGGATAAAATAAATTTTTTAAATTTCAAAATGTAAATAGATTATATTTTAAATTTCAAAATGTAAATAGATTATATTTTAAATTTCAAATGTAAATAAAAAATTCAAATTGTACTTAACTGATTTTGAAAAGATATTTTATTTAAAAGCATGAAATTGTAACTTTTGTTGTCATTTTTTTCTTAAAATACACAACTTTTTTAATGATAATAAAAATAAATAATGAAAAACTAGAAAATATTTTCAGACAATTATTTTTGTAGACAAAGTTTCATTTGGATATAATTTTTATTACAAGATCTGAAAATTTTACGATTTTTTTTTATTTGCTTAAATTTCTTCATAGGTGTGGAGAAGTACTCAAAAATTTATAGCATAAATTGCAATACAGGAAAATTTTTCTTACTTGAACTATTGAGACGATATTCAATAGATTGAGCTCTTTTTTTGAGACAATATTTAATAGATTAAGCTCTTTTTTTGAGACGATATTTAATAGATTGAGCTCTTTCTTTGAGACGATATTTAATAGATTGAGCACTTTTTTGAGACAATATTCAATAGATTGAGCTCTTTTTTTGAGACGATATTTAATAGATTGAGCCTTTTTTTGAAACGATATTTAATAGATTGAGCTCTTTTTTGAGACGATATTTAATAGATTAAGCTCTTTTTTTGAGACGATATTTAATAGATGGAGCTCTTTTTTTGAGACGATATTTAATAGATAGAGCTCTTTTTTTGAGACGATATTTAATAGATTGAGCTCTTTTTTTGAGACAATATTCAATAGATTGAGCTCTTTTTATGAGACGATATTTAATAGATTGAGCCTTTTTTTTTTAGACGATATTTAATAGATTGCACTCTTTTTTCCGACCCGGGAGTAAAAAATATGATCCCGTCCCCAAATTTACTGAGAAAGTACGTAATGTCTGATTTAAAATTTCGTCTGTTTGATTTAATTAGTAAGTTTTACTTCATAAAAAATCCAAAATACGTATTAATAAGTGAGAATTCGTTAATTGGATCTAGAATTATTACGTTTGTTTTTTTCATGTAAATGACATAAATAATATTTTCATACACAATAGAACAATTAGGATATTCGTAAGAGGATAAATTTTGTCTTACCCCTTTGCTGATTTGCTGGATAAAGAAAAAATTAANAGATATATATATATATATTGCTCTACGAAAAAGGATTTCTTTCACGAAAAAAACTCCACAATTGGAGATGAAATTCATTTTGATTTATTTTATTTATTTATTTGTTTGTTCAATTATTTTGATAAGTAATTTTTTTATAATTATTTATTTGCTTTTAATTTAAAAAGAACCTACTGGCAAAATAAGTAGGTAAATTTCTTTTCTAATTTAAAATATTTATAAATTATTTTGTTTCGTTATTTTGATTTGTAATGTTTACTTAAAAATCACGGGGACCGTCTGCGAAAACGCTCTAAATTGGCGATTTCCAAAATGAACCCAAGGGTGGGGTTCAACTAACATGATATATTTAAAAGGCTATAATATTAAATATTACAATCATTATACATTAAATATTATATTGAAGCCGTTAATATATTAAATCCATTATTAAACTAATATCTAGATTTTCTCCGCTATTATTGGGATTTTCAATTTTATTAGTATTCCAGATTAATTGCGAAGGACTAAAAGTTAAATTTCTTTATTAAATATTGCAGTTTTGGATGAGTTATATTAGAACAGTTTATTAACCAGCTATTTTACTTTCTGTAAGCAATTTTCACGGTAAAAACATACTCCATTTTGTGACTCCATTTTGAAAATTACCAATTGAAAGTGTTTTTACAGACTATTCCAGAGAGTAAGAAACGGTTTCAAATTGAACTGATTATAATCGACACGATAACTGATATAATTTTTCAACTGCTCTTGTTTTATTGAGAATTCAACAGCTTTCAAGGGAGTATAGATAAAGGTAAACAGAAAAAAAGGAAGTGTCTCTAATCTTTTAGAGATAGTACAAAACATTTTTCAACAATCATCAAAAAGATGCATGCTGAATCTTATCACGCAGAAATATTTTTTTTGCCATCTCTTAAAATTCTCAAAAACCAAAAAAAAACTGTAAACTTTATAGATATGTTTGGGGTAGACTTTAAAATTTACAATTTCTTTCCGAAAATTCTTTGTAAATGTACAATTACAATTCTTTAAAATTCTTATATTTAATTTTATGAATGGTACCGATGATATATTGTCTTGTTTCCAATAACCAAGGCTGAACTTAAATGTAACCATTGACCCTAAGGCTCCTATACTATCAGAGCTGACCTATCAAGCAATATTGGAGCAAACAGGTTCGCAAGTTAACGCTATGTTAGTATTAGCTATTGCAGACACGTCAAAATTACTTAAAAAAACGGTAAATAACTACAGAGTAAATTTTGCAAATAGCTGACAATATTTTCTTGCTTTTAAAAATGTTAAGCATGTAATAAATACTATAAAGTGGTGAATTATATAAGCTTACGCATTGTTTAAAAATAGTGGTGGATTGAAATCTACTAAACCGAACTTATTAAACCAAGAATTACAATTAATAAACTACCACTTGAAAATATTTATTCGCTGTGCTTATGTTAGCTCTTCGCTCCAACAATAAATGAAAAGTCGGCCCGTCTAATTCAGGGGCTCTAGTTGACCCCATAACAGTTAAGTTAGGGATCTAGTAAGGCCTTGCAATAACAAAGAAAATAGTTATCAAAAGAGCATTAAATACTTACATCTATGAATTGCGTTGAGCGGTCTCTTATCTATAAAAAGAAATTACGTCATTGAAAATAAATATAAGATGGGAAAAAAAATTTAAAAAATATATTTGTGTAATATGAAAACATTGTTTAATTATATTAACTCGTTTTATCCCGACTTTGCAAAAAGTGGCTTCATGAAAAAAGTGGTATTCACCTAAAGTGGTATGTTATTCACCTAAATGACTAATATCAACTGTTTGTTGCCATTTCATTTCGAAATGTCCCTGCACCTTATAATTCCAGATATAGTGATAGAAACTTAAATCACTAATAAATTATGGTGGAAGGGATTCTTTTAATTCTTCTAGATAAAAGACAAAATTGAAACAATTGTCCTACCACAATATATGTTTTTGAAAAAGGAAACTGTTCTATCAATATGACGCTGGGCACTAACAGGTTAACCATCACCTCCTACATCAAGAAGCATCCACACGGTCTTTTATAAGTAGCCCGCACAGACTGTTTAAAAAGCGAAGCAGTTGTGCGCATGAACCCAAAACCTTTTATAAAAGTAATTGAGAGAAATTTATCTTATGTATTTGAGAATTGAATCTGTAGTGGTTGACAAGTGAATAAGGCAAAACAATAATATTCATAAATAAAATAAATTTTTAGTCATATATTTACTACCACTTTCTTATTTTAAGTATATTCTGTATTAAATGACTCATTCGGTAAGCGAATTTCCTTCACAGTGGTCTGATCGAACTACTTATGAAAAACCGTGTGGAGGCTTTCAATTATAGGAGGCGTTGGGTTAGCACGTTGCCGCATACTTTTAATTTGACAGTCTGCTCAGAAACGCATCTTTTCAAACTGATTATGATTGCTATATTACATTAAGAAGCAGTCATATGTTTGGAAGTAAAAGTTATAGCTATTTGTCATAGATTTTCCATGAATACTCTTATTGTTATTTGCTTAGCACGCCATTTTTTTAACCTCTTCCCAAACCAAACCAAAAAAAAAAAAAAAATTTATGTTATCTGGAAATTTTACATCTTTCTTTTCGATGCATTATTAAATAATTAACAAATTCATTAGTATAATTCTAGCAACTTAACGCGTTCATGCCGGGAAAAGTGCCTCGCGCTGCCAAGATGAGACAATCTAGCGCAGTGTTTCCCAACGTGGGGCCCACGCCCCACCGGGGGGCAATTTGATTGTAAAGGGGGGTAATTCAAAAATGGACTCGACATGAGTTTAAACCTTTTGCTCTGGGCCATTTAAATGCAATGCGAGATTTCGGTGACAAAATCGAAAGAAAAAAGCAAATTCTTAAATAATTGCGGTCAATAAATATTATGTGACTTAGGGATTTTTTAAGCGACAAACCTGAAATGAAGNATAAAATACTTGTTGTTAGAATTTAAATTGAAGTACAACCAGACATTAATGCTTTAGTCCAACGTTGATAATTAGTTCATAGCTCTGTTCTAGCTCAGTAATTTCCATAAACAAATCGTTTCTTTATTTCTGAACTTTAATTCCAGCATACAGATAGGAAAATGATCAAACACAAATTGAAAAATTTAGTAACCAAATACACAAAAAAATACAAAAACACGTTTAAAATAAAAATGAAAATATTTGAATTCCCTAAGAATTGGGACAAATTAAATTATCAATTAAGATCTCTGCACAAAAATTACTTTAAAAAATGCCCGAACTAAAATTTTTGAAGAAAAAAATTATGTCCAAAAAAAAGAAAGAAAGATATAAATAATTAAGAAAAAAGAAAGAAATTAAAGGTGATTTGCAAATTAACCAAACTTGCACTTCAGATTAAAAATAAGGAAAATAACTAGATTAGTCAGAAATGAAAAACTGATTTACCTTAATACCATATTAAAATTGAAAGTTTGTTTTGAATTTCAATTAGCGATTGTGTTAGACAGGTTGTAATGCAAAATCTGAGAAGACTGATCACCTTTTCTGATTATAAAAGCAATTTGTCTTTACATATTTCCTGAAATCCGGGTTAATAATTGCAATAAAAATACCAATAAAGAAAAAGTATAAATAAATATGGAAAGTAGACAGAAGAATAAGAGAGAAAAAGGAAAGAAAAAATGTTACAAAAGGCAAATTTTGGACATAAAGAAAAAAAAAACTTTTTTTCGGATAGTTTGCTATTAAAGTGTTAAATATGTAAGGTAAATAATAAATAAAGTGAAATGAAGACAATTCTGAAGTGTTGGACTTCAGAATAACAACTACTGTGTCATTTTTTATTTTGTTTTCAAACAAGGTAAACAATACTCAAATCTAATTTCAGATTGAAATTTATCCTGTAAAACTGTTTTTTGCATTTTGTGTTTTACATTTTAACTTACTCATTTTTAAAAATGTTTCTAAATGTTTTTTATCATGATTGAAGAGTTAACTTAAATTGTGTTATTATGAAGAATACTTCTTATAGTGAAAAAACTGAAATGTGATCTTTTTACAAAATACTTTTGAAAATGCTACTACAGATTTTTGATTGTGTTAAAATTTTTACCATGAGAACATATGTAAATGTTTTATAATTCATTTTACTTTCATATAATGTTAACATTACAAACTTGATTTTTTTAAATTTTAATTGTACTTCTACCATAGGGAAGATTTTGCAAATAGATAATTTTTAAAATTTTTGGTTTGTAAGTAAACATTTTTGGCGAGGGGGGATGTAACATAAAAAGTTTCAATTGATCTTTTTATGTTATCCTAATTAATTACTCAAATCGAAATACTTTCTCACACTTTTAAAAGCTACATCCTGTTTCCAAATCTATTTTTGGCCCAACTATGCATAGATTTAAATAAAGATCTTTTTTCCCTTTTAAGCCGTGGGAATCACTCGAGCCAGCTCATTAACCAATAGTAATTTCTAAGATTTCCCTTTATTCTCTAAATAGAGACATTTTCGGATTATTTGCAAGATTTTCCCTACCAGAAAGACTGATCCTGAATGGAGTTAACATCACTTTTCGCTGGTCCTCCATGAGAACATGATCTAAATAAAATACATCTGATTTCATTAAAATCCTGTGTCTGTTTCCCTGCTCGGTCCGACTGCATCATTTTACATATATATATATATATATAATTGTAGCGTATCTACCACTTCAAAAATACAATTCCAATTCACCAGTATATAAGACAT
>NC_092212.1:13921828-13945712 GCF_043381705.1 Parasteatoda tepidariorum
ACAATAACAAAGAAAATAGTATATATAGCTCTATGAAAAAGGTTTTCCTTTACGAGAAAAACTCCACCATTGGAGATGAAATTCATTTTGATTTATTTTATTTATTTATTTGCTTGTTCAATTATTTTGATTAGTAGTTTTTTTAATAATTATTTATTTGCTTTTAATTTAAAAAGAATCTACTGGCAAAATAAGTAGGTAAATTTCTTTTCTATTTTAAAATATTTATAAATTTTTTTGTTTAGTTATTTTGATTTGTAACGTTAACTTAGAAATCTCGGGGACAGTCCGTAAAAATACACCAAATGGGAGATTTCCAAAATGGTGTCAAAAGAGGGGTTCAACTATATTTTATCATTATACATTTATAAAGCTATAACATTAAATATTACAATCATTATACATTTAATATTATATTAAAGCTATTATTATATTAAACGAATTATTATACTAAGCTCTAGATATTCTCCGCTTTATTGGGATTTTCAATTTTATTACTATTCCAGATTAATTGCGAATAACTAAGCGTTAAATATCTTAATTAAATATAGGGGGAGTTATATTGGAACAGTTTGTTAAAAATTATTTTATATAATGTAAACAATTTTTATGGCAAAATGCATTTTAACCCAATTCTGGACGCCATTTTGAAAATTATCAATTGCAAGTGTTTTTACGGACTATTCCGGACAGTAAGTAAAGGTTTCAAATAGAAATAATTAAACTTATTATAATCGACCTGATTATTGATATCGATACCAACTGTTCTTGTCTTATTGAGAATTAAAGACCTTTCAAGGGAGAATAGATAAAGGTAAACAGAAAAAAAGGAAGTGTCTCTAATCTTTTAGAGATAGCACAAAACGTTTTTCAACAATCATCAAAAAGATGCATGCTGAATCTTATAACTCAGAAATATCTTTCTTGCCATCTCGTAAAATGCTGAAAAACCAAAAAAGAAATGTACATTTTATTGATATGTTTGGGGTAGACCTTAAAATTTACAATTTCTTTCCGAAATTTGTTTGTAAATATACAATTTTTAATATTCTTATATTTAATTTCATGAATGGTGGCGATGGTATATTGTCTTGTTTACAATAACCAAGGCTGAACTTAAACAACGCCTCCTATAACTGAAAGCCTCCACACGGTTTTTCATAGGTGGTCCGATCAGAGCACTGTGAGGGATATTCGCTTACTGAACGAGTCATTTAATACGGAATATAGTTAGATTAAGAAAGTGGTAGTAAATATATGACTAAAAATTAATTTTATTTATGAATATTACTGGTTTGCCTTATTCACTGGTCAACCACTACAGATTCAATTCTCAAATATATAAGATAAATTTCTCTCAATTACTTTTAGAAAAGGTTTTGGGTTCATGCGCACAACTGGTTCACTTTTTAAACAGTCTTCGTGGATTACTTATAAAAGACCGTGTGGAGGCTTCTTGATGTAGGAGGTGATGACTTAAATGTAACCGTTGACCGCATAACAGTTAAGTTACGGATCTAGTGAGGCCTTACAATAACAAAGAAAATAGTTATCAAAAGAGCATTAAATACTTACATTTATGAGTTGCGTTAAGCCATCTCTTGCCTATAAAAAGAAATAACGTAGTTGAAAATAAATATAAGATGAGAAAATAATTTAAAGAAATATATTTGTGTAATTTAAAAACATTGTTTAACTATATTAACCCGTTTTATCCCGACTTTGCAAAAGTGGCTTCATGAAAAAAGTGGTATTCACCTAAAGTGGTATGTTATTCACCTAAATGGCTAATATCAGCTGTTTGTTGCCATTTCATTTCGAAATATCCCTGCACCTTATAGTTCTAGATATAGTGATAGAAACTTAAACCACTAATAAATTATGGTGGAAGGGAATCTTTTAATTTTCCAGATAAAAGACAAAATTGAAACAATTGTTTACACAACCACAATATGTTTTTGAAAAAGGAAACTGTTCTATAAATATAACGCTGGGCACTAGCAGGTTAACACGTTGCCGCATACTCTTAATTTGACTGTCTGCTCAGAAACGCATCATTTCTAATTGATTATGATTGCTATTCATGTTTTTCAAAGTGAAGTTTTTTTTATATTAACATCAAACATTAATCAATGATATATTGACCATTCTGTTGGATGACCTTTTGCCTCCTTTCGGTAAGTTGACAAATTCCACGTTCCAGGAAACCTTGGTTTTAAGAAGCGAAGAACTGGTCCAACTCATTTTTAGTAGCCTGATCGGAAGCGAAAGTTTTACCATTCAAATGGTTTTGAAGGGATCGAAACAAATGCATACCTGTCAACTCTTCCGGATTTTCCGAAAGATTTTATTTTCATAATTAAAGTGGTAGTAAATATATACTATTTTTTGTTTTATAATTTTAAATTTTAAATGATTTTGATCACCACTATTCTTACAGAAATTAAGCACATATAACAATACGCGTTACTATCATGGTTGTCAATGCCACCACAATGTAGCAAAATTTCAAAATGTTTTTAAACACAATGTATATATGTCACGATGTATGGGATAGGGGCCGCTGAGCGGCCCAGGTGCCCAGTTCTTTTTAAATAAAGCGAAAGCGAATGGTTGTCAACTTGTTTTCTCAAATACAACGTATTTGATTGCTTCAAATTGAATTTTTAATTCCATTTTAATACCACTTTGAAAAATTATAATGGAAAGGATTAAAAGTTGGCAGGTATGCAAATGTAATCCGAAGGTGCTCAGTCAGGGTTATAGGGTGGATGTGGCATCAGTTCCCAATTCAGCTCCATTAATTTTTGACGGGTTATCAAAGATGTGTGGGGCTGGCGTTATCATGATGAAACATAACTTTTTTGCGATTAGCCAGTTCAGGGCGCTTTTTCTTGATTTCTTCGTTCAATTTCGATAGTTGACGACAGTAGATATTTGAATCAATAGTTTGATTCCTTGGAAGCAGCTCAAAGTAGACTATACCCTTGCAATCCCACCACACAGAAAGCATAATCTTCTTTTGGTGTACATTGGCTTTGGGTGTCGATTGTGGGGGTTCATCTTGCTTGGTCCATGATCGTTTTCGGACTACATTATCGTCAACAATCCATTTTTCATCACCCGTTATGATTCTTTTCAGAAATGGGTCGTTTTTGTTACGATTCAGCAAAGATTCGCATATGTTAATGCATTTGGTGAGGTGGATTTCCATTTATTCGTGAGGAACCCAAACATCCAGTTTGTTTACGTAACCAAGCTGCTGTAAATGCAAGTAAACGGTTGAATTCGATGTGTCGAGCTTCTCTGATATCTCTCGAGATGTCATACACCGGTTAGCTTCGAATAACGCCTTTATTTTGTCGTCATCAGTAGTGGTTGGACGAGCAGTATGTGATGCATATTGCACATTAAAATTTCCAGCACGAAAGCGAGCAAACCAACGCTGACACTGGAGTTCAGTGAGGCAGTCCTCACCATAAACTACACACAATTTCTTCCGAGCTTGCATCGCATTTTTGCCCTTTCGGAAGTAAAACAATAAAATATGACAATAATGCTCTCTTTGAGTGTCCATTT
Source organism: Parasteatoda tepidariorum (assembly GCF_043381705.1). Lineage (NCBI taxonomy): Eukaryota > Metazoa > Arthropoda > Arachnida > Araneae > Theridiidae > Parasteatoda > Parasteatoda tepidariorum. The sequence goes on from NC_092212.1 coordinate 13,925,408, forward strand.
TCAACTAAATTTTTAACCAACTTGTTGTTTACTAATGACGCTCTGATTTTGACTAAAGAAAGTCTAAAGTCTGATCTTTAAAATAGTATACAATAATATTAGCCACGCAATAACTACTACATTAAATGTGCAATTTAAGTCATCTATGAGAAAAAAACGACAGTAATTATCGAACAACCAGATAACATTAAGAAGCAGTCGTATGTTTGGATGTAAAAGTTATCACTATTTATCATAGATTTTCCATTAAATACTCTTATCGTTATTTGCTCAGCACGCCATTTTTTATCCTATTCCCAAACCAAAAAAAAAACGATTGTTTATGTTATCTGGAAATTTTACATCTTTCGTTTCGATGCATTACTAAATAACTAACAAATAAATGCATTAGTATATTTCTAGCAACCTAAAATTACTATTTTTATTATTTAAAATGTGCACGAAACGGGTATCTATCTTCTTTACAAGGAATTATTACTTAATTTTTCTAATGTAAAAATTACATGTTTATTAACAAGTAATTACTGACAGTAATTAGTTTTTAAAAAGAAGTAGTGATTAGCTGATCGACGAAAAGAAAGTTTTGTTTGAGAAATTATAGTTATCACTTTCCTACATATCGCCAAAATTCAGAATGCTATATCCTCGTTTTCTGCAATGTCAGGGATGGCCTAAAAATGTAAGAAGTGGTAAAATCGTAATTCGTTTTTTTATTTAATTAATTAATTAATTTAATTTATTTATTTAATTTAGCTATTTAATTTTTTATATTATAACAACAGTGATTTTCAAAATTATTCAAATTTTATATATTTAGAGCGAAACTGTCTCTTGCATTCTCCTTTCATACTAAGCCGAAAGAGATATGCCAAAAAAAGTTACTAAATTTAATTTTTTAGTGGATTTTTTTTAGTCACCACTTCTTACATTTTTTGGAGCACGTGGATTCCTGATATGTGCTAAAGTCTGTAAATATTTGTTTGAATAACTCTATTGAATCAGACGAATAGTTTCTGCTATACTACAATTTCTTCTTAATAATCTGATTTAAAATCAAGTTTCTTTTCGAAACTATTTGGCTGATTTATTAAGATTTTGATATTTGTTTTGTCAATTTGTTTAATAGTAAGAGAGAAAAAATCGAAATATCCGATATTTCTTAGTGTCAATGGGAAAATGTGGTCAATTACCACCACTGTGATGTATCTCATAACTCTGAATTGATATTCTTCATTCAAAAGGCTGAAATACTGAAGCTTCAATTTTGTCGCTTGAAAGAACCAATCCAAATTTGGGTAAAATTGTGATAATTCATAACTATCAAGACGAAAAAAGGCAAAAACTGGGGGAAAATCAATTCAATTCAACTTGTCTTCGGGAAAATGAAATTATCAATTTTGTAAGAAGTTATAAGCAACCAGGGGATCGAAGGTATAAAAATACTGTTAAACTAACTGGATTCCTTCAGCAACAAATTTCTTCAAAAATTTAAATGGTAAAACTGTTTTGCATAATTAAAAGAATTATGCTTGAAGATTGAAAAAGTGAGGCCATTCTTACGCGAACGGATTGACCAAAACGAGCAAAGTAGAGGTAAATAACTTTTTTAAAGTTTAATACCAGCAGTATAGATGCGGAAAACTGCGGAAACTTCAAATAGGTACACCGGAGTACCTGACCAAAAAGGCCACCTAAGTAAATGATACGATTATAAACTAAAACAAAGGCCATTGATGTTAAACTTATTTGGGTTAGTAAAGTTAATGTTATGTAGTTAAATAATAATGAGGAAAAAGAAGATAGAAAGGACAGCACAAAACAGGCATAATACAATCATGTAATAACATAAACAAACAAATGAAGTCATTAGTCTGCAAGAATATATATATATATATATATATATATATTTTTTAAAGTTTTGCTGGGATCACAAGTTTTTTAAGAGGCTACTGCTGTGAAGACAATTACATGCTTTGAATTCACGCTAGAATAAATAGATAAAAATTATCAGTAACTTACGCTGTCCTACATTTTAAAATCTAAAACTATTTATTCTACATAAGAAATTGATCCAACATTTCTTTCACTTAAGATGAAAATAAATCTTCCAAATGAACTTGAAGTATACATTAAAATTAAGATTATAGTTTAAAAATGAAAGAACGAAGTTATTTTGTATTTATAACGCATCATTTATAAGCAATACCATGCACTTTTTTTATTGAACTAAAAAATCTTAAATATTCCGAGCTACAAAATTTCGTCAAGTATTAACAATGTTTCAGTGGGTACCACTGAAATTTAACATTATAAAAATACNTAAGAATACAGAAAAAGCATATGACTGGGACCTCTTCACACTGTTTAATCATCCTATAAAATGCAGAGCGCTAATTTTTGCGTGGCTTTTTGTTGTTTGTCTTGCTAAAATAAAATCCGTCAGCTTAGACGGGATATGTGTTCCCCCTCTCCCGCTTTGGAGAGGGGTTAAACTGCTATTTCACCATCGCAACTTAATAAAAGAAGATTATGCACAACTGGACTCTTCAATCATGTTGCTCTCAATACTAATTTACTAAAAAATCATCAGATATATATATATATATATATTTACTTATTTTTTATAGTTTTTAACAAATAAGCAGTTAGTTATTAGCTTTGTTAGTAGTTGTATACGTAAATTGATTCAAAATGAGCTGCAATAATTCCGCGGAGAAATGTAGGATCAACCCAAGTAATTGGGAAAGAGTAATGATGATGGAAAAGATAAGGAGCCAGTCAGGGGGAAAGAAAAATCAGCAATACGACTCAAACGAAGTCTTGAAGATTTTTATAGTAGTGGAGGATGGCCTTTGGTCGTCTCCAGCAATTAAGGACATCTGGGTCGTAGTTAGAGGAACACCATATAATGGTGTTGGAGTGTCAAGTACTTTTAACGAAATACTTAAGAGATCTATTTTTATATAGGTCTTAAAGGCTAGGCGTACAGTTACAGGTATTTTTGTTACTGAAATACCAGGGTGAATTTGTGATGTTGAGGAGGGTTTTGTTATTAGCACCTTGTAAGAGTTTAAGATTTATCTTAGCAGTCCCTCCGAAGGCGGGTGCTGCATATGTTAATAGGGGGAGAGAAGCATTTAAAAAATTAGAATCCTGTTTTTAGTGCTTAGGCGTGAGTCCGTTTTAGAATAGGATAAAGCGTGCATTTTGCAGCAATGAATTTATTTTTAATGTTTTTAAAATGATAATTAAATGTCAGGGTTTTATTCACAATGACACTTAAGTACGTTGCCTTCGTTTCCCATTTGAATGAGAAGTTGTTATCAATCATAACATCCATCTTATAGCTCCTTTTCTGGTGAATAGCACTGCCTGAGAATTGTCGACATTGAGGGCAAGTTTCCAATTTTGGAAGTAGTCAATGATGGTGAGGAGAAGATAAACAATATTTCGGTTGATATCGCTGATGTACTTACTTTGTGTGGCAATAGCTGTATCGTCAGCATACAGTGCAGTCAGAATACCATAGTCTCTAGGGATACCATTAATAAAAATTAAAAATAGGAGGGGTCCTAGCTTGCTACCCTGGGGAGCATCGCTCCCAGTGGGTCTATTAATGGGTCTTATGGTGGAGAAAAAGTTGTTGCAGTTGACCATGAACTTTCTGCGCGTTAGGTAGGATCGTATAATTATAATGAGTTGCCTAGGGAAATTGTATTTATTTAATTTATACACCCTTCGTGTATGTATTAAGTGAGCCTGATGAGTTGGTGTTGTGTGGAATGTTTAGGGTTATGGTTATCATCACAGAAATCTCTTATTCTGCACAAGATGATGTCCTCAGCTATTTTGCTCAGTGAGGAAGGAGACTAAACTGATTGGTCGATAGCTCTCCGGTTTTGTTGGGTCGTTTCCTGGCTTTAGGATAAATTTAACGACTGCTATCTTCCAATGACAGGGGAAATATGATAAGCGCAGCGCTGAGTCAAGAATGCATGTTAAATAGTGAATGTAGTTAAGGGGGAGTGCTTTGATAAGTTTATTATTAATTTTATTTTTCCCGGTCCCTTACTATTCTTAAGTTTCTTAATGGAGTTATAACATCACTATAAGAGACTGGTTAGCAATATAGTTGTTAACAGGAGGGTGATATTTTTATAAGAATGCTCTTAAAATTATTTAATTATAGTGGTTACTTTTTTCTTCCAACGCTCATTTCGTAGAGATGCCAACTGCTCCGCTTTCTGCGAAAGTTTCAATAATTTTGAAGATCGAGGAAAATTACGCCTACTTTTTAAAAGTGTCACTACGAAATAACTGCTACTAGTCTAGCATGCTGATGAAGCTGGGCAAATGGGCCCTCACCTCCATCATCAGAGAGCCTCCACACGGTTTTTTAAAAGTAGTCTGCGCAGACTATTAAAAAAGTGAACAAGTTGTTTTCATTAAACCAGATTCAATTTTATAATGTTGGATGCTGGATATTGGGGTTATCTCGGCGTTTGGCGAGAAGCACCACTAAGCATTTCGTCGAATCTGTTTTGACGTATTCTAGGAGTTTCTAAATATCAATGAAGTTGTAGTATGTTGCAATAGCAAAGCAAGTCCTTAAAGAAGTAAATCTTGAGTTTAGAGGTGAAGATCATCATTGGCATGGGGAAACCCGTTGAGTAGAGTTTGTAAGAGGCAAAGTACTTCTTGATCTTTCTTGAGTTCTTGTAACCCCTTGTGGGTATAATCATCACCTCCTACATCAGAAGGCCCCCAAGCGGTATATTATTAGTCCGCGCAGACTATTTAAAAAGTGAACCAAATATGGGCATGAACCAACATTCTATTTTTAAAGTAATTGAGAGAAAGTTATATATATATTTGATAATTGATTCTTTGGTGGTTGACAAGTAAATAAGAAAAACCAATTATACTCATAATTTAAAAGAAACATTTGGACGTATATTCGCAATCACTTTCTTATTTCCACTAGATTTTCCATTAAATGGCTCTTTCGTAAACTAGTTTGTCCACATAATGGTCTGATCGGACTACCTATAAGATACCGTGTGGAGACTTTCAGTTATAGGAGGCGTTCCACAATTTGAGATTGATTATTGCAATTGCTGCGAGGTAGCTTCTACAAAGTTGGATCTAATATGATACTTTTAATTTTTGATAAGCAGTGGAGAAAAAAATTAATTGAAATGTAACATATTAAATTAAAAATAGCTTAACTTTCATAACCATTAGAAAATATTATCTAACAAAGCGTAGCTAGTTGGAATCTTTGATTTTTGTCAATGTAACATCCACCCCATAGACTGCTGAACTCAAACTGTATTTTATTTTAACTTTTTGTATTATTTCATAATGTATGGGATATGGGCCTTCTGCACGGCCCAGGTACCCAGGTTTTGTAAATAAAGTAATTTTTGTCGATGCAAGTTTTGCATGTGTAAAAAGGAAACAATTTCTAAAAGCTTCAAGTATGATTTTTTAAATTTTGCCAACAGTTTTGCGTCGTTAAAGTTTTTCAAACATTTGATGCTAAAATAATGATTGCTTACTGAGAGTAAGTATAAAAGTTTTTTCATATTCTTATGGAACCCCTGTATATGATCTGGTCTGTCCAGGCTAGATGAATATTGATGATAGGTACTAGATAGGTAAAATTGCTAACTGTTGAAACTGATTTACTTAAAAAGGCAAGTTGATAGTTATAATAACGTTTTTGTCTTGTTTTTTTGGCTAACCAACATTTGATACTTCAGGAAGTTCCCTTCAAATTTTCAGATCCGATCATCAGCGTAGAGAGTCCTAAAGCTGTTATCATTCCGATCAATGGCAAAATCATGGATGCGAAAAATGTGAAGTATTGGACCCTGGATGCTTCTAATAAAGTTCTAGACATAATAATCTATATATATATATTCTCTTACACGGCACCAAAAAAAAGCCTCATTACAACTCCCCGAATGGCAACGTTAGAAAATCGACCAATGATTGCTGCTAAAAATGTCACATGGCAAATGTCACATGAGGTGGCTCAACATATAGCGCTTTTAAAAACGGAAACAATAACCAGAGTGAGCATTATCAGGTTGTTCAATTCAGATTCATGCCCTAAAAACATGATAATATTTAATTTAAACTCNTATATATATATATATATATATATATATATATATATATATATATATATATATATATATATATATATATATATATATATATATATATATATATATATATATATATATATATATATATATATATATATATATATATATATATATATATATATATATATATATATATATATATATATATATATATATATATATATATATATATATATATATATATATATATATATATATATATATATATATATATATATATATATATATATATATATATATATATATATATATATATATATATATATATATATATATATATATATATATATATATATATATATATATATATATATATATATATATATATATATATATATATATATATATATATATATATATATATATATATATATATATATATATATATATATATATATATATATATATATATATATATATATATATATATATATATATATATATATATATATATATATATATATATATATATATATATATATATATATATATATATATATATATATATATATATATATATATATATATATATATATATATATATATATATATATATATATATATATATATATATATATATATATATATATATATATATATATATATATATATATATATATATATATATATATATATATATATATATATATATATATATATATATATATATATATATATATATATATATATATATATATATATATATATATATATATATATATATATATATATATATATATATATATATATATATATATATATATATATATATATATATATATATATATATATATATATATATATATATATATATATATATATATATATATATATATATATATATATATATATATATATATATATATATATATATATATATATATATATATATATATATATATATATATATATATATATATATATATATATATATATATATATATATATATATATATATATATATATATATATATATATATATATATATATATATATATATATATATATATATATATATATATATATATATATATATATATATATATATATATATATATATATATATATATATATATATATATATATATATATATATATATATATATATATATATATATATATATATATATATATATATATATATATATATATATATATATATATATATATATATATATATATATATATATATATATATATATATATATATATATATATATATATATATATATATATATATATATATATATATATATATATATATATATATATATATATATATATATATATATATATATATATATATATATATATATATATATATATATATATATATATATATATATATATATATATATATATATATATATATATATATATATATATATATATATATATATATATATATATATATATATATATATATATATATATATATATATATATATATATATATATATATATATATATATATATATATATATATATATATATATATATATATATATATATATATATATATATATATATATATATATATATATATATATATATATATATATATATATATATATATATATATATATATATATATATATATATATATATATATATATATATATATATATATATATATATATATATATATATATATATATATATATATATATATATATATATATATATATATATATATATATATATATATATATATATATATATATATATATATATATATATATATATATATATATATATATATATATATATATATATATATATATATATATATATATATATATATATATATATATATATATATATATATATATATATATATATATATATATATATATATATATATATATATATATATATATATATATATATATATATATATATATATATATATATATATATATATATATATATATATATATATATATATATATATATATATATATATATATATAACCGTATATATATATATATATATATATATATATATATATAAATTTTGTGAGAAAAAAAATGTCTACAGTAACAACTTTTTTACCCAACTAAAAATGTTATTTTAAAGGTTCTAAAATTTCTTTTTGAAATCTTTATACTTCTATTTTCATTTGTCTCAAATTCTTACTCTTAAAGGAAAGATTAATCAAGAAATGAAATTTATACTTACGTCAGCCACAGCCTTCTAGAAATTTCAAAAAGTGTTAATTTAAAGCTGTATTAAGAAGCGTGAAAACAAAAACTTCATACTAATAATAACATAAAATAAAAAATTAAAGAATTGTAAAAACATAATAATATTAGTTCATACTTACTGCCAGTCTATCTAATAAAACCTGCAAATAAGTGTCACAAATTTAACTATGGTGAGCAGTAAACGTAAAACGTTTTTCATTGAAGATAAAATGTACATAAACAAGAAAATATAAAATGGATGTAATCAAGCAGATATTTGCAGTAAACACATTTACACATTAAAAGTTAACACATTTTTTGTTACTACATAATATTTTTCAGTCATTTATTTAAATAATGNAGATAATATCAAGCGCTAAAGCTGCTTTAAATATGATCACTATAACATAGCACAATAAAAACAAAGAGAAAAACGAAAATAATTAATAAGTTTTATTATCAGTTTTCAGTTCGGCTTCTAATTTTTTGTGTTTAGGGATTTGCTCTTTGAGCCTAATATTTGGATTTCAGCAGCAATAATAATTTGGCTCCTGCTAAAAATCAATTCTAAACGAGTAAATCCTGTTTTTTTTTTTTTTTTAAATAATTGTTTTAATTATCAAACTTTTTAATTACAAACTTTAAATTATCCTGTATTATATTATTACCTTGCGCGCATCCATATTCGGGCCCACCCAAGGTAACTAACAAATTAGACGAGCTTCAGTTTTGCAGTAAGAATGTACCATAAGATATCACTTTATTTATGCTTCTGTTTTCATATATTGTAATCTGGCAATCTTATTACGAAAATATTATAAATCATTCTTGAAAGATTCAGGTACGCGTAAGTTCATTTAATTTTGCTCCTCATCTTGTAGATTTCCTTTCGTGTACTGTTCTCTAATCTCTTTACATTTTATTTTCAGTTTTTTGCTTGATATATTCCTTTGTTTTTCCGTACATATTTTTTACTTAATGTGTTCTAATTTCGTTTAAATTTTTTGAGTGCTCCTCACACTGTTGTATTGATATATTTTGCTCTGGCTATATTAATACAATATTAGAAAGCACTCCTCTTGCGGATATAATCGTGTGAGCTGATGAAGAGATTATATCTTTTCTTAGTTTTGTTTTCCAAATTTTAAATTTTTTTTTTTTTGAGGTATTAAAAATTATGTTTCTTAAATACTTTTAAAAAAATTATTGTAAATGATTTTCTTCTCTTGTCATTATTTTTTATTTTTTTCTCAATTTTTTAGCTTATATATATATATTTAACTAAAACATGAAATTCTTCAATTAAACTTTTTGTGTTATTTCTTAATTTATTATTCAAATCGAAACGCTTAGCTCATGCTTTGAAATCCACATCCTGTCTTTTAATCTATGTTTAGTTCAAGTATGCATCAATTATCAGTCTGGCGATTAACCCTATAACTAATTCGTGGGAAAGACTTTTTCCGTGGACGCTTTTAACAGACCAATAACAGTTACCGATTTTTCCCTTATTCCCTGAAATGAAACATTTTACTTATTTACTTTGCAAGATTTTCTCAAACTTTTATTGAGGAGGAGCACAACGATTTCGTGTCTACTTTTATAGCTGACCTCACTCTAATAATTAATAAATAAATTTTGCACCCTCGTTCCCTGCCTAAGTCCTGTTTCTATCCTTCAACTCGTTGTATATAAATATATANGCCAAAAATTTTGAAATACAAAACCTTCCAAAACATTTACTAATAAAATAAAAATTTTGTCGACAGAATTATTACAGAAGTGTTTCCATATTTTTATTCAAACCTTGTGAAGTTTAGTTATATAAAGTCAGGTAGATTTTATTACAGAATGTTTGTGCGAAGATGCTGTATTGAGCCATTAGAGAGCTGTTTTCATAGAGGATTGACTATGTCTCCAGGCGAGATGAAAGAGAATTTCTACAGAATTTATTATAGAGTTTCTGCAGTTAAAATTCACTGTACAAGGATAATCCTTTAAGAAGTGCGTTGTTTGTGAACCATGAAACTGTTTCGAAGACAGAATACATCCGTTCCATTCGTTAAGCGTGCAAGCATTGTATTGTTAACTATACCAACTGGTACCAGGCTGCATTCAATCAAACTTCCCCGCACATGATTAGTTTAAACTTTAGACTAATGATAATCCTTGTGACAGGAGAACACACCTAACAATTTCCTTTAACACTAGGTTTACGGACGTTTCTTATATACCAATCTCTACGAACACGCGCCAATTTGACGAATGAACGAATACATATAACAGCACTTACTGAGATGCCAACTTACTCCGGACAGCAAATATATATTTTAAAGTGGTAGTTTATCAATTATGATTCTTGGTTTAATGAATTCAGTTTAGTAGATTTTTATCCACCACTATTTCTAAATAATTCGTAGGCTTATATAATTCACCACTCTACATTTGCGAAATTTAGGTAGTAGTTATTTACAGTTTTTTTAATTATATTTTGGCGTGTCCATAGCAGTTGGTATCTCTGCACTTGGAAAGCAATGTAATTATATACTATAAAAAAATGAAAATATGAGATATATATTTATGAAATATTATAGTATTTCATTTTTCAATACTTGAACTGAGCAACTAAAACCCTAAAAATCTGACACTCTGACATCAATTGACATTCTGCTTTTGTTCTTTCTATTATTGCTTATCGGCAACAATTGTTTATCGCTTGTTTCATTTGAGATAACGATATACATTCCTATTTGTTGTTCATGTGATGTTTGCATGTTTCCTCAAAATTTTGTCTAAATTACGATCGCGTCAAATTGAGGCATACCCGTAGAGATAGGTATACCACAAAGAGAATTTCAATATTTCAACGCTTTTGAAGAAAATAGACTTCAATACATATTTACCTCGATCAATGGATAAAAGTCATAACAAGAGATAAAATAAAAATGCAAACGGATTTAGTAATTTTCCTTATAAAATTCGAAGAGTGTAAAAATGACCCGTCCCGTAAACCTAGTATTAATATTTGGGTAGACATTGTTGCACAATAACTTAGTAGGACCGTACATTTTTACGAGTCGCTTAACTGTACACATAGCACCTTCCAACAAGGCCTCTGACTAGAAATTCTCGTTGATGTTACTCTTACTGTTCGCCTACGAATGCTTATCCAATAAGATGAAGCTCTAGCTCACTTCAGAAAGAATGTCAGGAATCACCAGGGCAATGTTTACGGCTAGCATGGGATAGGACGAAATGAGTCTTTGGCCTTCACATTTTCCAGATTTGACTTGATTGAATTTCTTCATTTTTGGTTAAAAAAAAAAGGAATTCTGTATGATATTCCCTTTACATATAAAGAAAATCTAGATGCCCAATTGTCATTTATCCCTGGAAATATTAGTGAAAAGCCTGGTGTTTTTAATAATGTACGCTGACCCATGTGCTGTCGCTGTAACTCTTGTAGCGTTGTTGATGTGGTGTGATTGTAGCTATCCAAGTGATTATGTGACAGCAGCCATCCAAGTGGTTTCGGCAAACGTTTTGAGTCTGTCTATTATCCCAGTAGGAATCTTCCCCTGTATACATTTTCGAATTGTTGTGATGCCCTTACTATGGACTATGCTATCTGCTTTATAAGGAACGCAAAAACCGGTATATGAGTACCAGTAATGAAGAACAAAATAGCTTGGAGACATAGTGAGGGAATCATATTTTCACATTATTCATTTTGGAAGCTCGCGCGTGCAACATGCTGTGATACCCTCTTCACTTCTTTCCCTCAATTTTTCTATTTATTTAATATTTATTGAATTGTTTTTACCTCATAAAATTCTGTTATCGATTATTATATTTCTGGCTCTCCTCGCACAATTGCTTTAATAAATTTAATTTTGGCGGTATTGATAAAATTTAAACAGGTAGATTTTACAGGGGCTGTGGCGTAGTCTTAATGTATGTTTGGAGGGAGATTATCTCTCTGAAATATAACGTAATCTAGCCCTTGACGTTGGTGAAGGATGCAGTTAAACAAAAACTGAGAAAGCAAATATACTTAAAATTTTGCCTTCACCCCAAGTTTTACGTTGTTTGTTTGCTTTTACGACATTCAATGTGAATCTTTCAAATATTTACATGTTGTGGTGGTAAGAATCTTTTAAAATCAAATGTTAAAAAGAAACTCTGGTACCACTTTAAACATTTAGGAAAAATTCCCGAATTAAAGGCAGTGAGGTAGTCAGGTCTGAAATAGTATAATTGACTTACCACTATTAAACCTGCAATAATTTTGAGATGATTAGACTTATGAAACAAATAGCAGTCATGAAAACAGGTACAAAACCAATAAGTTAAAAATGCAAGTTAAAACTTATATAAAATTATTCTACAGGTTTTATTATTAAGATAAAGATACCCTTTTAATTCAAGTTCTATTTATTTTATATACAGTTTTATACATCATTTAGAAGAATGCTATTTTACGTAGCAAAATACAAACATTTGAGCGAATTCGGTCATCACCTCCTACATCAAAAAGCCTCCACACGGTCTTTTATAAGTAGTCCGCGCAGACTGTTTAAAAAGTGAACCAGTTTTGCGCATGAACCCAAAACCATTTCTAAAAGTAATTGAGAGAAATTTATCATATATATTTGAGAATTGAATCTGTAGTGGTTGACAAGTGAATAAGGCAAACCAATAATATTCATAAATAAAACACAGTTTTAGTCATACATTTGCTACCACTTTCTTATTTTAACTAGATTTTATATTAAATGATTCGTTCGGAATGTGTGTATCCTCCATAGTGGTCTGATCAGACCATCTATAAAAACCGTGTGGAGGCGTTGATTCGATCGAATAATACCTATGAAAAATTGAACGTTAAAAAGGCTGTATTTAAGTTAATTTCTTCGAAAAAAGATTTCTCTTAACCCGTTTTGTCCCGAATTTATATATGGAAATGATACAAAAAGTGGTTTAATACATTATCAAAATTAATTGGTTTTTTCACTGTTATGGAAAGAAAGTCTTCGATAGATCAAAGAGTACTTTTTCTTTATAATTCTACATCTAATCAGAAAAAAATAAATCATTGCGGTATCTGAGAATCTTTTAATTCACCCAGATAAATGAAAATACTGAAAAAAGTTTCCCACCACAATGAATGTCTTTGAAAAAAGGAACTGTCCTAAATATATGACGCTGGGCATTAACCGGTTAAAAAGGTCTAATGATCTAGCAACATACGCGAAAAAGTAAAATTAGCATTAACCCCTTGGGTACGGGTGATTCAGAAAAGCATTCGTACAAAATCAGAATCAAGTTGTAATTAAATAAAAAACGGTAACTTAAATGTAGTCGTTGCTAATTTGATAGACTTACTTTGCTTTTACTTTAATTATTGTTAGTTTAATCATATATATAATCTATATTAATTCAAAATATAACTAAATAGTTTTATCTTGAACAAAGTAATGGTGAATTAAATAAATCAAACAATTATAACTCCGCCCACATATAAACTGGTAAAGAATTACTTTGATTACCAGTTTTATCTTTTTACCCTGATTGAGACGGTTTTATGCTGGCACTAATTTGTGACAGTCGGCGCGAAAGGGTTAAGGGATCCGAACTCCGGATCATTCTCCTGACCAAACGATTGAGACCACATTTATCAGATTGCAGCTACCACTTAAATTTTGGGGATCAGAAATTCAAATCTGTTTAAAAAAAAAGGGTATGTTTATTCAGAGAAAATATGTTTTTGTGTCTGATATCGCATCTCAAAACATTGTCTGCACTTATTAATAAGCATATTTGAAGTTACCTTCTTGAACCATTAAGATCGAGTCCTAGAACATGAAGATCCAATAGTTAAAATGATAAATTATTCAGGGTGGTTCGCTGTTTTTACATACTGTACATCTATGCGAACATCTATGTGTTTTTTTTAAATCTTTTATGTAAAATCTTTATACTCCATTCAGGCCAGGTGAAAGGGGAAAGAAGTTTTTTTCCGAGGCCTCTTCACTACGTAAATATATTTTCCAAAGACTGCTTATTTGTACTAATATGAGTAGTAATGCAAGAGTGCTGAGTTGTAATCATGTCCATGTGATCTTGACCCACTGGAGACAGAAAGGAGCGTAACTTTGGGCCCTGAGGGGAGAATCGCGTCATCAGTTTCCTGACGAGGTTAATTAACAACGCATCATTAAAAGCCGCAAATGAGTGCTTTTTCTCAATAAATACAGAAACATTTAGAAACTGTTTTTTATCTTTCCCCATCAATGTACTCTCGTGAAATCAAAATTTTCAAAGTAAGACTTTTCAAAATTTAATAACTCAGAAACTATTCGATCAATTTCGTTCAAATACTAAATTTCAGCATTTAAAGTTGAAATCACAAAAATTATGACTTCAAAAGCTTTTCGAGAAATAATTAAATATTTAATAAAAAATAATAAATAATTATAATTTTTTTTATAAAGTTGGTTTGGATAAACTAATTTTATAACTGAAGAGCTTAGTGGGTAAACCAGGTAAGTGAAAGGAAAAAAAATTCTATTACATTAAACCTTCCCTTACCACTTTATTTGTTTTCCCTAATTTATAAATATACCTGGAAATTTCATCAATAATGATGTTTGCTATAAAGTAATCAAAAATACTTACAACATGCTTCATACGAGATCAAGTAACAGCAGGATGAATGTTGTCATCCATTTTTTTTGCAGTAAATAAGTTCTTTTTTTTCCATGACAATAACACATTTTTTAATTAAATTATCTTTATATAAAATTTAAAAATTAAATAAATTGCTCCTAAAATTAGAAAAGTTTACCTCTAACCTTTTATTAAACATGGACAATACAAATAAAAGTTGAAATTGCTTATTTTCACCCAGTCGGATACCTCAATGCTTGATGATACAGTGAAACCTCCATGAAAGATCACCTTCACGTAGCTACCACCTCTATTTGCAACCACTTTTGGGAGGCACGCAATTTTTTCCATTGATTTTGTGTTTGTGTAGAATCCTTAGCAGAGACCATTAACCCATTTTAGGCCATTTGGCATTTACAAGGGGCAAAATGATATCGTTATTAGTAACAATTGTTTCCACAGCATTGCCGTTCCATTTTATGGCACATGCTACTGTGTCCTTGCTGAAGGCAATATCGTAGGAACCACGATGTTTTCTTTTTTTTTTTCATATTTGCGTAGTAACCCAATATACAACCACCTATGAGATTTTCGCGAACTGTGCCAGATGCAAAGAAACCCTTTTCTTTCAAAATTTCAAATGAACTATAGAAAGAGAAAAGTTATCAAAACTTAAATCTTTTCATCTCAGGTATTGAAACAACACTAAAGTAACTTCTGAACAAAGCTTGTTACTTATGGCATATTTTGTCGAACATATTTAACCTCAGCACAGTAAAACTCCGACAAAAATAAAAATAAAACTAACAAAACTCTGAATACACGATAAGACTTCAATAAAACTTTGAAACCTTGCATAAAAAGTGGGTTTTCAAATTTCGCCTCTCATGGATTCGGCCAAACGCACCATTAAATTTGAAGGGATTTTGAAAAATTTAAATGTTTTTCTGATATTTGTTTTATTTTAATTTTACTTTAATTTTATTTTCAGAACTTACTACTTTAACCCATTATAAAAACATATAATAAATCTCAAGAGAAATAATTATACAGTTTAGAAAAATGAACTATTTCAATAACCATTTAAAGTTCAAAGATTGGCGTGTTTTGAAAATTTCTCAACAGAAACTATTTACTCCAAATGAATTTCTAATATTTTATAGATGCTTTTAGAACCCTTGAAAATAACAGAAAAAGTAAAACTATTGAAAATTATTCGTCACGGTGTTAATAAAATCAAAACAACAAATGTAGCAAAACAAATAAGTAGAATAAAATGCTTACCTGCCAACTTTTAATCCCTTCCATTATCATTTTTCCCAGTGGTATTAAAATGGAATTAAAACTTCAATTTTAAGCAAACAAATACGTTGTATTTGAGAAAACTTAAATTAACAACCATGATAGTAACGCATATTAATATATGTGCTTAATTTTTGTAAGAATAGTAGTGATCAAAATCATATAAAATTTAAGTTTATAAAAGGAAAAATAGTATATACTTACTACCACTTTAAATATGAAAATAAAATCTTCGGGAAAATCCAAAAGAGTTGACAGGTATGAAAATGCATTTAAAATATTAGTGTGAGGCTCTTATTTGGAAAGCTCTTATAGACAATACAACCTCATGCCAATGCTATCATTGATTAACTTTAAGAGTTGAAAGTAAAATTAAAAAAAGAAGTAATTTTAGAAAAACAAACATCTTCTCATCTTTCAAGGCTTCTTTAATTTTTATGATATAAAATTAAACGCAAGTGTAAAGAAAAAACATAATTGTTTATTTATCTAAAATATCTTTATCATTATTTTAAATAAATAAACAATTATAATTTTAGGTTACGTTTACATTTAATTGGTACATTTGTTTTTACACAATTACTTATATCAGTTGGGATAAATTTTATAGATTTTAAATTTCAAACGTAAAACCGTCTTTTTATGACCCCAACAGAAGTGGCACGTTCGCCTCAAGAAAATGACACTAAATAAAATTAAAATCCTTTGCGAAAAATCACGTACCTTCTATAACAAATTTGAAGTCAATGGAGGTAATCTCTAAGAGCGACCAACCGCCATCAACGGCTAATTTACTGTGGAACGGAGAGTGGTCTCTCCCGAGAGGTTTCACTGTACTTTGATCATTATAAACATAAACCATTACAATACTTTAAAAAATAAAATAAGCATACATACCACCACTATCTTGACCATCTATTAAGAAGAAGAAAGATATTGTAAAAATTTAAATAAATCTGAATTCTTTACACAGCGATAAATATCAGAATTTTCTTTTATTAGCAGAAACTTCATTATTACGAACATTTATTTTCTTTAAAATTATTTTTTTTAATTACAGGATGAACATTAAAATTAATAAAAACAGTAAAAATGTATTACAACAATAGTAATCGTAATAAAAAAAAATATTCTGAAATTGAGCAGAAAATTGAAAGTGCAAGGTACGTACTGTTCTTAAAATATTTAAAATGCTCTTGCGCAACTAAGTAAATAAGGTGCATTTTAGCATTTTTTATATTCATTCTCTTAATATTTCTAAACTTTTTAAACGCGAAATCTAATGTTTTGATACTTAATTTTAACACTTTGCACTCCAATGTCGTCGTCGAGGCGCTTTCAACAGTCACCACTCTTAACCCTTTGACTATTATGAACGAGTTCAGCTCGCAATCGAATCGTGCCTCATAATGCGCGCAAACGAGTTCCGCTCGGGAGCAAGATTTTGACCGTAATGATTAGTAACGAGCACTACTCGCGTAGTGAAATTTTTCCCCAATGCGCGCTGACGAGATGAGCTCGTTTGCCATTATTATTCTGCATTGACTATGTTAAAAACGAAAAGTACGTAAAAACTGTTATTTATGTACTACGAATACTTTAAGAAATTTTTTAAACGCGTGAGGCGAGCTATCTTCCGCAGCCAGCGATGCCAACTTGCTCCGCTTTGTAAAATAGTATTTCCTAGTGATAGCGAAAGTCAAGTTACTTTCAGTTTAGTATTTTTCCTTTTAAGTAATATTTCTACCACTAAATATCAAAAGCTATAAGTAACATATAAAATGCAACGTTTAAGAAACAATCTACTGGTTAAAAAGTAGGCGTAACTGTCCTTCTCCAACGAAATTAACTACATAATTTGCTACCACTTTATTATAACAATTCCAGAAGACGGAGCAGTTGGCATCGCCAGAGAAGAAAGGCGGTGGAAAACAGCTGCCTGTTTCGACAACTCTTTGCACGTAATACTGCGCGAATTAATGAAACGAAAACTGCTCACTTCCCTGACCGTCAAAGGGTTAAATTAAAAATTAATGTTTCTTAAAAATTAGCAACCACTCCAAAAATATAGTTCTATCATCTACTATACCTACAATAGTATGATATTTATATTTGAACCATACTGGAACATCTCATGAAAAAACTCAAGCAATGCCAGATCAAGTTACTCACCCAGATACCAAAAATCACCGTTGAATCACCATCAGAAATACAAAGATCTCAATATCCCGATTTTATCAGAATATATTTAAAAATTAAATGCGGATTTCTATGACAAGGCCATAAAATGCAATGCAGTGAACTTCAACCAGATATTCAATTTTGAAAATTACAAAAAAGATATAAAATTAAGACCAATAGCTGCTCACTTCACTTCCGAAGCCTCATATCACAATTATCAAAATAAATAATTAATCACACTATCTATGGCATAAAATTCAACAACAACACTGAAAACTTGATCTAGCGTTTCCCCACGTTGACCATCAATCTACATTCGAAGCCACACATAGTTTAAAGCAAGCCTGCTTTTTATAATTTTCATTATTATTATTTACTCAAGCAAGGTGCTTGAATCCGGCTAACAACCACCACATAGACTGCTGACCTTAAAATTCCTACCACAATTATCAAAATAAACAAGATGGATGACAAAATGGAGTGCAAAGTGATAAATGAAGTGGTAGACATTTAAAATCCAACACTTACAGAATTTTTGGTAATGTTACCAACACTGTGAAAGCCTCTCCACGAGAAAGCTAGAAATAAGAGGCCCTGCATATGAAATTTTGAATGATTTACAGGCAATGGTGTGGGAAATAAGTTCAAACAAATAAAAAGTAATACGTTTAAACCCAAACTTAGGTACCGATAAAATAAAGTTCTAGAAAAACCGTAAAAAGTTGGCAGCCTTTAGCTGTTACTTGGTAGTGCTGTTACGTTTAGTACACGGTGTGGTAGTAAATTTTTTTGGTATGTAAAGTGGAATTTGTCTTCGAGATTTGATTTATTTTTTATGTTTTCTTCAAACAGAGAGGCCAACTTGCTCCGGATATATATTTTAAAGTTTTAGTTTATCAATTGTGATTCTTGATTGAATAAATTCAATTTAGTAGATTTTAATCCTCCACTATTTCTAAATTATTTGTAGGCTTATATAATTCACCACTTTATAGCACTTGTGTCATATTATACCTTTTAAAAAGCATGCAAAAATAGTCAAATATTTGAAAAATTTACTTTGTAGTTACTTACCGTTATTTTTTAAAATTATTTTGGCATGTCCGGAGCATTTGGCATCTCTGCTTCAAAGCATTATTTTGTATACAAACAGAAATTTTTATCTTGTAGATATTTATCCAAAATCAATTCTGATAATTTGCACTTTTTTCGTGGCGAATCCTAATTTTTCTTAGTGGTAGCAAAGGGTGTGTATTAATATTTGAAAGCCTAATTTGAATAATGGTTTTCTTTGTTCATTTTGAAATCATACCATAGAGGGACCCCAACGTTCTAAATTTTGTGGGTAATTTTCTTCCAGTGGTAGCATATCTTTATGTTTTAAAACACGATCCTTAGCTTAATAAATCAAATTTAAAGTTATTTTCTACTACCACAACATAGGGTTGATTGAAAGCCATTTTGCTTCAATTCTATCTCTTGTAAAGCTTTTGAAATATTGGGAATATTAAAATAAAATTCTGAAAATTTTAGTTTTTGATTGACAAAAGCAAAGTTTGTAATTTTTAAAAAGTGATTGGTGGTACATAATACATTTGAGGTTTATAAGAATTAGTTCTTTCCTATAGGTGTGAACCAAAGCAGAAGTTTTTGAAGTAAATAGAATATATCTTCAAGATTTTGCATTTTTTACTGGCAAAAAT
Organism: Parasteatoda tepidariorum; assembly: GCF_043381705.1. Classification (NCBI taxonomy): domain Eukaryota; kingdom Metazoa; phylum Arthropoda; class Arachnida; order Araneae; family Theridiidae; genus Parasteatoda; species Parasteatoda tepidariorum. The sequence goes on from NC_092212.1 coordinate 13,945,626, forward strand.
CATAATTTGATCTCTCTATCTATCTCTCTATCTATCTATCTATCTATCTATATATATATATATATATATATATCCATTTATGATAGC
>NC_092212.1:13946637-13948110 GCF_043381705.1 Parasteatoda tepidariorum
AATAAGAAAGCTCCCGGTGCTGATAATATAAATAACCTCATGATTAAAAACCTCCCTCCCAACATCATCGAGCAGCTGCTAAACATCATCAATGCTTGCCTGAAACTGAAATATTTCCCACCAAAATGGAAACATGCTCAGGTTGTGCTCTTCCCTAAGCAGGGGAAAAATCTTCTAAATCCTGAAAGCTACAGACCTATTAGTTTGCTGACCGTATTTTCAAAAATTTTTGAGAAGATAATCCTCAACAGACTAAAGCCCCATCTCAGTTTTATCCCGGATGAACAATTCGGTTTTCGAGAACACTTATCCACCACTAAACAACTAGTGAGAATTATTGAGAATATTAACCAAGGATTCTTCAAAAAAGAAACAACAGCGCTCCTGATGTTGGATGTGGCCAAAGCTTTTGACCGAGTCTGGCATCAGGGCCTCGTATACAAGCTCATAAATTTCAATATCCCCAAAGATCTAATACTACTAATTAATAATTATCTGACAAACAGAACTTTTCATATTAAGATCAATACAGCATTTTCTTCCGCTAGAAACATTAAAGCAGGAGTTCCGCAAGGTTCAATTCTCGGCCCTGTGCTCTACCTAATTTATTCAGCAGACTTTCCAAATTTTAATAATATGAGAAACATCACCTCAGCCTTCTACGCAGATGATACAGCACTTATGAGCAGATCAATAAATCCCAATAAGTCAGTTACTAATCTCAGTAATATCATACCTCATATCGATGACTGGTGCACAAAGTGGAAGGTAGCCATCAACACCACCAAATCTTCACTACTAATTATTAGGAAATCAAGTAAAAAGAAAGTAATTTATCCAAATATTACTCTTTTCAATGATGCAATACCACTAGTTCGAAAGGCCACCTATCTAGGCGTCACTCTTACTAGTACTTTAAACTGGAATGCCCATATTGAAAATATTCTTAGCAAAGCGCAAGGAGCCTATAGATCTCTGAAACCAATATTAAACTATAATTCAAAACTATCACTCAAAACAAAACGAACCCTATACCTCCAATGCATTCGACCGATCATCAGCTACGCAGCCCCTGCATGGAGCACAACCACTGTTAGTCAAAAAAAGAAACTGGAGATTACTCAAAGTAAATTTCTCAGATATATCACAGGAGCCCCCAGATCCATGAGAATGAAAGATCTAAGACGAGAGATAAAAATCAACAAAATAGATGAGCGCATAGCTGAACTATGTGCAAGTTTCTTCAGAGATGCACTCTCTTGTCATACGTGCAATTACTTTAAAAATTTAGATTTTGAGCTCATCAAAGACAACATAAAATATAGCCCGGCAACCGCCTTTTTCCTATCCGACGGAGTTTTGTCCCGTAAATTTTGTAAATAGCTGTAAATACTTGTAAATAATTTTGCGCATTTATTATGTATTTCTCCTTTTCCCTGGGGCTATGTGCACCTGAGAAGCTCGGGGGTAATA
>NC_092212.1:13948610-13954139 GCF_043381705.1 Parasteatoda tepidariorum
AAACCAATAATATTCATAAATAATAAAAATTTTTAATCATATGTTTTCTACCACTTTCTTTATTTTAACAAGATTTTATATTAAATGACTCGTTCGGAAAGTGGAAATCCTTCTTATTGGTTTGATCAGACTACCGATAAAAAACCGTATGAAGGATTTTGGTCGAATAATACCTATGAAAAATTGAACTTTACAAAGGCAGTATTTTTAAAAGTTCATTTCTTAGGAAAAAGATTTCTCTTAAAAAGGTCTAATGATCTAGCAACATACGCGAAAAAGTAAAATTAGCATTACGGAATCCAAACTCTGGATTATTCTCCTGACCAAACGATTGAGACCACATTTATCAGATTGCGGCTGCCACTTAAATTTTGTGGATCAGAAGTTCAAATCTGTTAAAAAAAAAGGGTATGTTTATTCAGAGAAAATATGTTTTCGTGTCTGATATCGCATGTCAAAACATTGTCTGCACTTATTATTTAGGATATTTGAAGTTGCCATCTTGAACCATTAAGATCGAGTCCTAGAACATGAAGATCCGATAGTTAAAATCATAAGTTATTCAGGGTGGTTCGCTGTTTTTACATACTGTACATCTACGTGTTTTTTTAAAAATCATTTGCGTAAAATCTTTATACCCCATTCAGACCAAGTGAAAGGAGAACGAAGATTTTTTCCGAGGCCTCCTCACTATGTAAATATACTTAGTTACTAATATGAGTTACTATAGACCGCTTAGTTGTACTAATATGAGTAGTAATGCAAGAGAGTGTCGAGTTGTAATCATGTCCATGTGATCTTGAACAACTGGAGTCAAAAAGAAACGTAACTCTGGGCCTTGAAGGGAGAATCGCGTCATCAGGTTCCTGATGAGGTTAATTAGCAATGCATCATTAAAAGTCACAAATGAGTGCTTTTTCTCTATTTTTCTCAATAAATACAGAAACATTTAGAAACTGCTTTTTTTCTATCCCCATCAATGTACTCACGTGAAATCAAATTTTTCAAAGTAAGACTTTTTAAAATTTAATAACTCAGAAGCTATTCGATCGATTTCGTTCAAATACTAAATTTCAGCATTTAAAGTTGAAATCTCAAAAATGATGACTTCAAAAGCTTGTCGCGAAATAATTAAATATTTAATAAAAAATAATAAATTATTATATTTCTTTTATAAAGTGGGTGTGGATAAACTAATTTTATAACTGAAGAGCTTTGTGGGTAAACCAGGTAAGTGAAAGGAAAAAAAAATTATATTACATTAAACCTACCCTTACCACTTTATTTGTTTTTCCGAATTTATAAATATACCTGGAAATTTCAACTCCAATGCTGTTTGCTATTGAGTAATCAAAAATACTTACAACATGCTTCAAACGAGATCAAGTTATAGCAAGATGAATGTTGTCATCCGATTTTTTTGCAGTAAATAAGCTCTTTTTTTTCCATGACAATAATACATTTTTTAATAAAATTATCTTTTCATAAAATTAAAAGTGGAAAATTTACCTCTAACCTTTTATTAAACTTGGACAATAGAAACAAAAGTCGAAATTGCTTATTTTCACCCAGTCGGATACCTCAATGCTTGATGATACAGTGAAACCTCCAGTAAGGACCACCTTCATGTTGCTGCCACCTCTATTTAAAACCACTTTTGGAAGGCAAGCAATTTTTCTCCATTGATTTTGTGTTTGTGTAAAATCCTTAGCAGAAACCATTAACCCATTTTATGCCATTTAGCATTTACAAGGAGCAAAATGATATCGTTATTAGTAACAATTGTTTCCAGAGCATTGCCATTCCATTTTATGGCACATGTTACTGTATCCTTGCTGAATGCAATATCGTAGGAATCATGATGTTTTCTTTTTTTTCTTCATATTTGTGTAGTCACCCAATATACAACCACCTATGAGATTTTCGCGAGCTGTGCCAGATGCAAAGAAACCCTTTTCTTTCAAAATTTCAAATAAACTATAGGAAGGTAAAATTTATCAAAACTTAAATTTATCCATCTCAGGTATTGAAACAACGCTAAGTAACTTCAGAACAATGCATGTTACTTATGGCATATCTTGTCGAACATTGTTAGCCTGAGCACAATAAAACTCTGATAAAAATAAAACTAATAAAACTCTGAATATACAATAAAACTTTGAAAACTTGCATAAAAAGTGGGTTTTTAAATTTCGCCTATTTCTCATGGATTCGGCCAAACGCACCATTAAATTTGAATGAAAAAATTTACATTTTTTTCTGGTGTTTGTTTTATTTCAATTTTATTTTCAGAACTTACGACTTTAACCCATTATAAAAAACATATAATAAATCTCAAGTGGAATAATTATACAGTTTAAAAAAATGGACTTTTTCAATAACCGTTTGAAGTTCGAAAATTTGCGCGTTTTGAAAATTTCTCAACAGAAATTATTTACTCAAAATGAATTACAAATATTTCATAGATGCCTTTAGAACCCTTTAAAACAACATAAAAAGTAAAACTATTGAAAAATATTCGCCACGGTGTTAATAAAATCAAAACAAAAAATTTAGCAAAACAAATAAGTAGATTAAAATGTATTTAAAATATTTGTGTGAAGCTCTTATTTAGAAAGCTCTTATAAACGATACAAGTTCATGCCATAGTCAAACTGCACTAAAGACGATGCCATCATTGATTTACTTTTAGAGTTGAAAGTAAAATTAAAAAAAGAAGTAATTTTAGAAAAGCAAGCATCATCTCACCTTTCAAGGCAAACTAATTTTTATTATATAAAATTAAATGCAACTGTAAACCAAAAACATAATTGTTTATTTATCTAAAATAGCTTTATCATTATTTTAAATAAATAAACAATTCCGTTTTTAGTTTACGTTTGCATTTAATTGGTACATTTGTTTTTACACAATTACGTATATCACTTGTGATAATTTTTATAGATTTTAAATTTTATTCATAGAACCGTCTTCCTATTACGCCAACAGAAGTGGCACGTTCGCCCCAAAAAAATGACACTGAATAAAATTAAAATCCTTTGCGAAAAATCATGTACCTTCTATAACAAATTTGAAGTCAATGGAGGTAATCTCTAAGAACGACTAACCTCCATCAACAACTATTTTACTGTGGAACGGAGAGTGGTCTCTCCCGAAAGGTTTCACTGTACCTAGATCATTATAAACATAAACCATTACAATACTTTAAAAAATAAAATAAGCATACATACCACCACTACCTTGATCATCTATTAAGACGAAGAAGAAAAACATTGTAAAAATTTAAATAAAACTAAATGCTTTACACAGCGATAAGTATCAGAATTTACTTTTCTTAGTAGAAACTTCGTTATTACGAGCATTTCTTCTTTTAAAATTATTTTTTTTAATTACAGAACGAACATTAAAGTCAATAAAAACAGTAAAAATGTATTACAATGGTAATGACCACAATAAAAAAATTAATGTTTTGAAATTGAGCCAGAAAATTGAAAGTACAAGGTTCGTACTGTTCTTAAAACAGTGTTTCCCTAACTTATGATTTTTGTGTACCCTTTCTAAATTTTTCGTAACCCTGTGTACCACTAATACAAAAATGAATGCATTTTTTACAATAAAAAATTTCACAAAAGTTAAAAATCACAACTAGCTACTGACACCACTAATTATTAACTGTTAACTCAGCAAAAAACAGCCAATAGAAAAATATGTAATCGTAAATTTTCATGGCTAGCTTTGTTTTTAAATAAAAAATTTTTAAATTTTTGTTTGTTGCAAAATATTTCGCATAAGAACGCGTACTCCCGCTAAACTGTTGTCGTACCCCTGGGGGTACGCGTACCACGATTTGGGAAACACTGTCTTAAAAGATTTAAAATGCTCTTGCACAACTAAGTAAATAAGGTGCATTTTAGCATTTTTTAAATTCATTCTCTCAATATTTCTAAATTATTTAAACGCGAAATCTAATGTTTTTGATACTTCATTATAACACTTTGCACTCCAATGTCGTCTCCGAGGCACTTTTAACAGTCACCACTCTTAAATTAAAAATAGATGTTTCTTAAAAATTAGCAACCACTCTAAAGATATAGTTCTATCATCTACTATACCTACAATAATATGATATTTATATTTGAACCATACCGGAACATTTCGTGAAAAAACTCAAGCAATGCCAGAATAGGATACTAACCCAGATACCAAAAATCACCGTTGCCAGATGGTTCATCAGAAATACAAATGCCCACAAAGATCCCGATCTTATCAGAACATATTTACAAATTAAATGCAGATTTCTATGACAAGGCGATAAAATGCAATGCAGTGAACTTCAACCAGATATTCAATTTTGAAAATTACAAAAAAGATATAAAATTAAGACCAATAGACGCCTCATATCACAATTATCAAAATAAATAATTAATCACACCATCTATGGCATCAAATTCAACGACAATACTGAAAACTTGATCAAGCGTTTCCCCACGTTGACCATCAATCTACATTCGAAGCCACACATAGCAAGCCTGCTTTTTACAATTTTCATTATTATTATTTACTCAAGCAAGGTGCTTGAATTCCGCTAACAGCCACCACATAGACTGCTGACCTTAAAATTCCTACCACAATTATCAAAATAAACAAGATGGATGACAAAATGGAGGGCTTTTTGCAAAATAATTCCTAAAGTGGTAGACATTTAAAAACCAACGCTTACAGAATTTTTGGTAATGTTGACAACACTGTGAAAATCTCATCACGAGAAAGCTAGAAATAAGAGGCCTTGCATATGAAATTTTGAATAATTTACAGGCAATGGTGTAGGAAATAAGTTCAAAAAAATAAAAAGTAATATGTTTAAACCCAAACTTAGGTGCCGATAAAATAAAGTTCTACAAAAACCGTAGAAAATTGGCAGCTGTTACTTGGTTGTGCTGTTACGTTAAGTACACGGTGTGGTAGTAAATTTTTTGGTATGTAAAGTGGAATTTGTCTTCGAGGTTTGTTTTATTTTTTATGCTTTCTTCAAACAGAGATGCCAACTTGCTCCGGATATATACGAGGGTTGTAAATTAAATAGTGGCAACTTAACCTTTAAACTCACAGAAGGACGGGCATGCGCAAATTAGATATGGGAGCTGTGAGGTGGGGCTGCTGTCGATGTGTAGAGTGCAAAAAAAAGTCGATTAGCTCAGAAGGATAGTTGTTGTGTGGCGTTAAAGTGAGGAGTTTCGTTTCCATCGCTCTAAAGCATGTTTTCAAAAGGTGATCAGCGGTCGTGGCTTACAATCGAGGTTGCCCGTGGCAAAAATGCAACAGAATGCTATCGAGGATTAGTGGAAGCCTTTGGAGCAAATGCTTTACCATATAGGACAGTAGCACGATGGATTCAAGCATCTCGTCTTTTTTCGTCATTAAGCCTTTTCACAACATGCTTTAGAGCGATGGAAACGAAACTCCTCACTTTAACGCCACGCAACAACTACCCTTCTAAGCAAATCGACTGTTTTTTGCACTCTACACATC
>NC_092212.1:13954998-13970869 GCF_043381705.1 Parasteatoda tepidariorum
CACGAATAAATAATAGGCCACCATATATAAGATGCCCATAAGCATAATTAGACATTAAATCAATCATATCTACAAATTTTTTTAAATTATTGATTCGATGTGACATTTTATAAATTTTTTTCGAAATTTTATACTTATTTACTACACCAAAACGCTAATGTTGCTACCAGTAAGATTACAATTTCGAGTATATATATATGTTTAAATTGGTATACATGTAGTGGTAGACAATATTCTCTTAACTTCAATTTATTAATATGATAATATATTTTTTTTTCTACCAGGAGAAAAAACATTTCCTGAAAATCTGCCACGTTAAATATTGCCAGAAAATAGAATACCAGGTCTACAAGTATGATTTGAGCTTTGCAGAGATGCAAACAACTCCGGATACCACAAAATATTCGGTAAAAAAACCACGATTTTCGGTTCAATTCGCAAATATCTTACACGTATGCCTGCCAACTACTTCGCTCTTTGCAGAATATTTTACAGAGTGGTAGGCGTTTAAAATAAGAGCTTTCCGAATTTTTGGTAATTTTGCTAACATTTTAAAAGTCTACCCACTGCAGAGCGGGGAAAAAGTGGCTCAGCAAACGAACTTTTAAATTATTTATATGTAGTGGTTTGGGAAAATAAGTTTAACTAAATAAAAACAATAATTATAGCTGCAACTAGGGTAAAATTTTGCATAATGTGAAGAAAATTGTCAGTTTTGCTTGCTTCAACTCGTATTATTAGCAAAAATGTGGCGAAACCCATCAGCCTTTGATTTATTTACAAGTAGTAGTGAGTAAAACCATCACCTCCTACATAAGAAAGCCTCCACACGGTTTCTTATAAGTAGTCTGCGCAGATTATTTAAAAAGCGAACCACTTGTGCGCAAGAACCCATATTCTATTTTAAAAGCACTTGAGAGAAATTTAACATATATATTTGAGAGTTGAATCTGTTGTGGTTGACAAGTAATTAAAACAAACCAATAATATTCATAATTTAAAAAATTTTTTAGACACATATTTGCTACCATATTCTATTTTTTAATAGATTTCATATTAAATGGTTCTTTCACTAATAGGTTTATCTTCATAGTGGTCTGATCGGACCACCTACAAAAAACCCGTGTGGAGGCTTTCAGTTATAGGAGGCGATGGTAAAACCCCTTTATACCGAGTTTATTAGGCCTAGAATAATGGATTCAAAGACTACCATTCGACGATATTTATTCGCAGTCCGGAACAAGTTGGTATATCTGATTTTACGCCATTTTTTTCCTGTTATGACAGTCACAGAAATAAAAAACGGTCTCTATAATAAGCAAATAGTTTAGCAAATATGCACCACTTTTTAATTTAAAAAAAAATTGTATTTAAATTAAAAACAAATTGCTTGCACGAGCCAACGCATTATAATAATAAAAAAAAAACGATTTAGCTTACAATTAGGGTTATCCAAATTCTTCATATTCTCACCCGACACAGCACCTTAAATATAACTTAAATGAATTTTGCCTTTAAATATGGCACAAAAACTGCCAACTTTTACGTTTTTTGCGAAAAACTTTTTCCTTGTAGGTAAAGGGACAAAAGGAAGGTATTGTAACAATACAGAAATCTTTTTTTGTTAACCATTATCTATATATATGTATGTTAAGGCCATGGAATTGAACATAACCATAAACGCCGCTAGATGGCGATAACTGATCACTAGACAATATTGTAATAAACGAGAAGACAATGACGATCTGGTAACGAGATTATTACGATGTATATGTAACGAGCTGTAATGCACTATGTTGATGTTTGAAGAGAAGAGACGTTCTTCTATGTTCGCTATATTCTATAATTGTTGTGTTTGTCCTAACTAATTTACTTTTGTTAAATTAAATATTTAGTTATCAAGTGCATGCATTTATTTACCACTCCATACTAACAAATGGGGGCTCAGACAACAGAGTAATTACTCTCCCCTAGACTGTGAACCGAAAGCGATGTTCGAATTGGAGATATTCGAAATTATCTTCAAAAAATAATAATAACTGTATTAAATATCAGCAAAAGAGAGCTGATTATTTGAAGTGAAAAAGAAAAGACGACAACAAACCGGTGAGTTTGTTCAGATTTCTTCTATTTTTAATTTTTAAATGGTCATCATGATTACTTTGAATGAGATACCTATTATAAAAAACTTTCTTAAAACTGCACCTTCATATACTGTGAAATTACTATTTAAATGTATTTTTGATGAAGAATATGATAGAAATTCAAGGAAAAAATTACGTGTTTTTTCGGGATTTTCCCCTCGAACTGACATTGTTAAAAGAAAAGATAAAGTATTACAAGAATTAAATTCATCGCAATTAATCATTGTTTGCAATAGTTTAGGAATAGAGTGTACCGGTACTGCTCCGGAATTATGCGAAAATATTTTTGCTAATTTAAACAATTTGGAAACACTTAAAAATTCCATCTCTGAGTCATTAACTGAGGATGAATATGAAACCGAAATTGAAGCTTCAACTAACCTTGAGAATTATAAATTAGCGTCTTCGATTGATTCTACTTCCGCGTTCACAAAAGATGAAAATTATTCAATCATGCGAGAACTTATTTTGACGATGAGGCAATTTAACGGTACCGACAACTATTTCATCCAATCTTTTTTTACCAGCTGTGAAGAAAATTTTACTTTTGTAAGAAACATTACGGATGCACAAAAAATAATATGTGTTAAGCGTTTGCTGAAGGGATCCGCTTTAACATTCCTCCATACTTTAAAAAATATTTTCTCATATTCTGAATTAAAGAACACTTTATTCAAAGAATTTTCGGATCAATTAAGTTCTTTTGAAGTACATAAAGAAATGCAGAATCGAAAATTGCGTAATAGGGAAATTTTGTTTGAATATTTTTTAGCGATGCGCGAAATCGCCTCTAAAAGTAATTTTACGACAGACGAACAATCAATTATTGAACATACTATTAAAGGTATACCGGATTCTAATCAAAACAAAATTATTTTGTATCAATGTAAGACTATCTCGGAATTTAAAGATAGGCTTAAAATTTTTGAAAAAATATTTAATTCCAGAAATAAGTCTTCATCGAATTCGCACAATATTGACGATAGACGTACACATGCACGAATAAATAATAGGCCACCAAATCAAAAGTATGTTCCCAATTATGATAATAAATTTACAAACAAAGATGAACATTATACTGTTGGTGATAACAATGTATCACGTATACGTTGCTATAATTGTGGCTTGTTTAATCATAAATCCAGTGATTGTTTTCATAAAAATAAAGGTATAAAATGTTTTAATTGTAATGAGTTTGGACATAAAAGTTCACAATGCTCCAATCCTAAGATCGAAACTAAAAATGAAATGATTAATGAACTTAATACCCCCCATTTAAAGAAGGATATGCATAAAATTGTAAAAATTAATGGTCATTGTTTTGATTCTCTTTTTGATACAGGCTGTTCTGTAACTTTAATACGTGAAAGTGTTTACAAAATTATTGGGCAACCTAAACTAAGCTCAGCGAAAATAACACTGACTGCTTTTGGCAAGGGTCAAATCCAACCCCTTGGCTCCTTTAAATCTACCCTTGAGATAGACGATATTACATTCCAAACAGATGTATGGGTGGTAAATAATTCAAATATGAATTTGGATGTTATTGTAGGAACTGATATTTTGAAACAGGGTGAATTTAAAATAAGTGCCAATGGTATTGAATTATTACCTAAACAGGAAGCAAACTTCATTAATTTCATTGATGTTACTGAGTCAAATAACTCTTTACCCTTGCAACATATTTCAAACGAATTCCGAGCACAAATACTTGAACTTTTACAAAATTATAAACCCCAAAAAACCGAAAATACTGATATCTTTCTGATTATGCATCACCTATTGTATTAGTTAAAAAGAAAAATGGCTCTACTCACTTGTGTGTTGATNCCATTTAAAGAAGGATATGCATAAAATTGTAAAAATTAATGGTCATTGTTTTGATTCTCTTTTTGATACAGGCTGTTCTGTAACTTTAATACGTGAAAGTGTTTACAAAATTATTGGGCAACCTAAATTCAGCTCAGCGAAAATAACACTGACTGGTTTTGGCAAGGGTCAAATCCAACCCCTTGGCTCCTTTAAATCTACCCTACCGATACTAAATTCCAACCAGATGTATGGGTGGTAAATAATTCAAATATGAATTTGGATGTTATTGTAGGAACTGATGTTTTGAAACAGGGTGAATTTAAAATAAGTGCTAATGGTATTGAATTATTACCTAAACAGGAATCAAACTTCATTAATTTCATTGATGTTACTGAGTCAGATAACTCTTTTCCCTTTCAACATATTTCAAACGAATTCCGAGCACAAATACTTGAACTTTTACAAAATTATAAGCCCCAGAAAACCGAAAATACTGATATTAAGCTAAAGATAGTATTAAATGATGATATACCAGTAGTAAGTAAATCGCGTCGTTTTTCACTCGCTGAGACAACAGAAATTAACGATCAAATTAAGAAATGGTTAGACGACAATATTATTAGACCCAGTTGGTCGGATTATGCACCACCTATTGTATTAGTTAAAAAGACAAATGGCTCTACTCGCTTGTGTGTTGATTATCGTAACCTAAATAAAAAAATAATTAAAGACTGTTTTCCTTTACCCTTTGTTGAGGATGTTATTGATAGACTTCATTCAGCCAGCATATTCTCCTCACTTGACCTCCGAAATGGTTTCTTTCACGTCCCGATAGATGAAAATAGTAAGACATTTACAGCTTTTATAACTGATCAAGGTCTTTATGAGTTTAATGTTACACCTTTTGAACTCTGTTTGTCCCCCGCTGTTTTTCAACGTTATGTTTATTATGTTTTCAGAGAATTAATAAACGATGGTACTATTTGTATTTATATGGATGATATAATTATCCCTTCAAATAATTATCAGGAAGGTATTGCTAAATTACAACGCGTTTTAGAAGTTGCTTCAAAATTCGGCCTCGAAATTAATTTTAGTAAGTGCCAATTTTTGCAAACTAGAATAGAATTTCTTGGATATTTAATGGAGAATGGAACAATTAAACCATCCCCAGATAAAATTAAAGCTGTAAAAAAAACCAAAATCAGTAAAAAATATCCAACAATTTTTAGGTCTTACCGGATATTTTCGTAAGTTCATTAAGTCTTATTCAATATTAGCTAAGCCACTTAGTGATTTATTACGTAAGGAAAATAATTTTTCGTTTAAAAACGAACACAGAGTTGCTTTTAACCATACCCTCCAACTGCTACGGAATTTCCGTAGTTTCAGAAATCTTCTTTTCAGACGGTAGCAAAATTAATGTCTTAATATTTCAAAAAAATTAATTTTAGCTTAACTTGTCCACTATTACTTATAAAAGTGCAGGCCATATGGCTAGATTCTTAAGTTCTGATAAAAGTTTTATGAGAGATCCATTTGCTTTAAAAATTTCTACTTTGGTTCGCTACCACTAGAAAGAATTATTTCCAAAATCTTCATAAGTTGGAGGGTATGCTTTTAACCAATTAAAAGATGCTTTGTCATCTGATCCCGTTTTACATATTTTTAATCCAAATGCAAAATTACAACTACACACAGATGCTAGTAAGTAAGGTTACGGTGCCATATTACTTCAGGAATCAGATAGGGGTCAATACCATCCAATTTATTATATGAGCAAGAAAACACTACCCCACGAGGAAAAGTATTCAAGCTATGAACTAGAGGTATTAGCCGTAATTGAATCTCTTAAAAAATTTCGTTATTTTTTGCACGGTACCCAATTTAAGATATTTGCAGACTGTTCCGCATTTCAACAAACGATGAACAAAAAAGACATAACGCCTAAGTTTGCTAGATGGGCTATTTTCTTATCTCAATTTAATTATGAAATTGTTCATAGGCCCAGTAATCAAATGAAACACGTTGATGCGTTGAGTCGGCAACCAGTAATGATCATTACATACGATGAACTTACCCTTAAAATTAAGAACGCTCAGGCTAATGACGAATATATCTCAACAATAAAACAACTTTTATTAAACGATAAAGCTAATGATTTTAAAATGCGTAACGATGTTTTGCTTAAAGTCATAGATGGTAAGGAATTGTTAGTGATCCCAACAGCAATGCAAACAGAAATTATAAAGCAAGCACATGAAAAAGGTCAATTTGTCACTGCCAAAACTGTGCAAATTCTCCAACTAGATTATTATTTCCCTAAACTCACAAATAAAGTGCAAAGTGTGATAGAAAACTGTGTTCAATGCATACTAGTAAATAAAAAACGTGGTAAAGGTGAAGGATTTTTGAATCCAATTCCGAAAGGTGATACGCCTCTTCACACATATCATGCTGATTTTTAGGTCCTCTTCCGTCTACCAATAAAAACTATAAATATTTATTCACAGTAATTGATGCGTTTTCGAAATTCACATGGATATACCCAGTAAAATCAACTTCAACAACTGATGCTTTAAAAAATCTAGAATTACAGAAAAGTAGATTTGACAACCCATCGCGAATAATAACAGATTGAGGAACTGCCTTTACAGCAAATAATTTCGAAGATTATTGCAAAAATGAATCAATTGAGCGCATAAAAATTACCTCGTAGCAATGGCCAAATCGAACGAATGCACGCTACTCTCATTCCAGTTCTAAGTAAACTCTTAATATCAGAACCAGAAAAATGGTACAAACATGTTGCAAATCTCCAACGAATTATAAATAGTACAGTAAGTGTCTCCACTAACTATTCTCCATTCGAATTACTTTCTGGTACTAAGATGAAATCAAAAGATGATGCCAAAATTCTCCAAATTTTAAATGACGAACATGTGGAAACCCTTAACCATGAACGTGACCAAATCCGGCAAGTTGCGAAGCAAAACATCCAAAAAATTCAAAAATTGAGCAAATCTCAATATGATAAAAAGTGCAAAAAGCCTAACACATACAAGGAAGGAGATCTTGTTGCAATACAAAGAACACAATTTGGCACAGGTCTTAAACTACGACCAAAGTTCTTCGGACCTTACCGAATCAAGTCTGTCAAACTACATGATAGATATGAGGTGGAAAAAATTGGACAACATGATGGTCCACACTTCACTGCAACAGCAGCAGACTTTGTGAAAAAGTGGCAAACAGATGAAGAGTGATTTTTTTTCTCTTCAAAATTCTGATTAAACTAATTGTGACAAAACTTTGAACTGATTATGACAACCAATCCCGAAAGTGTCACTTTTTTTTTTTTAAAGATCAAACGCGAAGCAAAAGGCAACGACGAGTTCAAATGACCAACGACGAATTTTGAGGTCTTTTCTATGCACTTTTCTTTCCATTTGTTTTTTGTATTTTTCAGGTTCTCAGGACGTCTGACGAATCAACGATGTCTGAAAATGAACGAGCTCTTTATAATTTTTCTGAATGGGGATATAGCCGAGGACGGCTCCAATTGAGGATGGCCGAGATGTTAAGGCCATGGAATTGAACATAACCATAAACGCCGCTAGATGGCGATAACTGATCACCAGACAATATTGTAATAAACGAAAAGACAATGACGATCTGGTAACGAGATTATTACGATGTATATGTAACGAGTTGTAATGTACGATGTTGATGTTTGAAGAGAAGAGACGTTCTTCTATGTTCGCTATATTCTATAATTGTTGTGTTTGTCCTAACTGATTTACTTTTGTTAAATTAAATATTTAGTTATCAAGTACATGTATTTATTTACCACTCCATACTAACATGTATATATATATATATATCGATACAAATTCCGCATCCGACTTGCACTGACCACAGTGCTGTCGTGAAATATACTCAGTGGTAGACGGATCATGGGTTAGAGTCCCCTTGCTCTCAGGCTAACCGTGGGAGGTCCTCGTGGTCTTCCTCTCCATGTAACGGGTTAGTACCATCAAAAAGTCCTCCTCAAAGGCAAATTTGTCCCTATACGTGAACCAGGAGTTCCGTTGTCTTCTGGATATTTTCAAAATTACAAAGCTAAGGAGTTGAACATTAGAAGTCGTAAACCCAAAAATTGGTTCTACTGTTCAACGACGGTTATATAGAAGTACTAATACTTAATAGTTGCTTCTGAAAGTGTCAGCAATAAGCAAATTTTGTTTAAATAAGTTATTTCGAAGCATATTTATACTGAAAAGTAATATACAATAAATATTAAAAAAAATCAAAAAGTTTTTTTAGGAGAAAAAATGAATCAACTAATTATAGAAAATCGAAAAAGAAAAGGATAATAAATCAAAATATGAACAAAATCACAACTGAACTGATCATGGTCGGAGAAATGAACTGTCAGTGAAGTGATCGTGTCGTCGATGTGAGTTGTCGGCAAAGTGATCGCGATTATGTTGTTGTTAATTCATATGCCACTTACCAATATCAGCAAACCTGCTTGGTAACACCAAGAGAATTTAAGACAAATGGTGCTTTTCTTATTTTTAGTGGCGCCATCTATGGCCAAGAATACGACTTCAGCCAACCCGTTTATAAGGTGGACCCATCCATTCATTTACAAGTTGTAACTTTGACCTTATCCAGAGAACCATCAATCTCCAATTCAGAACCTCAAGAGGTATGATTTGTATGAGAACATGGAGGATTTTGTGACCCGACAGATTCAGCGTCCACCAGTAATCATTTACTATGCGGGGTGCATTCCGCTGGCAGGGATCGAAACCACGACATCTTGGACATGAGCCTAATAGGTGATTTGAATACGGCCCTTTAAATGTCCATGGTAAACTATTCTACCGTTTTTAATTTAGGATGCCATTTTTTTATTATCTTGAGCTCTGCTGACGTACTTTTGAATAAAAATGTTGACCATGTGCCATTTTTAATGAAAAAAAATTTAATTTTTCATTTTGTACTTTGTAGAATTTATAAAATTAGTTTTAAGACATTTACTGGGTGGTGATAAACATACTTACCACCATAGAAAAAAAAAAGGCGGTAAAATTCAAGCTAATTTTACCAAAAAATCTAAATTATTATTATCTTGTTTTAGTATTTTAACTCCAGAAATGTTTAAATATAACTTAATTAGAAATAACTGGACAGAAAAGGAATAAACGAAAGCTCGCAAAAATCAAAAAGTGGTATCAATTTACTTTTACTTAAACGCAATTGATTCAATTTAATTTAAAGCTAACAAACATTTAGGTTTCAGATTTCTCATTATTTTGGATATTGTTTGCATTCTTAAAATTAATTATTGTTACTTAAATTTTAAAAATATCGCAGAAATTAAGATATTTTGTTTCGCTGAAAAAGAAACAAAAAATTTACACAAGTCGTCTACCAGTCTTTTATTTTTAATAAGACGCTGCGAACACTGTTATAGATGAAAATTATTAGTGGGAATGGAAATAATTCTGATATCAGTTTATAAGTGTCTCTTCAGAATTAATTATTTAAATATTCCAGAGAATGTAATATTGTACTTACCGCACAAGACGACGCCAACTGAAAATTAGACAAAAAAAATTATTATTACGTAGTTCAATTTTTTACAGAGTTTATTTAATATTCATGAAGACTTTAGATTAGCAGTACCAAAATATTTTTCGTGGAACCCTAGGGTTCTGTGAAAGAGTAAAAAAAAAATTCCGAGAGTAAGGCCTTTTTTAAAAAGCTTTTTTTTTTTAAAAGCATTTTCGAAACCGGTAATTATATTTAAGCCAAATTATGGTTTACTTCGAATTAGAAACTTATACGTTATTATACTTCTTTATCAAAGAATTAAGCTATTTTGATTTGAAAAGCGTAATAGGAAGCACAAATGAAATATTTAATAAATGTTTTTCCCTAATTTGATCAATATATCAATTTTAGAAATTTTATATATATATTTTTTGAAATAACGCCATTTCTATTTCATTGGCATTTTACTTGGAATAATTCCATAACGGCAACCGTAAGGTACAATAAATTATGAATTACGGTTTGATTTAAATATAATCAGAGGTCTCAGAACTTACAATTGATTTTAAAAGTACCTACTCTCGGAACCAATTTAACTCTTTCACGGAATCCTAGTGGTCCGCAGAACAAAAGATAGACAAAATTGTTTTTGATTAATGTTCGTAACAGAATATTTTTCCTAGCACTTTTTGCGTTTTGAACTATTTATTCAAAAAGAAATAAATGCTTTCAAATTGCATCAGGTTTCAAAGGGTTATATAGAGTTAGTATAGAAGTTATTAAAGAAGTTAGTATATAGAGTTAGTATAGAAATGTTTACAATATTTTGTTCTATAACTGCATGTGCAACAGTAAATAAATGTATTTTAAGATAACGAACAATTTTCAAAATGGATGAGAAAAAGGCTGAAAATGTCCTAAGATACCCAGATAAAAGCATACATTGCAGTATTTTAAATAATTGATTATAATATTTTAAATAGAATTCTAAAGCACAGATCGCTGAATAAAGCTGACTACCCTGTATAATTTTTGTAGATATTTTTTGTCCTGAATAACGTAGTAAATATTCGACTTCTTTAAAATTCAAATTCTCATGAAATATACCACCGATTTCGTACAAATTTTGAATTTTGCCACGAAAAGTTACATACTTTAAAATAAAATTATTTGTGTACCTTTATAATTCAAAATTTTTTCGACTGTTATTAAATGAAATAATAAAAAATAACAAATATTTACTAAAATTCATTTTTTTGCATGGAACTTATCTCTGGATAAATGAATTATATAATTGTGTAATTCGCTTTTTAACCCCTTGGGGACGGGTGATTCAGAAAAGCATTCGTACAAAATCAGAATCAAGTTGCAATTAAATAAAAAACGGTAACTTAAATGTAGTCGTTACTAATTTGACAGACTTACTTTGCTTTTATTTTAATTATTGTTAGTTTAATCATATATATAATCAATGTTAATTCAAAGTATAACTAAATAGTTTTATTTTGAACAAAGTAATGGTGAATTAAATAAATCAAAAAATTATAACTCCGCCTACAAATAAACTGCTAACGAAATACTTTGATTACCAGTTTTATCTTCTTACCCTGATTGATACGGTTTTTTGCTGTCACGTATTTGTGACAGTCGGCGCGAAAGGGTTAAAAGTTCTCGAGATATGGAGAAATACGCCGAAAGTAAAACTAACGTTAAGGGCTCCAAATTTTGGATAGATCTGACCAAACTAACAGGACCATCTTTCCCAGGTTGCAGCTTTATTGATTGGGGTATTCAGGGAAAGTACGTTTTTGGATCTGATTTCGTAACATAAAATATCTTCTGCGTAAATTAATTAGCATATTTGAGGTACTTCCACGAGCCATTAAGATTGAGTCCTGAAACGTGAAAATCCGATCATTAGATCAAAAGATATTTAAGGTCTATTTTTTAGGGGGCACTGAGTACTGCAAAGGGTTAACTAACACTTCGTAGACTGACAAGTTGAGACGTATATTTTTTTTCACCTAGAAAAACAGATTGAAAGCAAATCACTGTTTCTATGGTTGCGTTTTCTTTGATTGTTTGCCACGGAAAGGGTTAAAAAAATAATTTCACTTTAAAAATTGAGTATACATTATTCTATACTCCGTTGCAAGTTAACAGTTTAGGATTTAAGCAATCATCAGCGACTGCATATAGTTGCGTTTTATTTTATTTTCAAATTGTACAAATATGCTTTCAAAACAATATAAAAGCTTTTAATAGTTAAACACGTCAGATAGAAATTTAATTTCTGTTATCTTTTACAATATATATTATAGAATTATTATATAAGGTTATAATTTCGTATCCTTACGGGAATCCTAGACTTCCCGGCATAATAAATAAAGAGAACCTTCTTTCTCGAAAAAGAAATAACTATATAACTTTGGAAGAGCATTGGATTTGATTGGACCTCTAAGAAAGACGCGTCTTATGCTGACATGCTCTTAACAAATCTAATACGACATAAAGAATTTTTATTTCACTCTAGAAGAAAATAGTCTGCAAGGAAACAATATTTATTATTCTTTCGCCAGTTTCTTTATACGTGAAGAGAAATGCGCAAGTTTGTCACGATTTTCAGATATCATTTTTTATTAATTCTTAATATTTGTTAATCGATTATTGTGTTGTTAAAATAACTCTTATTTTCATTGATAGGCATGCAAAAAGATAGGCAAGAAAAAAGAAGACGCCATTTCAAGAGTTGGAAATACTGGTTCGCGCTGGGCATCCTATTTGTCATCTCTCCATCGGGAGAATAATAGTTTTTTTCTTAACAGAGCATAATTCCTTTATGAAACTCTGAGTAATGAGCATTATGAAAAATAAATATTTTGAAAGGAAAGTAACAGAGGTGCCACGGGCGACTAAAACTGCAAGGAGTGGAAGATACAAAATTTATTTTTATTCATTTAATTTATTTAATCATTTAATTTGTTTAATCATTCAATCGTACTACCACCATTTCTTACATTAATCATATCTAAGAAAACAACAACATTTGCAAACTGAAATAATTAAGCAGAATAATTTTGCTAATTTCAATCTTCTTTGATGGTTTTAGTCCCATGTTGTTTTGAAGTATTACTATAAAACAACATTTAAATCTTAACACTGAAAAAAATAATTCGAATGCTAATATTTGGAAAAAAGTTTAAATGTTTGCATAGTAAAAAAAATACATAAATGTTTGTATTGTAAAAAAATTATTTTAAGCTGTGTCAGAAATGCCAACTTGCTCCGGACAACGGATAAATATTTTCGAGTGGTAGTTTTTTAATGTGTGATTCTTGGTTTAATAAATTCGATATATTAGGTTTTTATCCACCACTTTTTCTAAACTATTCGAAGACTTGTATGAATCGCCATTAAAAAAGTTAAAGCACGCTAAACCTTTTAAAAATAAGCAAAATTTACCAAATATTTGTACATTTTAGTCAGTAGTTAATTACCAATTTTAAAAATATTTTGACTTGTCCGGAGCAGTTGGCATCTCTGGCTGTGTAAAAGAAAAATAAATTCTTGCTCTGAGATATCATTGTAAAAATACACTGAAATATAAAATCTTAACAATAAGAAAAATAATTGAGTGTTAATACTTGAAAAAATAAATAAATATTAGCATAATAAAAAAATAATTAAATGTTTGCATTATAAAAAAATATTTTAAACTGAAAGAGAAATAAATATTTGTTCATTGTAAAATAACACTAACATATTAAATCTTTGCCTTAGTAAAAGAAAAAATTTCAGCATTATGAAAATTAATTAAATGTTAGATTAATAAAAAATAAATAAATGTTAGCATTGTGAAATAAAAATTCTTTAACTGTATGAAATGGAAATAAATCTTTGTTATGAAACACCATTGCAAAAGAGCACTAAAATGTTAAATCTTAGCATTATGTTGTAGCATTATGAAAAATAAACAATGTTAAACATAACAAAAAATAGTTTGATGTTAGTGTTACGAAAAATATTTTTTTGAATTCTATATTGAGAAATAATTTCTTGTTCTTAACTCTCTTTGTTTAACATCTTTAAAATAACAAAAAATAAACAGAAATTTGGTACACTTTTAAACATTTTGGATCCTATCGAATTAAAATATCGTTTAAACTTGCTGCAACCTTAAAATATTTAATTTGGATTTTTGGTAAAATATTTACATTAATCTTCTTGATTTGTTTTCCTTTTACAAATTTTTGATCATAGAATGTCACTAAAACAATAAAGATCTTCTTAATCAAGATCGACTTAAATCTTCGTGATCCGCCTTCAGTTGCAATTGAAAAATATCAGTCCTTGGAAGTAATATTAAAAAAATGTAAATCTCTGTTGTCCGTTCTAGGAAGTATTAATTGAAAAATTTAAATCTGAGTTGCCCTTCCTAGGATATGATAATAGAAAATCGTAAATCTACGTGAATTGTCCTTAGTTATAATGGTTAAATATGGAACAAAATTTTTAATCCTACTATTAGTTCACACTCTCCCTATATCTTGTTCAAATTTCCAATCATTAATAAAATACTTTTTATTCATCCACTTAAGTTCAAATACGCTTTCTTAACTTGTATTGAATGACACTTGATTTTAATACAGTTTTTTTCAAATATCAATTCATTCCTTAAATAGGAAGAAGCGAAAAACGAAATGGAATTTTCTGATTGGTTAAGCGTGAGTCGTTGCTTTAAATTTTACCATTACGATTAAGTTTATCATATATTTTAAAAATAACATCAGTGATAATTTTTAACCTATTTGAAAGAATGTTATAAAAATAAAGAATGTTATACTCTATTTGAACAAGAAAATAGAGAAACAAATGAACAGACTTACTTAGAAAGTAACAACAAATAAAGATGAGAATCAAACGGTTGTTCATAGTCAGGCTGGAGTGTTTTCTTTTAGAAAACCGGGAAGACAAGTTCTTTTTAAGAAGGAAAATTTTCATATTCCTTATCGTTCAATCATACGTGATTTGCACTTAGAGTGTTAAAACTGTAAGTCGCAAGACAAGTCTTAAGACAAAAATATATGATATCTTTTGATCAATATTTTCTCTATATTCGATAGTCTCACTAAGAAGATTCTCACATGATACAAAATGTATCAATAATTCTCATAGATTGTGTGAATTGTAAGAACAAATTATATGAAAATCGTGATTCTCGGAATTCGTTAGGCGAGAGATAAGATGCATTGTAAAATATATGTATTTGAACTACAAAGCTGTAATATATACTTAGCTGACATATCTTTAGATTTTCCGGGAGGATTTTATTTTTATATTTAAAAATGCAGTGTAATAGTTTCATTATTAATTTAATAAATGTTATTTAATATTTTTTTCACACCATTATATGCAAATATTTAAAACGTATACAGTAAAGACTTTGCCTTTCTTTGTATTTTTATTATTAACAAAGCTACTAACTAACAAGATCCTTGAAGAGAAAATACAACAGTTGTAATGCAGTAATAACCTATCAAGTGAAAAAATTTTTTACTGAAAAGGGCCGGGGAATAACTTCCTTAATAAGTGAATAAATTTGATTCAATATTTTTTGCACATTATTAAGTGTAAATATTTAAAACAGAAGCTGTAAGGAATGTTATCATCAACAAAGCTGAAAACTTGCAGTGTCGCTAAAAGGAAAATACCAAGTCGTAGTAATGTAATAATAATTCATTAAGTAAAAATAACTTTTTATATTTAAAAGGGTGGCAAAATAGTTTCATTCTTAAGCTAGTAAATTTGATTCAATATTTTTTTCACACCATATATGCAAATATACAAAACGTACACAGTAAAAACTGTTATTAGTAACAAAGCCTAACACTTGACTGAAAGCTGAAATCATGACTGCCTGATTATTAGACATTAAGTGCGTATAATTGTTTTCTTGGTTTCTCGAGGTTCACAAAATATTTTTCTAACTATTATAAATCACGGTATATATTTGAAAACTTAAATATCTGTACCACCTGTTTAAATGAACTGGTAAGCGTTATACGATTACATTAAATTTCCTAACTCAAGAATCAACATTTAGTTTTTTACCATTATAAAAATTATTCCCACGATGCAGAGATAGTTTGCAACTCTGCAATTACAGGATACGAACACTCACTGTACGTATTCAATGCACACGCGGTGCTGTTAACTTAAATCAAATGACAGCAATGCCTCTTACAGGCCTTTTATTACCAAAACCGATTTCCACTAACTACCTGCCTTGCTGCTATGTACGTGACTGTATAAATATGTAAATAACCTCATTTTCCCATTATATATATATA
>NC_092212.1:13971438-13973404 GCF_043381705.1 Parasteatoda tepidariorum
ATATATATATATATATTGTTCATATGCTAAGGAAAGAAAATCGGATACGCTGTATAATATGTCTTCTCGTTACTTGGATGTTTTATACTAACGGGGTAAAATCCAAGAATAGCCCACATCTGAGCGACTTTTTGAAATCTCGCCAAGTTGGTGATTATTGCTGGTATAAACTTTGCTATTTGATTATTGAAAAAAAAGCAATTTAAATTATTACAAATTTACAGTCACTCGCCATTTTCAGCAGGTACAAAAAAAAAAGAGTAATGGTAATAAATGAAATAACGGTTAAAAAATGAAATACGGATCTTAAGATTTTTAATTTATGCGCCGTATTAGCAATTAGCAGTTCCTCTTTTTATAAACTTGCTGAATTCAGCATCAGTCTTTAGATTTTCATCAGGAACTTAACATATTTTTTTTTAAAATAAATTTATGATGAGAAATATATAAAGGAATAAAATGTAAACATAACAGGTATAGAAAATAATTGTGATCGCTTTATTACGATCACTGGTTACTCATTGGTCAAATACTCTTTTTCTTTTCTGGTTTGACTCCGATAAACGACGTAACATTTCAAATTATGGGTTGCAAAAACTGTTTCAATTGATGCTTATATTCCTGTCGTCGGATTGTTTTTCAAATCCTGCCTATATAAGTGTTTCAAGACGTCACAAAATACTTTTCCTTCGTTAGTATTCCTATTTATATTAAAATCACCATCAAGACAGTAATTATAAGTTAATAATGAAAAAAAATATGCCAATACTTCAAAATATTATTATGTAAATAAATTAAAAATGCCTGTTGGTGAAAATAAAGCTTATAATAAGCTTATTTTTACACCAATGCTGGCTAAAGAATACTATTATAATTTTTAAAAAAAATAATTATCAAACAGCAGCTGCAATGACGACGCATGCGCAATGTTTTCTACTACTCTTGAACATTTGAAAAGTATGATGACGTCCAAATAAGGCGCCATCAAACCCAAGACAATACCCATTTTGCCAATGGTTAATAATAACTATGATTCTAACAGCAAGACATCAGAAGCATAAATGACGAAAAAATTTACCCTTTTACCTCTTTTCTATCGAAATCCAACTTTCGCGTACGTATACATATCAAATAACCAATCAGGTTTAAGAATTTTGGTGATGTGATTGTGGGGTAATCGGACGGTCAAAATAATCTCCCCGAAATATCTTCCGGAAACCTAGTTTGGCAAGATTTTTTTTAAAAAAAAGTCGTGGAGTGGATTATTCTAGGATCCACCCGACGAACTGACTTAACCAGTCGTACTCGATTGGCTACCAGTCTTTTTTTGAGTTGTTTGGATTGGGTTGGTTCGGTTGCTCGTTGTTTGATGAGAATCACCATAATGTAGCATAACACAAAATGTTTTAATTCACTGTAAATTATTTCATCATGTATGGGTTAGGGGTCGCTGTGCGGCCCAGGCACCCAATTTATGTTAAATAAAGAAAGAAAGAAGTTTGATGACAATGTTTAAAGGTCTAACAGCACTTTTTCTTATTTTTTCGAATATTCCTTACGCAGACAAAAAGAAATACGATTGTTAACAATGGTCGTAGTTTTGTAATGTGTCTACCACTACAAAAATACAATTTTAATTTACTAATATATAAAACATGCTAATTCAAAATTTTTGTCAGATTCCATGTTGGGGCACCTATTGATAAATGACGGTTGGCATTGTCTAATGCTTTTTACCAATATTGGTGACCCAGACGTGGTTATTCTAAGTATCTATTTATAAAAATGATAAATATAACTTGCAAAATACTACTTTTGAAAATAGTTATCAAAAAATTCTGTTATTTTATAATACGAGGGTTGTAAATTAAATAGTGGCAACTTAACCATGAAACTCACAGAAGGGTGGGCATGCGCAAATAAGATATGGGAGCGATGAGGTGGCACTGTTGTCTATGTGTAGAGT
>NC_092212.1:13973904-13974764 GCF_043381705.1 Parasteatoda tepidariorum
CTTTCCTCTTTTCCGTCTCGCTTTCACCGCTGCCATCACCTCCTACATAAGAAAGCCTCCACACGGTTTCTTGCAAGTAGTCTGCGCATATTATTTAAAAAGCGAACCACTTGTGCGCAAGAACCGATAATCTATTTTAAAAGCACTTCAGAGAAATTTAACATATGTATTTGAGAATTGAATCTGTAGTGGTTGACAAGTAATTAAAACAAACCAATCATATTCATAAATTAAGCACATTTTTAGACATATATTTGCTACCACTTTCTAGTTTTTAATAGATTTCATATTAAATGATTCTTTCACTAATAGGTTTATCTTCATAGTGGTCTGATCGGACTACCTACAAAAAACCGTGTGGAGGCTTTCAGTTATAAGAGGTGATGGTAAAACCCTTTTAAACCGAATTTATTAGGCCTAGAATAATGGATTCAAAGACTACCATTCGAACATATTTATTCGCAGTCCGGAGCAAGTTGGTATATCTGATTTTACGCCATTTTTTCCTGTTATGACAGTCACTGAAATAAAAAAACTGGTCTCTATAATAAACAAATAGTTTAGTAAATATGTCACCACTTTTTAATTTGAAAAAAAAACTATATTAAAATTAAAAACAAAAAAAAAGATTAGGCTTACTATTAAGGTTATCCAAATTCTTCATATTGTCAACCGGCACAGCACCTTAAATATATGCACAGAGGTACAACGTAAATGAATTTTGCCTTTAAATATGACACAATAACTAACAACTTTTACGTTTTTTGGAGAAAAACTTTTTTCCTTGTAGGTAAAGGGACAAAAAGAAGTTATTGAAACAATATAGAAATCTTTTTTTTTGTCAACCATTATCAATATAT
>NC_092212.1:13976346-14015593 GCF_043381705.1 Parasteatoda tepidariorum
GAAGGTATCAATTTTGGTTTCAGGGCAGTTTCGATGTATTTTTTGGCATTCAGGATGCCATCAATCACTTGAATTCGGCCCACACCATCTGCAGACATACATGCCCAAATCATGACATTTGTTGGATTTTTTGTAGTTGCTTCAATGCAATCAGGGTGAAGCGCTTCATCTACTCTACGTCTCACGTATTTTCGACCATTTCTTCCAAAGAGCGATATTTTACTCTCATCACTCCAGATTACTTGCTTCCATTGATTTTCTGACCATTTAATGTGTTCGTTTGCTAACTTAACTCGTTTTTCGCGTTGCTTCTGATTTTAATATGGTTTTTCCTTGGAATTCTAGCTTGTAGTGCAAATCCTGATATTCTTCTTCTTATTGTTCTTGAACTTACTGCAATACCAGCTGCATTCATTTCACATCTAATGGCATCTGATGACATTTTTCTATCTTGAAGGCATAGCCATTTAATTTTTCTATCGGTAGTAGCACTTGTGCATTTTTCGGGCCTGATTTGGCATCCTGAGGGCCAAAAAAAAAAACATCGAAACAGTCCTGAAACCAAAATTGATACCTTCCATCAGAGATCTCTCCCCCAACAACGCACCATTTATTTTTCAGCAGGATTCAGCTCCATGCCACACAGCAAACGTATGCAAAGCATGCCTTCAAAATAAAGGCATAGATATATTACCATGGCCAGGAAACAGCCCTGATCTCAATCCAATTGAAAATTTGTGGCGACATTTGAAAAATCTTGTACGAAACCTTCCAATAGAAGACAACTAAGTGAAGCTGTAATTGATTCTTGGCACCATGTGATTACGAAAAATGAACTCCAAACACTCGTTCACTCGATGAAAAGACGCTGTGAAGCTGTCTTAAAAAGTAAGGGTTATCCTAATAAGTATTGATTGTGTAAGTATCACTTTAAAAAAATGCAAATCTAAGATAGATCTTACTTATAGTCGCATAACCTTTTTGTAATACAGATATTGCAATACTGTATTGAATATTAAATTTTACATTAAATTACCTTCAATTTGATATATAAACGGTTATATTTAAGTGAAAATCAATATATTCTACTAGAACACAAAGTTGAAAAACATGAAACTTCCAAAAAGTGTCCACACTTTTGGCCACCACTGTATATTTAATATTCATGAAGACTATAGATCAGCAGTACCAAAATACTCTTTCGTAGAACCCTAGGGTTCTGTAAAAGAGTTAAACAAGTTCCGAAAGTTAGGTCTTTTTCAAAAAGCTTTTTTTAAAAAACATGTAATTATATTTAAGCCTAATTATGGATTACTCCGAATTGGAAACTTAAACGTTATTATATTTCTTAATCAGAGAATTAAGTTATTTTGATATGAAAAGCGTAATAGGAAACACAAATAAAATATTTTATAAATGTTTCTCCCTAATTCGATCAATATATTGATATTAGAAATTTTATATATTTTTTAGAAATAATGCTATTTCGTTTTCATTGGCATTTTACTTTGAATAATTCCACAACCTCAACCGTAAGGTGCAGTAAATTATGAATTTAATTTAAATATAATCAGAGATCTCAAAACTTTAAACTGCCTGCATTTTAAAAGTGCCTACTCACGGCACCAATTTAACTCTCTCACGGAACCCTAGTGTTCCGCAGAACAAAAGTTTGACAAAACTGTTTTAGATTAATGTGCTTAACAGAATATTTTTAATAGCACTTTTTGCCTTTTGAACTATTTATTCAAAAAGAAATAAATACTTTTAAATTGCATCAGGCTTCAAAGAGTTATATAGAATTGGCATAGAAGTTATTAAGGAAGTTAGTATATAGAGTTAGTATAGAAATGTTTACACTGTTTTGTCCTATAATTGTATGTGCAACAGTAAATAAATGTATTTTAAGATAAAGAACTATTTTCAAAATGGTTGAGAAAAATGCTGAAAAAGTCCACAGATATCCAAACAAAAATATACGTTGCAGTATTTTAAATGATTGATTTTAGTTTCGTATCCTATAGTTTATAGTTCGTATTATAGTTTCGTATCCTTACGGGAATCCAAGACTTCCCGGCATAATAAATAAAGAGAACATTCTTTCTTGAAAAGAACTAACTATATGACTTTGGAAGAGCATTGAATTTGATTGGGCCATTAAGAATGACGCGTCTTATGCTGACATGCTCTTAACAAATCAAATACGACATAAAGAATTTTTACTTTTGTTTCACTCTAGAGGAAACTAGTCTGCAAGAAACAATATTTATTATTCTTTCATCAGTTTCTTTACATGTGAAGAGAAAGACGCATGTTTGTTACGATTTTTAGATATCATTTTTTATTAATTCTTAACATTTCTTAATCTATTATTGTGCTGTTGAAACAACTCTTATTTTTGTTGATAGGAAAGCAAGAAAAAAGAAGGCTGTGCAACGTCGTTTCAAGAGATGGAAATATTGGTATATGTTCGCGCTGGCCTTCCATTTGGCATCCTATTTGGCGTGCACTCAGAAGCAAACAGCCTCTCTCCATCGAGACAATAGTTTTTTCTTAACTTGTAACAAAGCATAATTCCTTTATGAAACTCTAAGTTATAGATAGTATTATAAAAAATAAATATTTCGAATTGTATGAAAGGAAAATAAATTTTTGTTACAGAGGTGCCACGGGTGACTGAAACTGCAAGAAGTGGAAGATAAAAAATTTATTTTTATTCATTGAATTTATTTAAACATTTAATTTACTTAATCATTTAATTTATTTAATCATTCAATCGTACTACCACCAATACTTACATTGAAAATTAATCATATTTAAGCAGAAAATAATCTTTGCATATCTTGCAAACTGAAATAAATAAGCAGGATAATTTTTCTAATTTTAATATTTTTTGATAGTTTTTTATTCTTTATTTGTGACCTTTTTTCACAGTTTTAGTCCCCTGTTGTTTTGAAGTATTATTATAAAACAACAGTAAAATATTAAATCTTAACACTGAGAAAAATAATTCGAATGCTAATATTAGGAAAAAAGTTTAAATGTTTGCATAGTAAAAAAATACATAAGTGTTTGTATTGTAAAAAATTATTTTAAACTGTGTAAAAGAAAAATAAATTCTTGTTCTGAGATATCGTTGCAAAAATACAGTGAAATATCTAATCTTAGCATTTAGAAAAATAATTGAGTGTTAATACTTGGAAAAATAAATAAATATTAGCATAATAGAAAAATAATTAAATGTTTGCATCAGAAAAAAATATTTTTGTGAAAGAAAAATAAAGATTTGTTCATTGTAAAATAACACTATCATATTAAATCTTAGACTTAGTAAAAAAAATTAAATTTCAGCATCATGAAAAATAATTAAATATTAGTATCATAAAAAATAAATAAATGTTAGCATTATGAAATGATTTTTTTTAACTGGATGAAATGGAAACAAATCCTTGTTATGAAACATCATTCTAAATTTACACTATAATGTTAAATCTTAACATTATGTTGCAACATTATGAAAAATAATCAATGTTAAACATAATAAAAAATAGTTTAATGCTAGTGTTACGAAAAATATTTTTTTAAACACTATATTGAGAAATAATTTCTTGCTCTTAACTCTCTTTAACATCATTAAAGTAACAAATAATAAACAGAAATTCGGTACACTTTCAAACATTTTGGATCCTATATAACTATAATATCGTTTAAACTTGCTGCAACCTTAAAATATTTTATTTGGATTATTGGTAAAATGTTTAGATTAATCTTCTTGATTTGTTTTCCTTTTACAAATTTTTGAAGATAAAACGTCGCTAAAACTATAAAGAACTTAAATCTTCGTGATGCGCCTTCAGTGGCGATTGAAAAATGCATGAATCCTTGGAAGTAATATTAAAAAGTATTTTTAGGAAGTAATATTAAAAAATTGTAAATCTATGTTGTCCGTTCTAGAAAGTATTAATTGAAAAATGTAAATCTAAGTTTGCCCTTCCTAGGATATGATAATAGAAAATCGTAAATCTACGTGACCTGTCCTTAGTTATAACGGTTAAATATGGAACACAATTTTTCTGTGAAAGGAAGACTGAATTTTAAAGGACAAATTAATATGTTAAGTTTGCAGCAAATTTTTTGGCAGAAATTATAGTTTAAAGTACAGTTATAATGATTAAACATCGAACAGATGTTTCTGAGAAAGGGAAGTTTTGATTTGAGAGGACAAATTAATATGTTAAGTTTGCAGTATTAATTTGCTGGCTGAAACTATAGTTCAAAATACAGTTAAAATACTTAAACGTTGAGCAGATTTTCCTGAGGATATAGGAAAGTTTTGAATTAAAAAAATGAAGTAATATTTTTTTTTTCAATTCCTATTAGTTCACACTCTCCCTATATCTTGTTCAAATTTCCAATCATTAATAAAATACTTTTTATTCATCCACTTAAGCTCAAATACGTTTTCTTAACTTGTATTGAATGACACTTGATTTTAATATAGTTTTTTTCAAATCTCAATTAATTCATTAAATAGGAAGGAGCGAAAAACGATATGGAATTTTCTGATTGGTTAAGCGCAGGGCTCGAAAAAACTCAGAAATTTTACCCGTCCCGAGGACGGCTTGTCCTACAATGAATGGCTTGTCCTCCGTTGAAACTAACCCGTCGCTTTTAAATGAATAAAAATATAATTTTCTCCTATTTATTACAAACATTTATATAAATTGCACAATGAATTAGTCGTTACTAGGATTACATTATACAGTAATAAAAGAAATACTAGGTTACTAATAGTAACCTAGTATTTCTTTTATGAAATAATTTTAAATGACAAGGGTCAAGTTATCTGGAATGTCAATTTATCCGAGGGTACTGCGTTTTTTAAATGAATCAAATATGACGTTTGCCAGTTCCACTATCAAGTCAATGATTTACAGAGGTTTCTGAACAGAAATCTGAAAGGGGTTTTCCATTTAGGTAGATGTTCATAATTGCTTTTAAAGCTTCTTGTTTAAGACCAGAACGTATTGTGTTTTTTTTTTTGAAAGTTTATTGCTGCAAAGCCCCTTTCAACCGCTACAGTACTCCCAGACAGAGAAACATCAATATATGCGCAGTATGTTGCTGTATTGTGGGTCATTTTGCTGCCTTGTAACTTACAAGAATCTTGTAAGATAACAAAAATTGAAAATGTATCACGAACATTAACGGGAAAATGGGAATATGATTCAGGATTTTTTTTCACACTAATAATTGTAAATATTTAAAACATAAGCTGTAAAGAATGTTATCATTAACAAAGCTGAAACCTTGCTGTGTCGCTAAAAGGAAAATACCAAGTCGTAGAAGTGTAATAATAATTCATTAAGTAAAAGTAACTTTTTTTCTTTAAAAGGGTGGCAAAATAGTTTCATTCTTAAGTTAATAAATTTGATTCAATATTCTTTTCACACCATTATATGCAAATATTTAAAACGTACACAGTAAAGACTGTTACTAGTAACAAAACCTAAAACTTGACTGAAAGCTGAAATCATGATCGCCTTTTTATTAGACATTAACTCTTAGATGGTTATGAACGAGTTCAGCTCGCAATCGAATCGTGCTTCATAATGCACGCAAACAAGTTCCGCTCGGGAGCAAGATTTCGACCGTAATGGTTAGTTTTCCCCAATGGGTGCTGACGAGCTGAGCTCGTTCGCCATTATTATGCTGCATTGACTACGTTAAAAACGAAAAGTACGCAAAAACTGTTATTTATGTACTACGAATACTTTAACCCCTTGGGGACGGTTGATTCAGAAAAGCATTTGTACAAAATCAGAATCAAGTTGTAATTAATTTAAAACGGTAACTTAAATGTAGTCGTTGCTGATTAGATAGACTTACTTTGCTTTTACTTTAATTATTGTTAGTTTAATCATATATATAATCATTGTTAATTCAAAGTTTAACTAAATAGTTTCATTTTGAACTAAAGTAGTGGTGAATTAAATAAATCAAACAATTATAACTCCGCCCACAATAAAACTGCTAAGGAATTATTTTGATCACCAGTTTTATCTTTTTGCTCTGGTTGATACGGTTTTATGCTGGCACGTATTTGTGACAGTCGGCTCGAAAGGGTTAAGAAAATTTTAAAACGCGTGAGGCGAGCTATCTACCGCATCCAGAGATGCTAACTTGCTCTGCTTCGTAAAATAGTATTTCCTAGTGATAGCGAAAGTCAAGTTACTTTCAGTTTAGTATTTTTCCTTTTAAGTAATTTTTTCACCACTAAATATCAAAAACTATAATTATCTTATGAAATGCAACTTTTATGCAACAGACGTCTGATTACTCTATTAAAAAGTAAGCGTAACTGTCTTTCTGCAACGAAATTTACTACATAATTTGCTACCACGTAATTATAACAATTCCAGAAAGCGGAGCAGTTGACATTTAGCCAGAGAAGAGTGACATTTTCGGAAGAACGGCGGTGAAAAACAGCTGCCACTTTCGACTACTGTTTGCTCGTCGTAATACTGCGCGAATTAATGAAACGAAAACTGCTTATTTCCCTGACCGTCAAAGGGTTAAGTGCGTATAATTGTTTTCTTGGTTTCTCGGAGCTCATAAAATATTTTTCTAACTTTTAAAAATCACGGTATTTATTTTAAAACTTAAATATTCGTAATACCTGTTTAAATGAACTGGTGAGCGTTATACGTTTATGTTAAATTTCTTAACTCAAGAATCAACATTTAATTTTCTACCATTATAAAAATTATTCCCACGATGCGGAGATAGGTTGCAAATAAATTGTATTTAAAAAAAATGGGTAATAAAGAAAAATGTGTGTTATTGGAGTTGATGAAATATTAATCGAGCTGTTTCCCAGCGCTTTTATTTCGAAATACTATTTACTGCTTGCCTTTTATTACTGTTTGGAATTCAATATTTTAATACAGACTACTTTTTGTCAAAATTTGGTATAAATAATTGTTGTTTTTGGTTACTTTCAGTCAGTATTTAATTAAAGAAAATGGGTTAGAGTAAAGTGCGTGTTATTAGAGTTCATAAAATATTTAATCGAGCTGTTTTACAGCTCTATTATTTTATAATATAATTTACTCTTTACCTTTTATTGCTGTTTACATTTATAGATTTTAATACAGACTTCTGTCAGAATCTGGTGTAAATAATTGTTGTTTTTGGTTATTCTCGGGCTGCATTTAATTTTTAAAAGAATGGGTAATAAAGGAAAGTGTGCGTCTGGGGAACATTTTAAAGCTCATTTGTACATTTTAACTTTCAAACTACTTAACTCTGTTTCTAATGAAAAGTTAATGTAAATTTTTATGTTATACCATGCAGTTATATTAATCTATTTCAATTTAAATACCATGTTAGTACTTGTTTCTAATAAAATTTATGAAAAGAAAAAAAAATCAACTTAAAAATACCGCGGTACCGCTTCGGTAGTGCAACATCAGATATTATAAAATCGGATTACCGGTTGTCTCTATTTCTCAATATAATGAAATAAATTGAAGATTGGTTAAAATGTATTAGTTTTGTTAGCATAGATACAATTCTTAATGTATAATATACAGTGTGACCCGTAAATGCCATTCTTGATATGTGTTTTTATAATCCTTATCAAAAATGAAATCAAAAAGTATGCATATTACAATCAGTATTAAGGTAAGGAAAAATCAAATACACTATTGAAGTCTGACAAATTACAGTTGAGAAAACCTGACGTAATAAACCTCAAAACAGGATTACTTGAATGTTAAAACTTGTATGTATTTTTAATAATCTTTTTTTTTAAACTTCGTCTGTTTCTTCCCTCAATTAAATGCGTCAAGTTCTAAATAATTTTCCGCTTTCCTGTACAGTTATTTGTCAAATTTTGATGGAGTTTTTGTTTTTTCTTTGATAAATAATATTTTACTTCCCCAATGTTTCTTTTTTTCATTTTTGATGATTTCTGATTCATTAAGAGCAATCCTCATTAACACGTTGAATGCCACGCTAATTTTACATGGCATGCTCGTCTGGCCACACTGTAAATAACTATAAACTAGATTTGCAAATAGAGACAGTTTATGTTAGTTTATATAAGGTTTACCATGACATATCTGAAGAAAGTGGTGAATTATATATGCCTACGAATTGTTTAAAAATAGTGGTGGATAAAAATCTACTGAATTGAATTTTTTAAACCAAGAATTACAATAATTAAGTAAATTTTGAATAAATTTTCTGCAATTTCATAAAAGAGAGTAATTTTTATAGTTCTATATCATGTTATACGCTGTCAGCCAGCTGTTTCTCGCAGCCTATGTGAAAGGTCAGTGTCAGCAAGCGGTGGCAGACGCAGCCTAAATGTAATTTCAGTGTCAGACACCGATGGCTAAGGCGACGCTCAACGTGTTGAACCATCACCTCCTACATCAGAAAGCCTCCACACGGTTTCTTATAAGTAGTCTGCGCAGATTGTTTAAAAAGCGAACCACTTGTGCGCATGTACCCAAATTCTATCTCAGAAGTACTTGTGAGAAATTCATCATATATATTTGAGAATGGAATCTGTAGTGGTTGACAAGTAAATAAAAAAAAACAATTATATTCATAAATTTAAAAAAGTTTGTAGACATATATTTGCCACCACTTTCTAATTTTTAATAGATTTCATATTTAATGGTTCTTTAACTATTTGGTTTTCCGTCATAGTGGTCTGATCGGACTACCTACAAAAAACCGTGTGGAGGCTTTCAGTCATAGGAGGCGTTGGTTAAACACCCTACATTTATAACCTAAATCTTAAAAATATCTTAACCTAAATCTTAAAATTTATAACCTACTGGACTTTGATGAGCTAAGCTCATCAAAGTCCAGTATTGCCAAAGTAAATAGAAAATTTTAATTTATGTATTTTATAAATACAGCTTTCATGGTAAAGAGAAATTGATACTAGTTGTATTAATTGATTGAAAACTTCATTCGCTTCAAAAATACACAACTTGGAAGTAACAATTCACATGTTCCAAGTTCACCCATTTTTAAGCACTTAAAACATGTTTTTTCCCCTTCTAAATTTAAAGCAGTAACTTACTTTGAGTTTATATGTTTATCATTTTTTTCTAAATGATAGCTATATTTTATGTAGACATTTCAATTTTACGTGGCTTAGACCATTATGAAACATTGCTATTTCTTTCAAATAATTGATCTCACTAAAATATCTTAAAAGTGTTAATGTAATATTAAATGTGAATCACTGACTCATTTACATGTGTTTTTTTATCTAAATATTTTAATACTTTTTAATATGTATTGTTTAAAATCTTTTTTAGGTTGTCAGAATTTATGCATCAAGTGTCTACTCTTAAACTGTATTGTATCACAGCCTGTATTAATTATAGGTTTTGAGTAGGCATGTTGAACACGCGTTATGTGAAAACCGCAATTTAAAAAGAAGGAGGTAGAGTAGTAGTGAAAGTGCTCAGTGAAAAATGTTTTAACTTTGGTGCACTTTCTACTATTTTTACCAGTTATTAGTTATCTTTGTTCTAGTAATTTTTAGAATTACATAAAAATCAAATTTAAAATTATCTATTTTTTTGTTCAGTGTCTTTTATTGGATAAATAGCCTTTTACCTTGGCCTATGCAAAATTGCTACACTAAAGTTTTTGAATGTTTTCTAAACACTCTGATAAAATTTGCTGTTATGTATTCTTTGCAGGTTAAAATTTAAATTATATTTTTATTGTTTAAGTGTTCCCTGTTTCATCTTTAAATCTAAACTTCTCTTTATTCTA
The DNA here is from genome assembly GCF_043381705.1 of Parasteatoda tepidariorum. NCBI lineage: Eukaryota > Metazoa > Arthropoda > Arachnida > Araneae > Theridiidae > Parasteatoda > Parasteatoda tepidariorum. Next base: position 13,986,157 of record NC_092212.1, read on the forward strand.
ATTGTTTTATATCATTAATTTTTTACGTTTATACAGCGTAAAATAGGTGTATTTCACATAAAATATTTATGAGTCTTTGTTATAGTTTTCCTCTATTAACTTTTTCGTTTTTATTCTCCTCTTTTTAGGTACTGGAAATTAGTTGAAATTGTTTATGGCTGAGACCTTATAAGCCTGTCCATTGATAGTTTCAGCGAGTTTTTTGATTCAAGTGAAATGTTTAATTTACTACAAAAATTATTTTTTCAATTTAATATTCTACCTCTAGTTTATCCAGAAGGAGATAGATTGGTTGGTTTATTTCTGAAATATTACAAATGTTTTTTAAGTCATCAGAGTCTTACATTTTAGCAGATGTCTATTTTTTAGTCCCACTAAATAGTATCTAATGGTAATAAATAACTAAATAGTATCTTATGATACTTGATTTAAATTTATCAATACTAGTTTGATATGAGTTTCAATTCCTATATTATTTTTAGCCACATGGAAGCATAATACAGCAATACACTGGCTGTCAGATGTGTTGCATGTTAAGGATCTCATAATCTATATTCACACTGAGATTTTCAGTAAATTCATGTAACGACCTTATGAATCGAATCATTTTTGGTGGTGCAGTGCTTGCATTTATACATGTTCGATGAACTGTGTATAGAGATGCATGTTAAATCTGCGGAAACTCAACAATGAAAATAGTTCCATAAAAGATGTAGTTGCAAGATTAGTATTCAAATAAAGTTAGTAATATTATTTTTATTCCAAAACTTTATGGGATGATTTGTTGTTCAAGATCATTCTTGTTCACGATGATTCTCATGATGTTCTTACCAATAAAACTTTAAAAATTAAATTAAAAGCTAACTTGCTGCAAAAAGAATAAAATAAAATAAATAAAGTAAATAATTGGATTTTTGAGGAGTTACCTAATAAATTAATTACACAGTATATTTTTCTGTATTACATGTAAAATTGATACCGATGAAAGGTTTCAGTGGGCAAACTTATATAGAAACCAATACTTTTCTTGATGTAAAAGTTATTCTAAAAATAACTCCAATAAATCATCTAGGACCCAAATAGCGACTGTTTTAATTTTGAGCTATTAAATTTCAAAGAACATATGTATCTAGAACTTCCTGAAAACTTTCTTTCTAGTTGATAATATTTGTTTAGCGAAATTCACTGAAATCCTTCTTCTTTGCACAATTGAAAAGAAACATTTTGTTTTAACCATTCAAGTTTATACTTTAAAACCCACTAGTTAGATAGATTACTTCAGATAGATTATTTTAGATAGCTGGTGAGGGATGTCAGAGGATAATGATGAAAAAATACAGGTGTTTATATACGTATTGTTTATTTTAAAAGAAAAATTCTTTTGTAATAATTCATATCAATTGTAGAATACTCTTCATAATTATATAATAAATAATTTTTATCCTCATCTTTTACAACCGTAGTGGTTCAAAGATGCTCAAAATATTCGCCTGTTACTTTAAAAGAGCATGAAATAACAATATTTTTCATGTAATGCGTTAGTAGAAGATATTGCTTAAGTAAATTAACATTCTTTAATGATGATGGTATGGCTACTGGTTTATATATATTAATAACAAAAAAGTCCTCCAAGTAGGCAAATTTGATCTTGGACATTCCACGCACCGAACACAGTGTTTGACATTAAATTTGGTCAGTGGTAAATTGATCATGGGTTAGAGTCCTCTTGCCGTGAGGCTATCCGTAGGAGGTTATCATGGTTTTCCTCTTAATTTAAATGCGGGTTAGTTCCATCAAAAAGAACTCCACGTAAGCAAATTTCTCTCAATGCTTAAACCATGAGTTTCCTTGTCACCTGGATTTGTTGTAAATTACAAGGCTACGGAGTTGAACATTAGTAGATGCAAACCTAAAAATTGGATCGGCTTTTCAACGACGGTTACAAAATATAATAAAATAAAATGGCTCCCTGTATTTCGGCTGAGATTTCAAAGATTGACTTGTAGCTTGAGGTGTTTTCTTCATGACTACTATTTCACCTTTAATATAATTGATTACCTTACATCTTTTATTTTCATAATTAGATTTCATTTTTTTCTGAAATTTTTCTAATTTTTTTAATTGTATCTTTACATACTTCTTCTGAATCCTTACATTCTTTGGCTTCATCATCTGCCTTATAAATCCATAGTAAAATATAGGTAAGTAACTATGTAGCATTCAATAAAAGGAGTCTTGTTATTTGCTTTATTAACTGCATTATTTAATTTCCGTTCGGCATCTTTAACTTTCAAATTTCATTCTTTGTGTTTTGGATTTTCCATACTTACAGAAATTGTAGAGAGTAGAGTTCTGTGACTTCGTTCAATCATTCCGTTCTCTGCAGGATGCTTTGTAGTGTTCAAAGTATGCTTAATTTCTTTAGTGGTACAAAACTCTGACGAGAAGTAAAACTTGACCCTCGATCACTCAGGTAGTCTTTAATTTCCTCGACAAGTTTAAACAAAAGGACCAACTGCACAATGGGCTATTTTCGTGGGTCTGGGTATTATCCCTGAGTATGATCCGAAGACATGCCATCACAATTTTGATCCTCTGCAGAGGGGATGGCTCCTCTGCTTTGGTAGCCCGACGACCTGGGTGCAAAGTCGAGCACTTTATGGTATAACACTTTAACGAGAATCGATACCGTGCACCCTCGATCCCTACGCAGGGTGATCAAAGTGGTCACCCACACGGAACTATGTCTTTACGATTAGTCTACTGCGGCCGTTCCTCTAGCAACATTTCCTATCGTGTTAAAAAAAATCCCTGGAATTTTCCTTTTGTAGGTTTTTCATGACTACTATTTCACCTTTAATATAATTGAGTTTATTCATGAGTTATTCATAGTTTTATTCATCGAACACGCAAAACTTATAGAAATATGTCTTCTTATATGTCGTAACGCATCATAAAGGCAAACCAATATAATTCCTCTATTTTACTAACAGTTTTAATCGAAAACATTGTGTCAGCAAAGTTATTCCGTATGTCATTAATAAAAAGCATCTAGTGGGCAAGTTATCCCATTTTTCATAAATCGAAAACATCTAGTGGGCAAAGCTATACCACGTGTCATAAATCGAAAACATCTAGTAGGCGAACTTATCACCTATGTCATAAGTCGAAAGCATCTAGTGGGCAAAGTTATTCCATGTTTTAAAAGGAATTCTGCCAGAAGTGACAATAATTTCACACAAGGCCGGGATAGCCTGGTCGGTAGGGCGCTGGGCCCATATCCAAGAGGTCGTAGGTTCGATCCTCGCCGGCCGAAGACTCCCCGTGTAGTAAATGGTGACTGATGCACGTTAAATCCGTCGAGTCTCAAAGTCCTTCATGTTCCCACAACAAATCAATACCTCTGGGGGTACTGATCCAGGAGTTTCCTTGTCTTCTGGATTGGTTCAAAATTACAAGGCTACGGCGTTGAGCATTAGCAGTCGTACTGGTATTTGGGTCGGCTGTTCAACGACGGTCATAAAATAAACTAAAATAATTTCACACTGATCCGTGACGACTCAGGGGATAGAGCATTCGCCTCCCATTGAGATGAACCGGGTTTGAATCCCAGCGATGACTGGCGTATATGAATTCCGCACCGAACACAGTGCTGACGTGAAATATTCTCAGTAGTAGACGAATCATGGGTTCGAGTCCCATTGCCGTCAGGCTAACAGTGGGAAGTTTTCGCTGTTGTCACTCAAATGCGGGTTAGTTTCATCAAAAAGTTCTTTCCGAACGCAAAGTTTCACCAAATGCTTGATCCTGGATTTCCTTTGACTTCTGGATTGGGTTCAAAACTATAAGTCTACGGTGTTGAACATAGGTAGTAGTAAACTCAAAATTGGTTTGGCTGTTTAACGACGGTTTTAAAATAAAATAACATTTATTTCACACACATTAATTTTGTTTAAAGGATTTCTTTTATTCAATTTAACATACATTTCAGATATATGCCTTTATTAACCATAGTTTTCAGTCCTACAGTTCATCAGGGAATCTGAAATGATAAATAAATTCATGATTTAATTAATCATTAAAAATACTAGTTCTATAAATTAATATGGTTAACATAAAAAAAATTGTACTGAAGAAAAAATTTCAAAAAAGGAATTCAATGATACCCAAACTTTACATCAACCACATGTACAGTCAGCAAAAAGAAAAAAAAGATGTCTCCCTGAATAGCTTTCGTTCTAATGATCGGATTTTCAAGAACTAAGTGTCAATCCTAATGGTTCCTGGCGTTGACCTTAAATATGCTAATCAATTAGTGCTAAATATTAATTAAGTTTCGAAATAAGCTACAAAAACGTACTTTCTCTGAATAAACATATATATTTTTTAACATATTTGGAATCCTGACCCTTGAAATAGGGGGTAGACAAAATTTTGAAAAAATTGGGTCGCAATAAAGGCTTATATATTTGGCGATTAGTCCAGAAGACAACCAACAAAAGTCGCGGCCGCAAATGAATATTTTAAGATAACCCATAGGCAAATTCAAAAGAGGAGTACTTAATTTTTCCTCTAACGAAGCTCTGACTGTAAAAAAATTTGAAATAATGTTCTGTGATTTCTCGGAGAGGTTAAATAAATAGTTAACTGAAAATATCTCAAAGTTTCTAGGCCATTGACAATTTTTTAGCAATATTTCGTCCAAAAAGCAAAGATTTTTTCCTTTGATCTTTGAGAAGATCTCCTTTGAAAAGAAAATTTGAATTGATTTAAAAATTATTTATGATTTACTAAGCTTTTAGAATTTAAATACGTGAACTTGTTATTTGACATTATTTAGATTTTCATGTTGTTTTTACTATATTTATACGAAGATTTCATACTAAAATCAAATTTATATAACTTATTATAGCTATATACAAAGCTTTAGGGATAATCATTTTTACAGCTTTAATCGAGTCTTCCAGGCAAGAAAGTTTGAATAAATAAAAAAAGTGCTTGAAAAATAAAATGTAGATTGTATAGTAATTCTAATGCACATTCACAAGGTTTTCTATAATTTACGATATTTCTTTTTCTATAACTGCTGAATGTTAAGTGGCATTTTAAAAACATTGAAACATGTTATGTTTAAGAATAAGATATTGAAATAATATATTGCATGTTGTATGAGTCATTGTTTAGAAAATCACTTCATTCTGCTAGATATTTAAGTTTTCTTTGGATAAAGATGATTTGCAAACAGCACATATATTTTGATACATTTTTCATACATTCTGAAACGTACATTCATTTGATACATTCTGAAACGTACATTCGCAAATTCACCATAAAATGTTGCACAGCATGTTCTTCAGTCATATCCAATCAATCATATTCAGTCATATCCTTCAGTCATGTTCAGTCACATCCTTCAGTCATGTTCATTCGTCAATCATAAGCTACATTTACCACCAAAAACTGCTACTATGATTAATTTTGTTTTCTTATATATATCTGATACGATACTCTCTTTTTAAACAGAGCTCGTAAGGTCCTTGAGATACTGAAATGGAGGTACAAAAACTTAAAAGATAAAATATTCAATTTCATTTACTCAAAATATCTGGTCTCATAATTTTAATTTTAAAGTTAAAGATAACTATTACAATATTGATGCTGTTACGTTTTTAAAGACCACATGAGTCCTGTTAAAATATTAAAATGCATATGTTACTTTAACGAGCGTAAAATCTTTATCAAAATAATGATCAATATCCAAATGTAAAACAGTATAATTGACAGTAATGTAAAACAGTACAAAAACAGATAAAAACTCAACGGGATTCAAGAAATATGAAGAAGGAAGTAAAAGTCGACATGTTTCGAGCATTCAAATATAAGCGCCCATTCTCAAGACTTGTCAGGCTTAAATGACTTGTGACTTTAATTATTGGAAGCTCAAAACATGTCTATTCTTATTATCATCTATTATTTTTAAATCAATGAAGTTTTTATAGTATCGATTCAGTTTCTTGGGATGATCCATTTAGTAACATAGCATATTAAATTATTTCACGTGATATTTAAATAAGTTTTACGTAAAATATAGGCACAGGTTCTTAGATTGAAAAAATAATAATTCACTACTATCTAAAAAACTCAATGAAGTGCAATTTTTTTCTGCAAGTCTTAACATTTTTTAAGGACATAAAAAAAATTCCGTTAACAATTGAAATTTCACAAGTGGAATGAGAAAATGGAATGTCCCCTAGCATCAGGAATCGAAATTAAATAGTTACAAGGACAGCTATTTCAAACAAGTTAGAGTTTCCGACCTACTCGGAGTTGTTTGAAAAAGTATTTTTTATCTATTCCAAAATTTATTCGATATATATTTTAGGGTATACTTTAGGAGTATTTCGTTTGAGTTTATTTTTACACCCGTTTTTGCTTAAAATTATTAAATAATTTGTTTAAAATAAATTTAGGTACATGATTTAATGCATTTATAGTATAATAGTAAACAGGGCTTCCATCGCATATCCTTAACCTTGATACCGCTATCATTAATAAATGGAATAAGCTTAGATAAATAATTAAAGTAAATTTTTTCTCGTTTTAATTTTCAAGAAATAATATGTTTCGTTAAACAGATTTCATTCTGGAAATAATGAAATTATTGAGTAGGTTCCTTGGAGCAATATCATTCTTATCCTCTTATGACGAAATATATGAAAAATTGGTTTTCGCAGTTTCTGTAAAAAGTATGGTAACCTTCTTGCCGGATACTTTTTTTTCCTTATCAAAATAAGTTCGAATATATATATTATACAACAGTATGTTTTTAATTTCTTAAAAAGGTTTTATTCTTAGCTAGCAGACAATAATTCTTTTTCAAAAAAAACTTGACAATAATTTTAAAAGGAACATTACTTTAAAGAAAACCTAAATTAAAGCACTAAAAAATTTATTAGTGTATTAATGAAGAAATAATATGCGTAGTAGCGTAAAGAATAAGATTTTTAAAAATGTTAAAATTTAATTGAATAGTTGGTAAAATAGTTCTGCGAAAATCTCCCGGACAGGTGATTAAAAAATTTCTTTTAAGATTAAGACGATATATAAGATGTTGAGAAATTTTAAGATGATTAAAAATGCTGACTACGTATTCGTATTAATAATTATAAAATATATATTCAAGAAATTGATAAATATATTATTCCAAATCTATGCATACGTATGTATGTTATTGAAATTGTATCAGTTATTGAAGAAAAAAACTAAAAAATAAGAAATAATCACATTAAATAAGCACAATCTGATGTATAATCATATTTTATCAGAAGCATGTTTTTATAAAACTCGACATTTGTTGAATGAAATTAACTGTCGGAATTAAAACCAATAAAAAGTTATCCTCATTTCGATCAATGCAAATTTTGCATGGGTAAAAAGGTGGCAATTTCTAAAAGCTTCGAGTATGATCTTTCAAATTATTCTACCAGTTTTACCGTGGGAAATCTNATATATATTTGTACCACCTATTTAAATGATCTGGTGAGCGTTATACGTTTAAGTTAAATTTCCTAACACAAGAGTAAGCATATAATTTTCTACCATTATAAAAATTATTCCCACGATGCGGAGATAGGTTGCAAATAAATTGTATTTAAAAAAAATGGGTAATAAAGAAAAATGTGTGTTATTGGAGTTGATGAAATATTAATCGAGCTGTTTCCCAGCGCTTTTATTTCGAAATACTATTTACTGCTTGCCTTTTATTACTGTTTGGAATTCAATATTTTAATACAGACTACTTTTTGTCAAAATTTGGTATAAATAATTGTTGTTTTTGGTTACTTTCAGTCAGTATTTAATTAAAGAAAATGGGTTAGAGTAAAGTGCGTGTTATTAGAGTTCATAAAATATTTAATCGAGCTGTTTTACAGCTCTGTTATTTTATAATATAATTTACTCCTTACCTTTTATTGCTGTTTACAATTCTAGATTTTAATACAGATTTCTGTCAGAATCTGGTATAAATAATTGTTGTTTTTGGTTATTATCGGTGTGCATTTAATTTTTAAAAGAATGGGTAATAACGAAAAGTGTGCGTCTGGGGGACATTTTAATGTTTATTGGGATATTTTAGCTTTTAAACTTCTGAACTCTGTTTCTAACGAAAAGTTATCGTGAATTTTTATGCTATACCATGAAGTTTTATTTATTTATTTCAATTTAAATGCCATGTTAGTACTTGTTTCTAACAAAATTTATAAAAAGAAATAAAAATCAAATTAAAAAAACAGCATTACATTATTCGTTTCGGTAGTGCAACATCAGATATTCTTATAAAATCGGATTGCCTGTTGTCTCTATTATTCAATATAATGCAATTATTTGAAGATTGGTTAAAATGTATTAGCTTTGTTAGCATAGATACAATACTTAATGTATAATATACAGTGCGTCCCGTAAATGTCACTCTTGATATGCATTTTTATAATCCTTATCAAAAATGAAAACAAAAAGTATGCATATTACAATCAGTATTAAGGTAAGGAAAAAATAAATACACTATAGAAGTCTAACAAATTACAGTTGAGAAAGACAGATGTAATAAACCTCAAAACAGATTTACGTGGATGTTTAAACTTGAATGTATTTTTAATAATCTTTTTTTCAATTCCGTCTGTTTCTTCCCTCAATTAATGTGTCAAGTTGTAAATAATTTTCCGCTTCTGTACAGTTATTTGTCAAATTTCGATGGAGTTTATGTTTTTTCTTTGATAAATATTAATTTACTTCCCCAATGTGCCTTTTTTTCATTTTTTATAAAGCATCTAACACGTATAAAGAGCAATCCTCATTATCACGTTGAATGCCACGCTAATTTTTGACGGTAAAAAACTATTAACTAAATTTGCAAATATAGAGAGATTTTGCTAGTTTATAAAAGGTTTAACATGACATTACTGAAAAAAGTGGCGAATTATATAAGCCTACGAATAATTTAAAAATAGTGGTGGATAAAAATCTACTAAATTAATTTTTTTAAAACAAGAATCACAATAATTATGTAAATTTTGAATAAATTTTCTGCAATTTCATAAAAGAGTATAAATTTTATAGTTCTGTATCATGTTATACGCTGTCAGCCAGCTGTTTTTCACTGCCTATGTAAAAGGTCAGTGTCAGCAAGCGGTGGCAGACGCAGCCTAAATGTAATTTCAGTGTCAGCCACCGATGGCTAAGGCGGCGCTCAACGTGTTAAACACCCTACATGTGTAACCTAAATCCCGCTGTGGTCATCATAGTCCAGTATTGCCAAAATCTATCGAAAATTTTAATTTTTGTATTTTATAAATATTGCTTTCATGGTAATGAGAAGTTGATACTAGTAGTAATACTTGATTGAAAACTTCATTCGCTTCGAAAATGCACAACTTGGAAGTAACAATTCACATGTTCCAAGTTCACCCATTTTTAAGCACTTAAAGCATTTTTTTCCCTCTAAATTTAAAGCAGTAACGTACTTTGAGTTTATATGTTTATAATTTTTTCTAAGTGATAGCTATATTTTATGTAGGCATTTCAATTTTACTTGGCTTAGACCATTATGAAACATTGCTATTTCTTTCAAACAATTAATTTCACTAAAATATCTTAAAAGTGTTAATGTAATATTAAATGTAAATTACTAAATCTTTTACAGGTGTTTTTTATCTAAATATTTTAATACTTTTTAATATGCATTTTTTAAAATCTTTTTTTTAGGTTTACCGAATTTATGCATCAAGTGCCTCCTCCTCTGTGTTTAAAATAAACTGTATTGTATCACAGCCTGTATTAATTACAGGTTTTCTATAGGCATGTTGAACATCGTTATGCAAAAGCCGTAACTTAAAAAGAAGGAGGTAGAGTGGTAAGGAAAGTGCTCAGGGAAAAATATTTTGACTTTAACGCACTTTATACTATTTTTACCAGTTATTAGTTATTTGTGTTCTAGTAATATTTAGAATTATCAATTAAAGAATTATTTATAAATTCAAATTTGAAATTATCTACTTTTTTGTTCAGTGTCTTTTATAGGGCAAATAGCCTTTTATTGTGGCCTATGCAAAATTATTACACTAAAGTTTTCGAATGTTTTGTAAACACTCTGATAAAATTTGCTTTTATATATTTTTTGCAGGTTAAATTTTAAATTATATTTTTATTATTTAAGTGTTCCCTGTTTCATCTTTAAATCTAAACTTCTCTTTATTCTAATTGTTATTATATTGTTATTAATTTATTGTTATTAATTGTTATTATATAATTGTTATTATAATTATTTTTCTTCCAAAAAAATGATGTGTTGACTTTTAGTTCAAGATGATTCTTGTTTACGATGATTCTCATCATGTTCTTATCAATAAAACTTTAAAAATTAAGAGCTAACTTGTTGAAAAAAAATCTTAAATAAATAAATAATTGGATTTCTGGGGAGTCAACTAATAAGTTAAGTACACAGTATATTTTTCTGTATTAGATGTAAAGGCGATCCCGCTGAAAGGTTTCAGTGTGCAAAACTTATATAGAAATCAAGACTTTTCTTGATGTTAAAGTTATTCTAAAAATAACTGCAATAAATCATCTAGGATCCAAATAGCGACTGCCTTAATTTTAAGCTATTAAATTTCAAAGAACATATGTCTCTAAAATTTTCTGAATACTTTCTTTCTAGTTGCCTAAATTTTATTAGCAAAATTCACTGAAATCGCTTTTTTTATACTATTGAAAAGAGACAATCTGTTTTAACAATTCAAATTTATACTTTAAAACCCACTGGTTAGATCGATTACCAGTAGCGCCGGGCTTTATTTTAGATAGCTGATGAGGGATGTCAGAGGATAATGATGAAAAAATACAGGTGTTTATATACGTATTGTTTATTTTAAAAGAAAAATTCTTTTGTAATAATTAATATAAATTGTAGAATACTGTTTATAATTATATAATAAATAATTTTTATCCTTATCTTTTACAATCGTAGTGGTTCAAAGATGCTCAAAATATTTAGTTGTTACTTTAAAAGAGCATGAAGTAACAATGCTTTTTATGTAATGCGTTAATAGAAGATAGTGCTTAAGTAAATTAACATTCTTTAATGATGATGGTAGCTACTGGTTTATATATATTAATAACAAAAAAGTCCTCCAAGAAGGCAAATTTGATCTCGGACATTCCACGCACCGAACACAGTGTTTGACATTAATTTTCGTCAGTGGTAAATCGATCATGGGTTAGAGTCCACTTGCCGTGAGAGGTTTTCATGGTCTTCCTCTTAATGTAATTCAAATGCGGGTTAGTTCCATCAAAAAGAACTCCACGTAGGCAAATTTCTTTCAATGCTTAAACCAGGAGTTTCCTTGTCTCCTGGATTTGGTGTAAATTACAAGGCTGCAGAGTTGAACATTAGTAGATGTAAACCAAAAAATTGGATCGGCTTTTCAACGACTGTTACAAAATATAATAAAATAGAATGGCTCCCTGTATTTCGGCTGAGTTTTCAAAGACTGACTTGTAGCTTGGGGTGTTTTCTTCATGACCACTATTTCACCTTTAATATAATTGATTGTCTTACATCTTTTATTTTCATAATTAGATTTCATTTTTTTCTACAATTTTTTATGTTTTGAATCGCATCTTTGCTCACTTCTTCTGAATCCTTACATTCTTTGACTTCATCATCTGCTAATTAGCTTCCATAATAAATCCATAATAAAATCTAGAAAAGTAACTATGTAGCATTAAATAAAAGAGGTCTTATAGTTTGTTTTATTAACGGCATTATTTAATTTCCGCTCAGCATCTTTAACTTTCAAATTTCATTCTTTGTGTTTTGGATTTTCCATACTTATAGAAATTGTAGAGGGTAGAGTTCTGTGACTTCGTTCAATCATTCCGTTCCCTGCAGGATGCTTTGTAGTGTTCAGAGTATGCTTAATTTCTTTAGTAGTACAAAACTTTGACGAGATGTACAACTTTACCCTCGAACACTTAGGTAGTTTTTAATTTCCTCTACAAGCTTAGACAAAAGGACCAACTGCACAATGGGCTATTTTCGTCGATCTGGCAAACATCCCTGAGGATCCGAAGACATGCCATAACAATTTTGATCCTCTGCAAAGGAGATGGCTCCCGACGGCCTGGAGATGGTAGCCCGGTAACCTGGGTGCTAAGTCGAGCACTTTATGTTAGAACACTTTGACGAGAATCGATACCGTGCATCCTCGGTCCCTACGCAGGCTGATCAAAATGATCACCCACACAGAACCATTTGATTAGTCTATTGCGGACGTTTCCTTGGCAACATTTCCTATCGTGTTAAAAATCTCTGGAATTTTCCTTTTGTAATTTTATTCATCGAACACGCAAAATTCATCGAAATATGTCTTCTTTCGTAACGCATCATAAAGGCAAACCAATATAATTCCTCTATTTTACTAACAGTTTTAATCGAAAACATCGCGTGATCAAAGTTATTCCGTATGTCATTAATCGAAAACATCTAGTGGGCAAGTTATCCTATATTTCATAAATCGAAAACATCTAGTGGACAAAGCTATACCGCGCGCCATAAATCGAAAACATCTAATAGGCAAACTTATCATCTCTGTCATTAATCAAAAGCATCTAGTGAACAAGTTATCCCATATTTCATAAATCGAAAACATCTAGTGGACATAGCTATACCCCGTGCCATAAATCGAAAACATCTAGTAGGCAAACTTATCACCTATGTCATAAATCGAAAGCATTTAGTGGGCAAAGTTATCCCATGTGTTAAAAGGATTGGTAGCAGTAAATTGGTAGCAGTAAACTCAAAATTGGTTTGGCTGTTTAACGATGGTTTTAAAATAAAATAAAATTTATTTCACACACATTAATTTTGTTTAAAGAATTTCTTTTATTCAATTTAACATACATATCACATATTATTAACCATAGTTTTCAGTCCTACAGTTCATCAGAGAGTCTGAAATGATAAACAAATTCATGATTTAATGAATCATTAAAAATACTAGTTTAATAAATTAATATGGCTAATATGAAAAAAATTGTACGGAAGAAAAAATTTCAAAAAAGGAATTCAATGATACCCAAACTTTACATCAACCACATGTACAATCCGCAAAAAAAAAGACATCACCGTGAATAGCTTTCGTTCTAATGATCGGATTTTCATGAACTAAGTGTCAATCTTTGGTTCCAGGCGTTGACCTTAAATATGCTATTTAATTAGTGCTAAATATTAATTAAGTTACGAAATAAGCAGCAAAAACGTACTTTCTCTGAATAAACATATATATTCTTTTACATATTTTGAATCTTGACCCTTGAGTAGACAAAATTTTGAAAAAATTGGATCGCAATAAAGGCTTATATATTTGGCGATTAGTCCAGAAGACAACCAACAAAAGTCACGGCCGCAAATGAATATTTTAAGATAACCCATAGACAAATTCAAAAGTGGAATACTTAATTTTTCTCTCTAATGAAGCTCTGACTGTAAAAAAATTTGAAATAATGTTCTGTGATTTCTCGGAGAGGTTTAATAAATAGTTAACAGAAAGGCAATTGACAATTTTTAGCAATATTTTGTCCAAAAAGCAAAGATTTTTTCCTTTGATCTTTGAGAAGATCGCCTTCGAAAAGAAAATTTGAATCGATTTATAAATTATTGATGATCTACTAAGCTTTTAGAATTTAAATACGTGAACTTTTTATTTGCATTATTTAGATTTTTATGTTGTTTTTACTATATTTATACGAGGATTTCATACTAAAATCAAATTTTTATAACTTATTATAGCTATATACAAAATTTTAGGGATAATCATTTCTACAGCTTTAATCGAGTCTTCCAGGCAAGAAAGTTTGAATAAATAAAAAAAATGTGCTTGAAAAATAAAATGTAGATTGTATAGTAATTCTAATGTACATTCACGAGGTTTTCTATAATTTACGATATTTTTTTTTTCTATAACTGCTGAATGTTAAGGGGCATTTTAAAAACATTGAAACGTATTATGTTTAAGAATAAGATATTGAAATAATATGTTGCATATTGTATGACTCATTATTTAAAAAATCACTTCACTCTGCTAGATATTTAAGTTACATGGTTTTCTTTGGATATAGATGATTTGCAAACGGCATTCTCTTATTTCGAAACATTCTGAAGCTTACATTCGCAAAATCACCATAAAATGTGGCACAGCATGTTCTTTAATTACAATAAGCTACATTTACCTCCAAATACTGCTACTAAGATTATTTTTGTTTTCTTATATATATCTGATACGATACTCTCTTTTTAAACAGAGCTCGTAAGGTCCTTGAGATACTGAAATGGGGGCACAAAAACTTAAAAGATAAAATATTCAATTTCATTTACTCAAAATATCTGGTCACGAAATTTTAATTTTGAAGTTAACGATAACTATTACAATATTGATGCTCTTACATTTTTAAAGACCACATGAGTCCTGTTAAAATATTAAAATGCATATGTTTACTTTAACGAGTGTAAAATCTTTATCAAAATAATGATCAATATCCAAATGTAAAACAGTATAATTGACAGTAATGTAAAACAGTATAAAAACAGATAAAAACTCAACGGGATTCAAGAAATATGAAGAAGGAAGTAAAAGTCGACACGTTTCGAGCATTCAAATATAAGCGCCCATTCTCAAGACTTGAAAGGTTTAAATGACTTGTGATTTTAATTATTGGAAGCTCAAAACATATCTATTTTTATTATCATCTATTATTTTTAAATCAATGAAGTTTTTATAGTATCGATTCAGTTTCTTGGGATGATCCATTTAGTAACATAGCATATTAAATTATTTCACGCGATATTTAAATAAGTTTTACGTAAAATATAGGCACAGGTTCTTAGATTGAAAGAATAATAATTCACTACTATCTAAAAAACTCAATGAAGTTCAATTTTCTTTCTGCAAGTCTTAACATTTTTTAAGGACATAAAAAAAATTCCGTTAACAATTGAAATTTCACAAGTGGAATGAGAAAATGGAATGTCCCCTAGCATCAGGAATCGAAATTAAATAGTTACAAGGACAGCTATTTCAAACAAGTTAGAGTTTCCGACCTACTCGGAGTTGTTTGAAAAAGTATTTTTTATCTATTCCAAAATTTATTCTACATATATTTTAGGGTATACTTTAGGAGTATTTCGTTCGAGTTTATTTTTACACCCGTTTTTGCTTAAAATTATTAAATAATTTGATTAAAACAAATTAAGGTACATGATTTAATGCAATTATAGTATAATAGTAAACAGGGCTTCCATCGCATATCCTTAACCTTGATACCGCTATCATTAATAAATGGAATAAGCTTAGATAAATAATTAAAGTAAATTTTTTCTCGTTTTAATTTTCAAGAAATAATATGTTTCGTTAAACAGATTTCATTCTGGAAATAATGAAATTATTGAGTAGGTTCCTTGGAGCAATATCATTCTTATCCTCTTATGACGAAATATATGAAAAATTGGTTTTCGCAGTTTCTGTAAAAAGTATGGTAACCTTCTTGCCGGATACTTTTTTTTCCTTATCAAAATAAGTTCGAATATATATATTATAGAGTCCCATTGCCNTTAATTTTCTTCTCGTTTTAATTTTCAAGGAAGAATATGTTTCGATCAAACTGATTTCATTCTGGAAATAAGGAAATTATTGAGTATTGGAGCAGCATCATTCTTATCCTCTTATGACGAAATATGGGAAAAATAGGTTTTCACAGTTTCTGTAAGAAGTACTTCTTGCCGGGTATTTTTTTTTCTTTATCAAAATAAGTTCGAATATTGCGTATTTTTTAAAAATCAGATGATTCTAAAATTGGCCACTGCTTCTGAATCTTTTAACAAATTTGAATTTTTAGTATTTGCTACTTAACAGAATAAGGCATTTTCCTGATAACAAATTATACTAAAATAATATCTTGGAAATCGTGCTAAAGTTAAAAATTAAATAAAATAGTTTAGTATATTATCCGGAAAATATCTACATGGCATCATAAAGAAAGAGATGTGAAGTAGGAGTCTGTTTTTTGACCAGTTGGTCGGCACACAAATTGCCCTCGATGTTGAAGTGTGCAGGGTTCCACTGAAGATGACATGATTTTCCCCTACAATTCAGACTCTCAAGCAATACATTTATGGCAGAGACGATGTTCGTGTCACTTTTTTATAATTGCTTCTAAGGTGGATTTACAGTCAGAAAGGATCACTGTCCCGTCAGTGAGAGCTGAGACATTCCAGTCACTCAGGTACAGAGTGACAGCTTCTTTGATCGCTAAGAGATCGCTGGTGAAATTTGAAGCATTCAGGCCCGTATTCCTTTTGAATTGGTAATGACCACCATCAGGAAAAAGAAAGAGAATGCCTGCTCTTTCTTTATTGAGGGATTTGTCTGACGAACTAATCAGCTGTTTTGCATTAAATAATTTTATACAACTGTATGTTTTTAATTTCTTAAAAAGATTTTATTCTTAGCTAGCAGACAATAATTCTTTTTCAAAAAAAACTTGACAATAATTTTAAAAGGAACATTACTTTAAAGAAAACCTAAATTAAAGCACTAAAAAATTGATTAGTATATTAATGAAGAAATAATATGCGTAGTAGCGTAAAGAATAAGATTTTTAAAAATGTTAAAATTTAATTAAATAGTTGGTAAAATAGTTCAGCGAAAATCTCCCGGACAGGTGATTAAAAAATTTCTTTTAAGATTAAGACGATGTATAAGATGTTGAGAAATTTTAAGATGATTAAAAATGTTGACTACGCATTCGTATTAATAATTACAAAAAAAATATATATATTCAAGAAATTGATAAATATATTATTCCAAATCTATGCATACGTATGTATGTTATTGAAATTGTATCAGTTATTGAAGAAAAAAAACTGAAAAATAAGAAATAATCACATTAAATAAGCACAATCTGGTTTATAATCGTATTTTATCAGAAGCATGTTTTTATAAAACTCGACATTCGTTGAATGAAATTAACTGTCGGAATTAAAACCAATGAAAAGTTATTTCGGTCAATGCAAATTTTGCATGGGTAAAAAGGTGGCAATTTCTAAAAGCTTCGAGCATGATCTTTCAAATTATTCTACCAGTTTTACAGTGGGAAATCTTCTAAAATATTTGCATTGGTTCTCCCTTTTAAGACCAAGTTTGCACGTTCTTTTAATAATAATATAAGAACCTGTGGGTTACTTATAAACCCAATATTTGCTCAGTGGTAATCTATTCCTTTTAAAATAAGTTTAAACTGCGTAGTAATTGTAGTAATTTTCTACTCTCATTTTAATATTAAAACTACCCATTACAAACTCAAAATTAAATTTTAATTTTCATAATGTTTTCTAGTGCGTATATATGGATTATCTTTGATTTTTTGTATCAACGATTCCCAATTTCTTTTGGCTACGGAACTCTAGAAAATTAACCTTCTTTCGGCGGAACCCTAACTATTTAAATAAAGTGTAAAGTGATTGTGAAAGTTATAACCTATAAAAATATATTTAAAATATTGAATCAGAGGAATAAGTATTTTTCATCGTTTTATCAACAATAGTCTTAAATTAAGTTTTATGTCCAGCAGTTAAATTTGCTGTAAGTGAACTATATGTTGCCTAGTTATTGGTCCATTATGTACATAATGAATGTACGTAAGCTGAAAATGAAAAAAAAATAAGCCGAGTTATTTTTTACTTCGAATTGAAAAGTGAAATGAACTGCTATAAACGTTGAAAATGGTTACTATGTTTCTTTATCTAAGAATTAAGTTATTTTCATTTGAAAACCCGATGAGAAATACTAATGGAATATTTCATAAATGTTTTTTCCCATAATTTGCTCAATATGTTGAGATGAGAAATGTTACATTTTCCTTAAAATAATATAATTTTTATTTCATTGGCATTTTACTTGAAATAATTCCCTAAAGGCAGTCGTAAGATTAAATAAATTTGGAAATACGGTTGGATTTAAATATAATCAGAGGTCTCAAAACACATCACTGATTATAAAAGTGCTATCTCGCTGAAACCCCTCAACTCTCTTACGGAACATGCATGTGTAACAGTAAATAAATGTTTTCAACTCAATAAATTATTTTCAAAATGGAGAAGAAAAAGACTGAGAAATGCTCAGATACCCAAATAAAAATATAAGTAGAAGCATTTTAAATGATTTATTATTGATTATAATATTTTAAATAGAACTTTAATGTACAGAGCCAACGCCTCCTACAATTAAAAGCATCCACACAATTTTTTATAGGTAGTCCGATCAGATCACTATGAAGGTAAACCAGTTTTATAGAGCCCTTTAAAAGAAAATATAGTAAAAATAAGAAAGTGGTAGCAAATATATATCTAAAAATTTTTTTAATTTATGAATATGATTGGTTTGTCTTATTTTCTTGTCTACCACTACAGATTCAATTCTCAAAAACATATGATGAATTTCTCTCAGTCACTTTTAAAATAGAAATTGGGTTCATGCGCACAATCGGATCACTTCTTAAATAGTATGCGCAGACTACTTATAAAAAGCCGTGTGGAGGCTTTTTGATGTAGGAGGTGAAGACAGAACGCGAGAAAAAAAAACGGACTACCCTGACTTACTTCATTTTTTTTGTCCCAATTTCTCAGAAACTATTACACCGATTTCACACAAGTAGTTTTCTTTAATTAATGAGAAAATATTCTTGCTATTAACTATCATTTTAAAACCACATTAAAATGACAAATAATAAACAGAAAATTGTTTCACTTTTGAAAAATTTCGATCTTTTCGAACTAGAGTATTGTTCAAACTTGCTACAACCTTAAAATATTTTATTTGGTTTTTTGAAAAAAAATTTTACATTTATCTTTTTGATATGTTTTCTTTTTACAATTTTTTTAAACTTAGACTGTCACTAAACCAATAAAAAACATAAATCTACGTGACCCATCATTAGTGGCACTTGAAAAGTGTAGATCTTAGTCGTCCATTAATCTAAGTAGCCCTTCATATGAAGTAATAATTAAAAAATTTAAATCTCCGCAGGTCGTTCTAGGGAGTAATAAATGAAAAATGTAAATCTATATTTCCCTTCCTAGAAAATAATTATGGAGCAACGTAAATCTACGTGGCTCGTTTCAGAAACTAATAATTGCAAAATATAAATCTGTGTGAACCATGCTAAAAAATGATAATGAGAGAATGTAAATCTAAGCTACCGGTTCAAGAAATTGACTATGAAAATCGTAAAATTTTATGTTTTTCGTGACCTTTCCATTAATTGTAAGTTTGATTATCTTAAAACAATTGTTATAGATAATCAGAAGAATAAATTGTTTGTTGAAATTATATCTCACGATGCTGTTATAATTGTAAAATATAGAATAGATTTTTATGAGAATGTAGGGAAGTTTATATTTGAAAGGAAAAATTAATACGTTCTTAGCTTTGAAGCTAATTTGCTTGTTTAAATTATATCTCAAAGTATTATTATACTGTTTAAACGTAGAACATATTTTTCTGAGTATGTAGGGAAGGTTTGAATAAAAGAATGAAATAATATTTATTTTCTTTTTCGTTTTATGCTATTGCAATTAAGCAATAAACGGTATCACGACAGTTGAAATAATAAATTGTGTAGGGGAGAGTGGGGTCAATTGTAACAGGGTACGATTGCAACAGAGCAAAAATTTCGAGTGACGGGTTCTTGATTTGGTTCCTATGTGGCGCTCAAGGTGCATTTTTAATAAATCTACATGTACACCCCTGCTGGCAACCATTTTTATGTACTTTTGAAAGAGTTACATCACAAAATATATTTTCAAGCTATGTTAGTACTTTTTTTGGTATTAGATTACTATATTGTAGCAAATTAATTTTGTTTAAACAAATAAAAATTGTTAACCGAATATGTAAGTGGACACATTAATTAACATTTCAATAAAAAAAAATTAGTTTTGTTGATTAACTAGCATTGTTTTTGCCAAATGAAGCTGAAATGGCGTCTTGGAGACGATTGTAACAAGAAGTAAAGGGACGATCGTAACAGCTGAAAATTAATAATTTTACGTTTACAAATCATTACTTAACTCTTTAAGAACCACCAATAGTTTCCTATATCATTTATATTATGTTGCATGTGCATTATTTTATTTGTCACCTTTCACAGCATAAATAAAATTTTTAACCCCTTAAAGTTAAAAGTTTAACCCTTTAGGTCTCTGCTCATTATTATTTTTACTCCTAAAATATCACTACTATTTTGATCAATAAAAAAATATATCACAACTATGATAATATGTATAATTAACTATGTTTTAGTTGAATTTATGAACTGTTACAATTGACCCCGTAAGTGGGGACAATTGTAACAAGTGCACGACTGTCAAAAATTGTGCACGACTGTCAAAACTGTGTGAAACAAGTGCACGACTGTCAAAAATAACTAATATAATAACATTTAAAATAAGGTATTTATCTTTTTTTTCTAGTAGAGGATAGTCTACTTTACTCGCCTGTCAATTGATACTAATAATATATTGGATTTTTTGTGAGTTAAAAATAGTTAAGTAAAAAATGTTACAATTGACCCCACTCTCCCCTACTATTTTTTTAAAAAGAAAATGTACAGACTTACTTAGAAAATAACAACAAATAAAGATCAGAATCAAACGGCTGTTCATCGTCGAGCTGGAGTGTTTTCCTTTAAGAAACTACGAAAAAAAATTCTTTATAATAAGAAGGAAAATTTTTTATAGTCCTTATCAGTCAATCATACGTGATTTTCACTAAGAGTATTAAAACTGTAAGTGTAAATCTTTCGAAAAAAACAAGAGAAAAAAGTAAGAAGATTATGTATTAATAATTCTCATAGAGTGGGTGAATTGTATTGAACAAGTTACGTAAAAGCTGAAAATCGTGACTTTCCGAATTCACTAGGCGAGAGATAACCTCGAAATATGCTTAGTAAAATATGTGTATTTGAGCTTCAAACTGTAATATTTGCTTAGCTGTCAATTCTTTAGGTTTTCCAGGGGAATTTTATTTTTATATTGAACAGGGCACTGGTATTGTTTCTTTATTAAATTAATAAATTTGATTCAATATTTTTTTCACATATGCAAATATTTGAAACGCATATATTAAAATATTTTTTATCATTAACATAACTCCGAACTTACTAGATTCTTGAAAAGAAAATATCAAGTCGTTGTAATAAAGAAAAAATTTATTAAAATAAAAGTAACTTTTTATATTTAAAAGGGTATAAAAATAGTTTCATTAAGGTAATAAATTTTATTCGAAGTTTTTTTTATCCGTGAGAGCCGGGTGCAGAATTCATATCAACCAGCCATCGAACCCATTCACCTAATTGGGAGTCGAGCCAACGCCTCCTATAACTGAAAGCCTCCACACGGTTTTTTATAGGTAGTCCTATCAGACCAATGTGAAGGATATCCACTTTCCGAACGAGTCACTTAATACAAAATCTGGTTAAAATAAGAAAGTGGTAGCTAATATATAACTAAAAATTTGTTTTACTTCTGAATATTATTATTGGTTTGCCTTATTCACTTGTCAACCACTACAGATTCAATTCTGAAATATATATGATGAATTTCTCTCAATTACTTTTATAAATTTAAAATTATTGACCATTTTTCTACTAGGAGAAAAATACAAGCAGGCGTACCACAAGGCTCTATTCTGGGGCCCATTCTCTTCCTAATATACTGCTCAGACTTCCCAGTTAACAGGGGAGATATAAATATTCAAACAGCTTTCTATGCGGATGATACCGCGATACTCAGCAGGTCCTTAATTAATGCAATTAAAAGACTACAACACAATGTAAAAGATATTGAAACCTGGTGCAGCAGGTGGAAGGTTAAAATCAATAGCTCCAAATCAAACTTACTCATTATTCGCAAAACATATAAAAAGAAAATTAGCAACTACGAAAAAATCTTATTATTCAACTAAGAAGTTCCCAAAGTCTCTAAAGCAAACTATTTGGGTATCACTATGAACTGCACCCTAAATTGGAAATATCACGTCTCTAATATACTTAAAAAAGCTGAAGCTGCTTATCAAGCTTTGAAAACCATTTTAAATAGCAATAGCAAAATGGCTTTAAACACGAAAAGGCACATTTATCTAATGTGCATAAGACCAATCCTCAGCTATGCATCCCCGGCATGGGGAACGCTAACAAATACACAAAGAAAGAGACTCAGAGTCTTCGAACACAAAACCCTAAGACGAATCACTGGGGCAAAATCAACAAAATAGACAAGTGCCTTTTTAAACACTATGCATCCTTTTTTAAAGGTGCCAAAAATTGTTCAACATGTAAATTCAATAAGTTATTAGACATTGATTTCATAGATGACAATAAAAATTTCAGCCCGATAACCGCTTTTTTCTTAAGCGACTGTGTTCTCTCTAAGCATTTCGGATAATCATGACTATCCCCACTGCCCTAGACAAACTGTGTTCTCTGCACCAATGAAGCCCGACTATGCCGGGGGGAGGCGAGAGAGTGCACAGCGAGTCTTCCCCCTTTTGTAAATAGTGCAAATATTCTTTCTTTATCTTTATCTTCAATTTGTTCCCTTTATTATGTATCAACTAGCGATTTATTTTTATGTATGACTCACACTTGATTTTATCAATTATTGTTCATTCTGAGATATAACTTAATGTTAACACAGCACCTCCCTTCCCTTCCACCACATATTATTCAATTTAGATGAAAGAGAGATGATTTTTTTGCAACTAATCCCCTCCGCAGAGGATCAAAATTGTGATGGCATGTCTTCGGATCATCCTCCGGGATGTTTCCCAGACCGTCGCCAATAGCCCATTGTGCTGCTCTAGTGCGACGTAAATTAATAACAACAACAACAACAACAGATGAAAGAGCAGATATCCATACATGGATAGGTACTCAGAAAAACTTGATTAGTTAGTTAGTTACTTTTATAAATGGTTTTGGGTTCATGCGCACAACTGGTTCACTTTTTAAATAGTCTGCGCGGACTACTCATAAAAGACCGTGTGGAAGCTTTTTTGATGTAGGAGGTGATGGTCGAGCACTCTAGCCCTTCAACTACCACGGCTCTTCCTTTCTATGTAAACGGAATCCAACTTACATTAAAACTTGGATAAAAATTGTTTAGTTATTTTAAACTAAAATAGTTTTACTAGTGTTTACTTAGTGTTAAATTAGTAATCGCATTAGTATAATTATTGGGCTATTTGTGAGAAAATATTTATGCTTTTTTTTGCAACTACCGTCTATTACGCACCTATTAAATGCTGAGCCTACAAACCAAAGCAAGTAAGACGTATAGCATTAATTGATTTGCTGATTAATTCATTTTAGAATGAGAGTAATACACATATCACGTAAATCGTATTTTTCTGCATATTTGAATATTTTTTCTTTCTGATTTCATAAATTTAAAATATTCCATTTATAAGTTTATATTTATTTAATAAAACTAAATGAGATGGAATGTCTTTGTCTTAAACGAACATCTCTCTTAAACGAATATATTTCTCAGTTGGAGTTCTTTTACCAATATTTTCCTGAATTAAAATTCAATGCTAGAGTAAAATATGTCGTGCTATTACAAAACGGATGGAATACAAGAAATTCCAAGATTAAATTTTTTATTTTATTTATTTTGCATAAATAGTTTTAACGTTACTGTAAATTTGAGTATGGTTGCGTGGAACATAAATTAGTCTAACCAACGCCTCCTATAACTGAAAGCCTCCACAAGGTTTTTTATAGGTAGTCCGATCAGACCACTGTGAAATACATCCACTTACCGAACGAGTCATTTAATATAGAATATAATTAAAATAAGAGAGTGGTAGCAAATATATGAATAAAATTTTTTTTATTTATGAATATTATTGGTTTGCCTTATTCACTTGTCAACCACTACAGATTCAATTCTCAAATATATAAGATAAATTTCTCTCAATTACTTTTATAAAAGGTTTTGGGTTCATGCNAAAATTCTTTAATAAGAAAGAAAATAATAAGAAATGAGAAAGATATATATATAATAAGAAAATAATAAGAAAGAAAAAATTTTCATAGTCCTTATCAGTCAATCATACGTGATTTTCACTTAGAGTATTAAAACTGTAAGTGTAAATCTTTCGAAAAAAACAAGAGAAAAAACTAAGAAGATTATGTATTAATAATTCTCATACAGTGGGTGAATTGTATTGAACAAGTTACGTAAAAGCTGAAAATCGTGACTTTCCGAATTCACTAGGCGAGAGATAACCTCGAAATATGCTTAGTAAAATATGTGTATTTGAGCTTCAAACTGTAATATTTGCTTAGCTGTCATTTCTTTAGGTTTTCCAGAGGAATTTTATTTTTATTTTGAGCAGGGCACAGGTATTAATTATTTATTAAGTTAATAAATTTGATTCAATATTCTCTTTCACACCATTATATGCAAATATTTGAAACGTATAGATTAAAATATTTTTTATCATTAACATGACTCCGAACTTACTAGGTCCTTGAAAAGAAAATATCAAGTCGTTGTAATGAAGGAAAAATTTATTAAGAAAAAGTAACTTTTATATTTAAAAGGGTAGAAAAATAATTTTAAGTTAATAAATTTGATTCAATATTTTCTTTCACACCATTATATGCAAATATTTGAAACGTATAGATTAAAATATTTTTTTATCATTAACATGACTCCGAACTTACTAGGTTTTTAAACAGAAAATATCAAGTCGTTGTAATGAAGAAATAATTTATTACGAAAAAGTAACTTTTTATATTTAAAAATTTAAAAGGGTAGAAATATAATTTCATTAAGGTAATAAACTTTATTCAAACTTTTTTTTATCGGTGCGAGCCGGGTGCAGAATTCAACTAACTGAAAACCTCCACACGGGTTTTTATAGATAGTCCTATCAGACCAATGTGAAGGATATCTACTTTCCGAACGAGTCACTTAATACAAAATCTGATTAAAATCAGAAAGTGGTGACTAAAATATAACTAAAAATTTGTTTTCCTTCTGAATACTATTGGTTTGCCTTATTCACTTGTCAACCACTACAGATTCAATTCTCAAATATATATGATAAATTTCTCTCAATTACTTTTATAAAAGGTTCTGGGTTCATTGGCACAACTGGTTCACTTTTTAAATAGTCTACGCGGACTACTCATAAAAGACCGTGTGGAGGCTTCTTCTTGTAGGAGGTGATGATCTAACCCAGCAACGGATATTTGTTAAAATTAGCCGGGTCCAGATATAGTAAAATTCTTTTTCCGGAATTAATTGATACTGTAAACTATTTTCATCGTTTTTAATATCGTGTTATATTTAATTGTGGTATATTAGTAATTGAGTAATTGTGTTACATTTGAATATGCTTGTTAGATAAATATTAATAGATGCTATTAATATGTCTTTCTTACTTACAGGATACTAAACTGAAAACAACTAACGACTTCACGGGTTGTCATTATGAACACATAGCCTATGTGTCCATAGTCTGTGGGGCACATAGGTTATGGAGGTTATGAACACATAGTTGTGAGGACACTGTAAGCATTGCAAGAATAGTTCTCTTTCATAGGTACTTAACTCACTTTAATACTAGTAGGGATTTTCTTTGAGTGATACCAATTTAACGTTTATATTTAAGATGTGGTAAAAAACAACTTTTTTTGGGTGAAAATTTTATTAAAAAATATACAACTGAATTAGCTAATGTGTCATTCAAAATGAAATTTAACGTTCAAATTTTAGTGAAAAAATATTCAAACAAAACTAACAAAAGTTATCGCTTCGAAATCACTTAAAGGAAACTATATAAAATACTTTCTAATAATAACAATAAAACCAGTTCAAAAACAATAACGTTCTAATAATAATTTTATTATTGATTAGAAAGGTGTTTTGATATATTTATTAAAACAGTCTATTCTCGCTTTCCTTTCTCTTATATTTTCCTCATTTTTAGCTGTGCAATGGTTTTTAATAAGATGACTTAAGAGGCAGTTTTTAATGAAACACATCTAATGAACAAAGTTGTCCCTGGTGTCATAAATCGAAAACNAAGCCTAAATATATAGCTTTATCAACTATGGGTATAGTGTTGTTAAAGAGAACTAGTTGGTATTTATTAGAGTAGGACCCACTGTAAGCATTGCAAGAATAGTTCTCTTTCATCGGTACTTAACTGACTTTAATACTGGCAGGGATTTTCTTTAAGAGATACCAATTTAACGTTTATATTTAAGATGTGGTAAAAAACAACTTTTTTGGGGGTGAAAGTTTTATTTAAAAATATACATCTGAATTAGCTAATGTGTCATTCAAAATGAAGATAAACGTTCAAGTTTTAGTGAAAAAATTATGCAAACAAAACTAATGTCTTCGAAATCACTTAACGGAAACTATATAAAATACTTTCTAATAATAACAATAAAACCTGTTCAAAAACAATAACGTTCTAATAATAATTTAATTATTGATTAGAAAGGTGTTTTGATAAATTTATTAAAACAGTCTATTCTCGCTTTCCTTTCTCTTATATTTTTCCTCATTTTTAGCTGTGCAATGGTTTTTAATAAGATGACTTAAGAGGCAGGTTTTAATGAAACACATCTAATGAACAAAGTTGTCCCTGGTGTCATAAATCGAAAACATCTAGTGGGCAAAATTATTCCGTATACCATTAATCGATGGCATCTCATAGACAAAGTTATCCCGTGTGTCATGAATCGAAAACATATAGTGGGCAAAATTATTCCGTATACCATTAATCGATGACATCTAATAGACAAAGTTATCCCGTGTGTCATAAATCGAAAACATCTAGTGGGCAAATTTATCTCATGTGTTAAGAAAAACTCTGCCAGAGCTGACTATAATTCCACTCACGAGTACTGGTGGCTCAGAGGATAGAGCATTTGCCTTTCAATGAGGTGAACCGATCTGAATATCCGATATGAATTTCGCACGCGACTCGCACCGACCACAGTCCTCACCACAGTAAAATATTCTCAGTGGTAGGCAGATCATTGATTAGAGTCTCCTTGCCCTCGGGCTAACCGTGGGAGATTTACCTGACTTTGCTCTCCATGTAACTCAAATACGTGTTAGTTCCTAGTCGAAGGGTCCTAGACAAAGTCAAATTTCTCCCATTCCTTGATTCAGGAGTTCCTTTGTCTTCTGTGTTGGTTTCAAAATTACAAGGCTACGTCGATGAACATTATTAGTCATAAACCCAAAATTGAATCGCTTTTTAACGACGGATATAAAACAAAATAAAATAATTTTACACATTTTTAAACACATAAATTTTTTTTAAAGAATTTCGTTTATTTCAGTCATCACACATTTCATACATAGGTTTTTATTAACCATTGCTGTCTGTTCTATAGTACATCAAGTAATCTGAAACGATATACAAATTCATGATTTAATGGTGAAATGTAATTATTAAAAATATCAGTTTAATGGATTAATTATTTACTTAACATGGTAAGTATAAGAAATGCGAATGAAATATTTTCAAAAGATGAATTCAATGATACCCTAACTTAACCTCAACAGCATGTACAGGAGTTAGGATGAAAACAATTTAAAAATCTGAAATGAGAACTGTTGGTAATTGAAAACAGATGGCGCTATATAAACTGTACTCATACACTGTTGAACATTACATCAGAATACTGAAACTGTCTCGATCAGTTATGTTTAAAATTTGTCTAGTAAATATGTGATAGTCTAATTATGTCTTTCCGATCTCCACAATCAAAAGGAAATTCTATGTTTTTTATTGCTGGCTTGTATTTTGGAGAGAAAAAATATCCTAATTTGCATTTCATTTCAGAGATGTCAATGTAATTGCAAAATAAAAAAGTTTTGCATTTAGTTTATAATAATTTTAAAAATGCGTGTCCCAACGAAAAAAATAAATAAATAAAATTTTTAATATTTTCACAAATTCACCTAATGACACCAAACTCTACTCCACCCCCTGGGGATCACTTTGATTATTTCAAATGGTGGAGAAGTTTTGATGACAAGTCTTTGGGTATTATTAGGCAAGTGTTTCAATAGATCATATAATTTGTTTCATTCTGCTACTACATTTTCATTCTGCGACTAAAGCGCCATCTGTGAGTTAGGCTAACCGTGGGAGGTTTTCGGGGTTTTCCTATCCATCTCACGAAAATGAGGGTTTGTTCTATCAAAAAATTCTTCACGGAGGCAAAGTTTCTCCCAATGTTTGATCCTGGAGTTCCCTTGACTTCTGGATTCGATTCAAAATTACTAAGCTACGGCATTGAACATTGGTAGCCGTAAATTCAAAAGTGGGTTGACTGTTCAACGGCAGTTTTAAAACAAAATGAAATTAAATTCACAAGCATTTTTAAACATGTTAATTTTTTTAAAGAATTTATTTTATTTAATTGATCATACATTTCATATATAGGCCTTTAATAATCATAGCTTTCAGTCCTACAGTTCATCCGGGAATCTGAAAAGATAAACAAATTCATGATTTAAGGATGAAATGTAATTATTAAATATACTAATTTAATAGATTAATATGGTGAACATAAAAAAATTGTACGGATGAAAAAATTTCAAAAAAGGAATTCAATGATACCAAACTGTACCCCTACCACATGTACAGGAGATGGAGAGAAAGCTATTTAAAAATCTTCAATAAGAACTGTAAGTTTTTGAAAATAGATGGCGCTTTATATAAACTGTTGAACGGTACATCAGAATAAGTTCTGTCAGTCTCGTCTAGTTATGTTTAGAGTTTGTCGAGTTAATATGCGATCGTCAAATTCTCCACAGTTTTTAGAATCAAATGTCACAAAAGGAAACTCTATTTTTTATTGTAGACTTATATTTTCGTGAGAAAAAATAACCTCATTTGCATTTCAGTTCACAGAGGACACTGTATTTACAAAATAAAAATCGTGTTCATTTTGTTCACAATTTAAGTTTCTTCTTACCTCTAACCCTCCTACTCACTAATGCTCCTTAAAGTTCCGTAAATTCATTAACCCTTTCGCGCCGACTGTCACAAATACGTGACAGCATAAAACCGTATCAATCAGGGTAAAAAGATAAAACTGGTAATCAAAGTATTTCTTTAGCAGTTTATTTGTGGGCGGAGTCATAATTGTTTGATTTATTTAATTCACCATTACTTTGTTCAAAATAAAACTATTTAGTTATACTTTGAATTAACATTGATTATATATATGATTAAACTAACAATAATTAAAATAAAAGCAAAGTATTAATTAAATACATCTACAC
>NC_092212.1:14016509-14058319 GCF_043381705.1 Parasteatoda tepidariorum
GATTTATTTTTATGTATGACCCAGACTTGATTTTATCAATTATTGTTCATTCTGAGATTTAACTTAATGTTAACGCAGCACCTCCCTTCCCTTCCACCACATATTATTCAATTTAGATGAAAGAGCAGATATCCATTCATGGATAGGTACTCTGAAAAACTTGATTAGTTAGTTAGTTAGTTACTTTTATAAAAGGCTTTGTGTTCATGCGCACAACTGGTTCATTTTTCAAACAGTCTGCGTGGACTACTTATAAAAGACCGTGTGGAGGCTTTTTGATGCAGGAGGTGATGACCAAGCTCGCTTCACTTTCATCCATGTTAATTCAGTTTTGAAATGCATCTCCGTTTTTGGTTACAGAAATTACAGCAGAATAAAGATTCATTTCTTTTTTCTAAAATTACATATTTCTGTCATACGATCACTTATTGTTTTTCCGAAATTCAGTAGTTACTAAATGTTTCTGATAAAATATTTTAAATTCTAAATATAAAGGCTGCAAAAAACACAATCACTTCGAATAATTGGCTATACAAATTTTATTATTCTTATTTTATCTGAAAATGTTGTGCATTTTCTTTATTTTTGTTTTGCTTAAATTTTTTCATAAGTGTGGAGATATACAAGAAAAGTGATGAAGTAAATTGTAATTTAAGACAGCTTTTCTTTTCTGAACTATTGAGACGATATTTAACAGATTGCACTCTTTTTCCGACCCGGAGGGATCTCGTCCAAATTATAAGGTACGTTTACAGAGAAAGTGCGCAATGTCTGATTTAAAATTTCGTATGTTTGATTTAATTGGGAAGCTCTACTTTATTAAAGCATTCAAATTGCATGTGTGTAAGTGATAATTCGTTAATTGGATCTAAAGTTATTACGATTATTTTTTTAATGTGAAATTTATAAATAATATTTTTACTTATGATAGAACAATCATGATATTGGTAAAAAGAGAAATTTTGTCTTACCACCTCGAGTAAACGCTGGATAAAAGAAAAAAGTTAAATGTAAATTCAGTATTTACTTTCAACAAAGTATAAATGTAAATATTTAAATTCGTAGAGAAAAGCTCATTGTATTTAAAATACGTATAATTTTACATATATCCATAGTCTCAAAAAATTTATTATAGTACTGGTCTACCCCTTTCCTTTACTCCTCAAGATTTTTCTCACCTCTGAGCCTCCAAATCAATAAGGCTCGTTAAAGTTCCTCAAATTCATTAAAGCTCCTCAAGAATACTCACTACATATCCTACTTACTTTTGCTACCCAAGCTTCGTTTTACTGACTACGACTACTACTCACTAATGCCCTTCAAGATTCCTCCTATATATTAACACTTGCGAAAGATTCCTCCTACTCCTAGTCAATGTTTCCCCAAATATATCATGCTCACAAATGCTCTTCAAGATTCCTCCTACTCCTAGTCAATGTTTCCCTAAATATATCATGCTCACAAATGCTGTTCAAGATTCCTCCTGCTCCTAGTCAATGTTTCCCTAAATATATCATGCTCACAAATGCTCTTCAAGATTTCTCCTACTCCTAGTCAATGTTTCCCTAAATTTATCATGCTCACAAATGCTCTTCAAGATTCTTCCTACTCCCTACAACTCCGATTCACTAATGCTCACTACTTTGCACTACTTCCCCTACTCCCTAAAACCCCTTGATGTCTCCACCTCACTTTATATGCGTTTTGCAATCTTATGCTCCCCAATAATCTTTCGAATTAACAAAAACTCTTCGAGATTCCGCCTCAAACTGCTCCAATTCACTTATAATTGTTGTTAATATGCAAATAAAATCTCATTTTTCCTCTCATTCTCAAATAAGTTGCGCGAGTTGCGTGATGTAATACAA
The DNA here is from genome assembly GCF_043381705.1 of Parasteatoda tepidariorum. Lineage (NCBI taxonomy): Eukaryota > Metazoa > Arthropoda > Arachnida > Araneae > Theridiidae > Parasteatoda > Parasteatoda tepidariorum. The sequence continues at coordinate 14,018,378 of NC_092212.1, forward strand.
GATAGGGGAAATAGATATATATTTGTTGAAGAAGCTGACTAGTTGATGGCACAAAATCGAATCACTCAGCACAGAGGACAATTCTGTCTGGAGAATGACTAAATCACTTCACACCACACCTCAAGTGGATAAGCCTTTACATAAAGAAACAGGGTATGTCTTCACATCGCAAGATAAAGCTGAAACATTTGCTGTCTTCCTAGAAAAGTAATTCTCTCTAAACCCGGCTTTCGACCTAAACAATCACAACTTGGTTACTGAAGAAGTAAAACAATTCAACTTATCACATTCATCTCCAGAAATAATCGAACCGGCCACAGCAGAAGAAGTTACAAATCACATAAAGAAATTAAAAACAAAAACAGCCCCTGGTTGCGATAATATCAAAAACAAGATGATCAAGCTACTACCAAAGAGTATATTTAACTAATCGTTCATATCTACAATGCTTGCTTTGCCCTAAACTATTTCCCTGACGCCTGGAAGAACGCAAATGTCATACTTTTTCTTAAACCTGCCAAGGATCCTACCATGCCTGAGAGTTACAGACCCATCAGTCTCTTGTGCAATTTAGGAAAACTTATGGAAAAAATTATCTACACACGGATTATGCCTCACCTTACCAAATTACCAGACGAACAGTATGGCTTTCGGAAGCATCTTGACACAACCAAACAGCACCTCAGAATAGTCGACTATATTGACTGCGGCCTCCACAACAAACAGAGTTCATTTCTGATGCTAGATATAGCAAAAGCATTCGATCGGGTTTGGCACCAAGGCATCATCTTCAAGCTTATAAAACTGAAATTCTCATCTGGTATCATAAAAATTATACAAGCCTACTTACATAAAAGAACTTTTCAAGTTAGCTTTAAGCACATGAAGTCAACAAACAGAAAAGTAACAGCAAGAGTGCCCCAAGGAAGTATTCTTGGGCCCATTCTATTCATATTATTTACCCACGACTTTCCTGTCGACAAACAAGACTTTAACAGCATCACAGCACTTTTCGCAGATGACACTGGGATCGTAGTGAAGTCAAAAAACCCCAACATTGCCCTACAAAAATTCCAAGGAAAACTGAAGGAAATCGAAACATGGTGTCTAGACTGGAAATTCAAAGTAAACGGACAAAAATCAAAACTACTAATCATTCAGCATAAAAGAAAAACCATCCTTCCCAAAAATCAAATTGTTCTCTTTAATGAAATTATTCCCATAGTCAAAAGCGCAAAATACCTTGGTCTGGTCATTAACAGTAAATTTAACTGGAAAGATCACATCCAAACAGTTATCAATAAAGCACCAGCAGCCTGCCACAGATTACCATTCCTTCTTCAGAACTCCAAAATGGAACTTAGACTTAAACGTATACTCTACATCTTAATGATCCGTCCCATCTTGACTTATGCATCTCCAGCTTGGTGAAACATCTCCACACCACTCCTTAAAAAACTCAAAACATGCCAGAACAAAATCCTCTGGAAAATAACAAAAGCAAGATGGTTTATCAGAAATATAAACATACATCGCGACCTTAACATAGATTCTTTAGATCATCATAATGCAAAGCTAAATTTCAGATTTTTTGAAAAAACCATAAATTGTGACACCGCAGGATTCAACGAAATTTTTACTTTTGAAAACTTAAGAGAAGACATAAATCTCAGACCGATGGCAGCTTATTTTTGTAGTGACGTAATTTTATCTAAAATTCAAAATATTTAAACTCCTTTTACTTCAATTGCATTCCAATTACCAGAAAGAGCCACCCTAAAGATCACAATTCAAGACGAATGGTAAAAAGGCCGTTAACGGCCCCAGGCGCCCAGATTAATATTGATGATGCTGATGATGATGGCTAGTTGTTGGTTGATTCAGATTTGTAGCACTGTGTGTGCGAACTATTGTTATTCAACCAAACAACAATAATTACCAAGATTACTCCTACTCACAATATACTTCCCAAGATTCCTCCTATAAGCCTGCAACTCAAAATTGCTCCGTAAGCTTTCTCCTATTCATTAACGATCCTTAAGATTCCTCCTACTCATTACGCCTTTTTCTCACTTATTACGCCTCTTACTCCACGGCTCTTCAGGATTCTTTTTACTCACTACATCACTTTTTCAATTCCGCTCAACAAAATTCTGCCTACTTTCTACACCTCCTACTCTCTACTGTGCATCAATATTCCTTATATACATTAACACTCCCCAAGATTTTTCCTACTCACTAATGCTTTTCAAGAGCTTTCTACTCACTAAGTTACCTACTCATTAATGCTTCACAAGGTTCCTCTTACTCATTAATAGTCTCCAAGATACTACCACTCATCAATGCTCCTCAATATTTCTCATACTCTGTACGGTTCCTTGGGGTATTCATACACTTTTCCTTCGAGGTTAATATCTTCCTTACCTGTACTATGCATGATTCTTTATCGCCTTACGAGATCATCGCCAACAAAAGCAATTATTTTTATTTTTTGAAATACCGGATACTATTTAGGCAAAGTATGAAATAATCGTCCTGATGAGGTTATTATGTAAATGATGTGCATGTTACTGTGAATGACCGAAATCGGTGGTTGTTGATTTTCACCGGTGAATGTTGACCATCAAATTAGTCGCTTTGGTGAATGTCCGAAATATTTATTACATCCGATTTTATATTAATTTATTCGTGGATATAATTACATTTATTCGATATATTTTAACACTTACTGACGATAGATTAGAACAAACATCAGTGTTTGGAGTATCGAGCAAATATATACCGGGCAATCGCACTTGACTTTAAAAAAACATCAGTGTAGTGTATATCGGGCAAATGTATTGCGGGCGGTGGCACTAGACTTTAAAAAACATCAGTGTAGGGTATACCGGTCAAATGTATACCGGGCAGTGGCACTTGACCTTAAAAAATCATCAGTGTAGGATATATCGGGCAATGGCATTTAACCAGACCTTGTATGACTAGACCTTTGGTAAATGTCCAAAATATATACTAGATCTAGTGCCACTTTTGCTATAGCTTAAATGTTTAAAAAAATTAAACAAAGCGTTTGAATCAATTTTAAACTGATAACGAAATTATTGCTTTAAAATTAAAAAAAATGATAATAAAAACTGCGGCAGATAAGAGTAATTGGAGTAGTTGCTTTATACAGAGCATGTGCGGAAAAAAAATTAAAAAAAAATTATCCAGGTGCATCTAAAAATGGATGAATATCCCAAGACACCACTCTGTACACCTCCTACTCATTAACACTCCACGTGATAGTTCCTATTGATTTATGGTCCAGGAGATTCCTCGTATTTACTAATGGTCCTCAAGATTTCTCCTATTCTTGTACACCTTCTCCTGACTAATGCCCCTCAAGATTCTTCCTGCTCACAACGCCTCATTATCAATAATGCTGCTCCCGAATATTATTTACATGGTTTGTTTCGCGAACCAATCTCGCTTCACTGGCAAAAACGTTAATTCAGTGAGAAATGCATCTTTGTTTTTGATAACAGAAAATATTGCAGAATAGAGACTTTTTCTTCTTCTTTTCCTTAAAAGTTAGCACCACAAAAATTGCATTTTTCTGTCATGTGACGAGTATTGTAATTTTTTTCTCCAAAAATTTAGCTGCTAAATGTTTCTGATAAAATTTTGTACATTTTAAATATATAGGCTGCAAAAAAAGACATTTTTTTTTGTTGAATAATTGGTTATACAGATTTTATTATTCTTATTTGCTTCAATAAAGAAAAATATTTTAGAACCAAGGTTTCAAAATTGAAAGAAAAATGTGCTTTTACTTTCTATTGAGTTAGGGCCTTTTAAAATGTTTTCAATATATTAACCATATTTACAATTAATGTTGGATATACAATTATACGATCAGTAGATGCAATATAAAGACTTAGTAAAACAATTCCATATTGTTGATCCTTTGATACTAATAAATGACAAATAAATAGCTGGTATCAATGTGAAATTATCTTACATGATTTAAAATTTATATTTTGTTCTATTTAAGATAAATAAATATGAATGTTGAGTAGCATTTTTTTGAAAAACGTATAAATATGTTTAGTTGTTATGATTTTAATATTGTTTTTTAATTATGTTTTTCAAATCTTAGTTGGTTTTTTTAAAATTAGTAATATAACAATTTGACAAACTTTGATAATATAACTTATCAATACTTATAATTAACAAAATAATATAATTTTTAGTTATTAATAATTAATCTGTATTAGTAATGAAAATCGAAAACGCAATAATAGATGATCATATTTAATATTATAGCCTCATTAATATGTAATAGTAAAAATGTGGTTTAACATCACTCTTTGCGTCATTTTGAATATTGCCACATATGGGAATTTTTACGGATTGTCCCCGACACTATGAATGATGCAAATTATAAAAAACAGAACAAATAAATAAATAATATTTTAAGTAAGAAAAAAATATTACTCGTATTTATATTGCCAGTAGATTAATACTTAATAAGAAGATTAACACAGTTACAAAATAACAGTGAAAAAATTATTTTGATTTTTTTTTATTATCTCGATATTTTGTTATTTTGATTTGCAAAAAAGTTTTTCTTTTACTAAAAAAACCTCTCTGGAGACGAAATGTATTTCGATTTATTTTATTCATTCATTTGTTCGTTTAATTATTTTGATTTGTAATTTTTTTTAATAATTATTTATTTGCATATAATTTAGAAAGAATCTAAGGGTAAAGTAAGTAAGTAAAAATTTCTTTTCTGATTTAAAATAATTGTAAATTCTTTTACAAAGTCATTTTGAATTGTAACGTTTCCCTTACAAATCTTGGGGACAGTCCTTAAAAACGGGCCAAATTGGCGCTTTTCAAAATGGTGTCAGGTGTGGGGTTTAACTATATTTTTTCCATTCTATATTTATAAGGCTGTAAAATTAAATATTACAATCATTATAAATTAAATACTATATTAAATACGTTGTTATATTAATTTCTAGGTATTATCTGTTGATATTGAGGATTTGGTTTTCATTACTATTCCAGATTCATTGCGAATAACTGAAAGTTAAATTCTTTTATTAAATAATACAGTTATGGACGAGTTATATTAGTGCAGTTTGTTAAGCAGGTGTTTTGCATTATATAAACAATTTTTATGGCAAATGAAGATAAAATAAAGGAAAATACAGACATATTTTTTAAAAAAAAGGGGGGGGAGAAAAAAATTTATAAAAAAATAACAAGCAACTGGAAAAAAAGATAAAACTCTTTTTTTTAAAAAATCTGGAAAATAAAAGATATAATCTTTTCATCAGCCCACACGATTATATCCGCAAAAAAGAGTGCTTTCTGATATTTTATCAATATAGTCAAAGCAAAATATATTAATACAATAGTGTGGGGAGCACTCAAAAATTTTTTTTTACAAAAATTACAACAAATAAAATAGAAAACAATAAGTAAAAATAATACATAGAAACAGAAAATAAAATAAAAGAAAAAGAAAAAATAGAATAAAACAAAATCTACAAAGCGAGTAGCGAATTCAAATGTACTTACATGAACGGGAAATTTTTCAAGAATGAATTAAAAAATATTTTCGTAACAAGATTGCCAGATTGCAAAATATGAAAACAAAAGCGCAAATTGAGCGTAACTAGAGGAGTTTGTTTTAATGTGCCGTTCTTACTGCATTGCTCTTTTTGTAGTTATTTATTTTGTTGTATATATATATGCAATAACAGGGCTACATCCTTGTTATCATTGGTTACAATTAGCTTAAATAATTCAGTCGTGAACCAATTATTCCTTCATTAGTTTTTGTTCATTAGTTATTCCTTCATTAGTTAGTTAACTCCTTTGAAATATTAATCTAATTATTATTCATTGGTATGTTTTCAGCATTGAAGTTCCAAAATAGAATATCTCTACATCTATTCTTTACCAAAGACATTTTATGAAAGGAGTTTGAATACTTTTATTAATACCAAAATATTTATAATTTTTGTATTATATATATATATAATACGAATATTAAATATCCACTTATTTTTAACAGACAATTGTCACCACCTCTTAAACCATTGCCTCCTAATCCAGAAAGACCCCACGATGTTTTTGTTACTAGTCTGCTCAGTGGAATGGAGTCATGAATGGAGTCGATGATATATTTGTCTTGCTTCCAAAAAAGGCTGAACTAACTTGATCGTAACCGTTGATTCCTTAACAGTAAAGTTACCTGTTCTAGTTCAGCCTTGCAATAAAGAAAATAGTTTTCAAAAGAACATGAAATACTTACCCCTACTACACCACTTCCGAAATATGCAAGCTACAAATAGGAATTACATAATTGAAATAAAAATAGGATACGTTGATAACAGTAAAAATTATTTGCATGAATTAAAAATATTTTTATATCATACTAACACGTTGCCGCGTACTCTTATCTCAACAGTCTGCTCAGTAACACATCCTTTTAAATTGTTTATGATTGTCATATGAAATTTAAAAGTAGTCGTACGTATCGAAGTGAAAGTTATTGCTGATTATCACAATTTTTACATAATTTTTCTGATCGTTGTCTGCATACCACGCCATTTTTTTCTCTTCCCAAACAAAAAAAAAAACAAAAAAAAATTGATTATGTAATCTGGAAATGTTAAATTTCTTTCAGATGTATTACTAAATAATTAACAAATAAATACATTAATATCCTTCGTATTAACACGTTCACGCCGGGAAAAGTGAAAATACTGGTACGGGAAAAGAGAAAATACTGGTAGAAGAACTATTTCAATATTAGATAATATTCGGGAGGAGTTAATCTATTCTCAACAATAACAATTCACTGTAAGGAAATTTATCACGGCGAAGAAGCAATTCAATATAAAAATTGCATCCGTTAAAAACAATTGGTAGTTATGGATTTTTATTATTCCCGGAAAAAAACTAAAAAATGAAATTTATTGTTACCAGTTTTTACTCCGGTGCGCTGCCAAGATGAGACAATCTAGCGTGACCCACTGGTGGGTCAACCCGGCGTGAACGTGTTAATAATGTTTCGATTTTTATTTTTTAAATTGAGCAGGACAAGGGTGTGAACCTTTAATTCATAGGAGTTTTGAGCTATCGAATTTTTTTTACGCATTTAATCAAATGAATTTGATATGTGCTAATAGAAATTAATTTTTGAATAGAAGTGGTTATTTTCTGATCGATGCAGAGAGATTTTTGTTTGATACTCTCTGAGGACAGCAGAGTCATCATTTTCCTACATATTGCGAAATTCAGGCTGTTATACCCCTTGTTTTCTGCCTCGTCAGGGATGAGACGTACCTAGGTTGCACAAAACCCTGAACCATATAGCCCTAGACTTGGCCACTGGTCCAGCCTAAATAACATCATACCTGCCAACTTTTCCGGAAGATTTTATTTTCATATTTAAAGTGGTAGTAATTATAAACTATTTTTTCGTTTATAATCTTAATTTTCAAATGATATTGATCACCACTATTCTTACAAAAATTAAGCACATATAGTAATATGCGTTACTGTCATGGTTGTCAACTTAAGTTTTCTCAAATACAACGTATTTGTTTGCTTAAAATTGAAGTTTTAATTCCATTTTAAAACCACTGGGAAAAATAATAATGGAAGGGATTAAAAGTTGGCAGGTATGTAACATGATCTTTAAAAAAATAAATAAAAAATTAAAAAAAATTTTTTTTGAAAGTGTGGAAGATGAAACGTGCTGCGAAAAAAGTAATAAGAGGAAGAATCGTAATTCATTTCTTATTTACTTAATTTATTTATTTAATTTTTATACATCATAACTACAGCCATGAGTTACATTTCAAATTATATATATTTAGAACGAAACTGTCTCTTGCATTCTCTTTCCATAGTAAGCTGAAAGAGATATGCCAAAAGAAGTTACTTAATTAAATTTTCTAATAGGTTTTTTCATAAATTTTCTGATAGGTTTTTTCATAAATAGCGGTAGTTTTGTGTAATAGTATAAATTAATTATTTTGAAATAAATGCGAAAGGGAGATTTTTTGTACTTTTAAATTTGTTGATCAAAATATTACTGCTGCAAAAAAAAATTTAAAATATGATCTTATCCATTAATTGCATGTATACAACAAAAAATGCTTGCAGTAATAACTTTTTTCAGAATTAAAATGTTATATTAAAAGTTTTAAAATTTTATTTTTGAAATTTTTTAAAAATCTTTGAATTTCTTTTTGAATCTCTTTTTTCTATATGAAATATTAATAAATAACTAAAATTTATACTTACGTCACGCATAGCTTTCTAGAAAATTCAAGAAGTTTTAATTTGAAACTATCTTAAGAAACATAAAAACAAAATCTTCAAACTAATAATAACATAAAATATCAGAAAAAAATAATTAAAAAAACACATTAAATTGTTTAAAATTATTACAAATAATATTATTTTTCACGTGTTGGATTACATTTAAAATAGAAAACTAAATAAACAAGTTAAAGATAAGAGCGGATTATATCAATTGATTTGGATTTATGTAAAAACACCATACTCAAAAACATCATTCGATTCACTCAATTGATTTACAAATTACTGTGGTGAAGATACGGCATTTTTTAAGATACTACGACGGAATTGAATTTCTGTAGTTAGTGGAAGCGGTAGTGTTACTACCAAGCTATATACTACGGAATTTCCGCATTTCTGAAAATATTTCTCTATGTAATAGAAGATGCATTATTCATGTCAATAAATAATATATTATTGGAAATATTAAATAATATAATATTACATAGAAGTATCATAATATTATTTTAACAAATTAAAAGTTAAATGAATTTTTCCCACCACTACATATTAATAATAAAAACAATTATATATCAGGCCAAATTTATTTATTAGCGCATACATGCTAGCATTTACGCTTTTTAAAAGAATTATGTGCCAATCGATTCATTTAACCTTTTAGTTGGATATTTATTTCTAGGAAAGGTAAAAATTAAAGAATTTTTGGAGTTGAAGCTCATATAAGAATAGTAATTGTTATAAAAAAAGAAAGACTTATTTAGCTTATAATAATTAATTTAAATAATAAATTTAAATTTTTATGCCATTTTTTTTTTGGTGGTAAGTATATTTACCATGAACTATTAGGAGCTTATTGAGTTAGTTTTCTTTATTCATAAAATAAATTTTATAAATGCTACAAACTTCAGAAGGAATAATGCATTTTATAACTTACATACGTTTTTTTTTTATATTAACAAATGTTTGCCAATTTACTTCAAACGCACTTCAAGAAAGCTGAAGCTATTATCAAAGGGAAACCTAAATTAAAAGTGGTAGAAAAGTTAACCTGTACTTGAAAAATTGGTGGTAAGTATACTTACCACGGCTATAGAAAGGTTTAAATGGATCGATTCTTTTGTAACGATTCTTTAATCCCTGTTTTTTTTCTTCTTTTTTTTCTCTAAATGGCCGTTATAAGGAAAAAAGTCATTTCATTCTATTTTATTTCATAACCGTCGTTGAACAGCTGACCCAATTTTGGGTTTATGACTACTAATGTTCAACTCCGTAGCCTTGTAATTTTGAACCAATCCAGAAAACAAGGAAACTCCTGGATCAGTACCCTCTGACATTACATGCACACAATTTATCAGGCCCGACATTCAAAAGATACTTTTTAAATTTTTATGTATTATTTTGTTAAGAATCTTTTGAAATCAAATGTTAGAACAGAAACTCTGCAACCACTTAAAAGATTTAGGAAAAATTTCCGAATAAAAGACAGTGGAGATGGCAGGTCTGATATCGGGAAACTTACTTACCTCTAACATACCTGAAATAAATTTGAACATAAGAATTATAAAACAATAAACATTCTTGAAAACAAGCATAAGACCTTTGCGTTAAAAATGTTTCGTAGGTAAACCTTATGTAAAATTATTCTACAGGTATTATTTTTTAAATAAAGATACATTTTCAATTCAAGATCTATTTAATTTTAGATGCTAAGCTGTCTAGCATCCTTAAAAAACAAAACACGGGTCGTACAACTTCAACACGTATTATCGAAAACCTTTCCAATCTATTATTCTGAGAACAGAATTCTCTTGCAGAGGTTAAATAATTTTTTTTAAAAATAAATTGAAAGGTAAGGGGGAAAGTTTTCGAGTATTCTTTTAGAAAAATTTTCTACCAGTGTTTTAGTTTTCTGAAGACGCTGTGTCAACTTCCTTATGGCAGTGGTAAAATCTGATTGTGTTGCTCGATCGAGCAAAACTGAACAAGTTCGCCAATGTCGTGAGATTCAACTATATTCAACTTTCTGCTTGTAAACATTCACTGGATCGCACACATTACGAACGATACACTTCATGATTAACATTTGACGCCATTATCCTTTATATTTCATAACTTTTGGTTTTCAGTACTTTAACCATTTCTTTAAGAAAAGACGAGCAATAAACAGTACATATTATTTAAAATAATTTATTCATTGCATAATTTTCGGATATTTAAAGAGCAGACCGAATCTTCTGAACCAATTGAACTATAAATAGATACCAAACCTCTATTGTACCAATCATATTTCAGGAATGCCACGTGCACCTAAAAACTCAAAGATATGATTTTGGACCGTTGGTATCAGAAAGACCTTGTTTCATACATGTCACCTTGGGCCGGGAAGGGAAAATCGCGTCATGACGTTACTGAAGAGGTTAATTAGCAACGCATCATGAAGAAAAAAATGAGTTCACTCTGTTTTACGCAAAAAGTATCAATATCTTTAGAAACATTTTCATTTATTTCACAATCAATATTTCCGCAAGGGGCAAAATAAAAAAGTAAGACCCTGAATTACTTTTAATCTATTCATAGGATATTTATAGTCTCAATCTTTACCTTTCTTTCCGATGGTTTTGGTTTATTGACTCTTAAGATACCACAATTTCTTTGCAGCTACAATATGGAAAATATGATCCCAATAGTAAGGCGGAATTGCAGTTAAAAGTTTGGATTTCTTAAAATTTATTTCCAGTGGAGCTAATTATCCATTTCGTTATTTAACACGTTCACGCCGGGAAAAGTGAAAATACTGGTAGAAGAACTATTTCGATATTAGATAATATTCGGGAGGAGTTAATCTATTCTCAACAATAACAATTCACTGTAAGGAAATTTAACGCGGCGAAGAAGCAGAGATGCCAACTGCTCCGGACACGCCAAAATAATAAAAAAAAAACGGTAAATAACTACAAAGTAAATTTTGCAAATATTTGAGAATTTTTGCTTACTGTTAAAAGATGTGGCATGACACAGGTACAAAAAAGTGTTGAATTATATAAGCCTACGAATTATTTAGAAATAGTGGTGGATAAAAATGTATTTAATTGAATTTATTAAACCAATAATCAGAATTAATAAACTACCACTCTAAAATATATATTTGCTGTCCGGAGCAAGTTGGCATCTTACTTACTTACTTTATTTAAAATAAATTGGGTGCCTAGGCCGCGCAGCGGCCTCTAACGCATCCATCATGAAAATAATACAGTGTATATAGTCATTTTGAGTTATATGATAGTATGGTTACATAATAATATTGCCATGACTAGAAAGTACAACTAGATCGAAGGTTTACATGAATTGCAAAGAAAATTGAAAATAGCCATGATTAGATATGAAAACATGATATACAAACTTAATCTGTGATATTTACATTGATGATCAGTAGAAATTTGAAATTGAGTGTTTAATGTTGATGATAACGTAAGTATATATAAAATCGGGAGACAAATTGATGAAAGCATAAATATTTACAGAGCCAGGAATCAGAGTTGATGATAGCAAAGAATATACAAAATCGGTAATCAGAATCAGGAAGAAATTACAAATTTTGCGAAGCCTTAGTGGCGTAATCTAGTGTGAAGCATTCAAGATTATTAAATTGTAATTTATAGAGATGCATATTTAAAGTCAGAGAAGAGTTCAGTTTTAGTCCTAAAGTGAAATTATTCCGGAGTAGTCTCCCTCATAATTGTTTGCAGCAGTTGAAATACATCTCGGTTTTTTAAGAGTTCTTTAAGTTCTTTGATAATTGATGCAAGTCTATGGGCTTGACCTATCGTTCTTGATGGGATTGTATCAGGAGTTGCACGAAGGCCTCTCCTGGGGGGACGGTTGCTGCAACCTGTGTAATTTGCAGTATGTGCTTCTCCGCAGTTGCAACATTTAGGTGGTGAAGTTTTATCCTTATGGCACTGATAGGAACGGTGGTCGGCGGCACATTTTAGACATCTTGGTTGAGATTTGCACATTCGTTGTGTGTGGCCGAAATTCTGGCAGTTATAACATTGTATTGGGCTATTCCCTCCACGAAATCTTTCAATTTTCACGGGAAGGTCACAAATATTGGTTACTGAGTAGATTTGGTTATTTTGTTCTGTTTTGATCAATATTGTGAGAAAGAGTGGGAGGAGCCGATAGGCCTCGCCCACTTTTCTTTTAAACTGAATCACTTTGCTTGTTATAATGCCTGTCTTGGCCAATTCACGGGAGATATGATCTGTATTGGTACATGCTGTGAGTCCACGGACTAGAACTTTGATATGCATGATTGGTGGTTCTGTTTCTGAAATTGTGGGTGGAGCCGCAGCTGAATTATAATCCTCCATGGGTTGGGTCAAGTCAGGATTTTCTTCGTTGTCAGATTGCTGCAAGGAAGTGGCGACATCTAGTAGTGGTGGAGGGCTGATATTTGTAGTAGTGGATAAATTTTCAACAGGCTTTGTAGCTTTGTTTTTCTTTCTCTTTTTACGTTTTCGTTTTTTGAGGGGGGGCTCGGTGATATTTTTGGATGAACTTTCCGAATCTACGGATGACACACTCACTGTCTGCTCCAAAAGCCGGCTGCTTTCATGAATTTCTGTGTCAGTGACTTCCGCTGATGTAGTCTGCATTTCAGACTTGATTTGCTGGTTATAGTTTCTTGTTTTTTCAAGCAGTTCGCTTGCTTCACTGTTCAGTTCGCTTGCTTCACTGTTTATTTTCCCGTATGCTTCCATTATTCTCTCATATATCTCTAATTCCATAGGATCTGTGGGTGGTTCAATCGTCGTAGGATTACGTCTCGGGCTTTCGGTTTGACGCTTTCCGCCACGTCCGCATTCCTCATGTGGAATTTCCATCCATCGTTGTATCTCCTGTATCGTTGAGTTTCGTGTTGGAGTTTCGGTTTGTCTCTTTCCGCCACGTCCGTGGTGATGATAAGTGGCCATATTCTAGATCAGCAGCTGCGATTGATAAAGCTCCATTGGGTCAGCAAACTCATGACGTCAATCAAAAACCTAATGTGTCCTATACCTTCGTTAACTTTTCATTTGCTATTTAACAAAAGCGTCTCCGCAAGTTGGCATCTCTGAAGAAGCAATTCAATATAAAAATTGCATCCTTTAAATACAATTGGTAGTCATTAATTTTTATTATTCCCGGAAAAAAACTGAAAAACGAAATTTATTTGTTACCAGTTTTTACTCCAGTGCGCAGCCAAGATGAGAAAATCTAGCGTGACCCACCTGTGGGTCACCCCGGCGTGAACATGTTAACTTACCACTAATTTGAAATAAAATTCAAGCAATAATATTTAAAATTAATGTGGTATCTTATGTCAAAGTGAAAGCAATTCTGTGACGTTAAACATATCCATACCAATTTATTTATTTTTCCCGATTTTTAAATATTCTTTAATACTTTATTTGTTAATTTCATTAATTGTCAGCAAAAATACTTAAAATTTGTTTAACATATCGCGACATGAAATTCTTCCCAACAATTTGTGCCAAAAAAAAAAAAAAAATAAAGGTNATACTTTTCTCCCCAGAAAGCGTGTCTTTTTTTTTCATGACAAGAACACATTGCTAATTAAAATAATCTTATTATAAAATTTAAAAACTAAAATGGTTTCAAATATTGGAAAATTTGCCTCTCATTTTATCAAATACAGACAATAGAAATAAAAGTCGTAATTGCCTATTTTCACCCAGTTGGATACCTTAATCCTTGATGACACAGCGAAACCTCCAGGAAAGACAAGAATATGTAACAACCACGTTTGGAAGGCACTTAATTTTTTCCATTGACTTTCTGTTTGCATAAAACCTTCAGGAGTGTCCATTGAAACTACTCCCAGCAAACGGGAAAACATATGCACCAAATGTGGAAAAGGTCAAATATTGAAGCACGGAAAATTATCAGAACAAAAAGTTCAACAAAACAAATGAGTAAAGTATTCTACTCATTGCTAAATATTTTAGCGAGGCTCTTATTGTAGAGAGTTCTTTTTGAAGATACAACTTCATGTTGGAGTCAAACTGCACTAAAGACGATGCCATCAATGATTTACTTTTAGAGTTGAAAGTAAAATTAGAAGGAAAAAAAATTTCTGAAAAAAAAACAAGCACCTCAAACAAACAAACAAACATTTTCTTAACTTTCAAATCTAAGAATGATATAAAAATAAATGCAAACCTAAACAAAAAACATAACTATTATGTTTATTTTTATCTAAATTAGCTTTATCATTCATTTTTGGTGAATCTCTTTTTTACACACAATTTTATCACTTGGGATCATTTTAATAGAATCTAAATTTTGTTCATGGATCCGTTTTTTCATGACGCTAACAGAAGGGACATTTCCAATCCTAAAAAATAACACTGACTTACAAAATAAAAATCATGTACCTTCGATAACAATAATGAAGTCAATGGAGGTAATCTCTGAGAACGACGAACTTCCATCAACGACCACTTTACTAAGAAACGGAAAGTTTTCGCTCTCGAAAGATTTTACTGTACCTTGATTCTTATAGACATAATAAATCATCACAATACTTTAAAAAGTAAAATAAGCATACTTACTTTCACTACCTTGGTCATCTAATAAGGCGAAGGAGAAAAATATTGAAAAAAATTAAATAAAACTAAATTCTTTACACAGCGATAAATATCAGAATTTCTTTTCTTAGCTGAAACCTCTCTATTACGAACATTTCTTTCATTCTATTTTGTTAATTACTGAATTAACATTAAAATTAATAAAAATCAGTAAAAATATTATTACAATGATCATAAACGAAATAAAAAAAAGTATTTTTTGAGATCACACATTCACGCCGGTAAAAGTGAAAATACTGGTACGGAAAAAGAGAAAATATTGGTAGAAGAACTATTTCAATATTAGACAATACTCGGGAGGAGTTAATAACAATTCACTGTAAGGAAATTTAACACGGCGAAGAAGCAATTCAATATAAAAATTGCATTCGTTAAAAACAATTGGTAGTTATGGATTTTTATTATTCCCGGAAAAAAACTAGAAAATGAAATTTATTGTTACCAGTTTTTACACAGGTGCGCTGCCAAGATGAGACAATGTAGCGTGACCCACCGGTGGGTCACCCCGGCGTGAACGTGTTAAGTAGAAAATTGAAAATACTAGGTTCGAAAGGTCCTTAAAAATTTTAAAAAGTTCTTGCACAACTAAGTAAATAAGGTCTGTTTTAACAATTTTAAGCTCATTCACTCAATATTTTCAAATTATCTACCCACGGAATTTAATGTTTTTGATACTTCATTCTAACACTTTGAGCTCCAATGTCGTCAACGAAGAATCTTTCGCCAGTCTAAAATTTATAATTTTATAAGTAAATAATTAACAAACACATTTATAGATCCATCTCATGTACCGATTGAAATATATCACTTTTAGGAGGCGCTTAATTTTTTCCATTGACTTTGTGTTAGTATGAAGTCCATTAAAACCTCTTTCAGCTAACTCTCATACATTTGCAGCAAATGCGGTAAAGGTCAAAACAAAAAAAATTACAAAACAAATGTGCTTATTAAAAAGTATTCTAATTCTTTAAGCTCATGACGATACAACCTCATGTTGCATTCAAAGTGCACTAAAGACGATGCAATCAATAATTTAATTTTAGAGTTGAAAGTAAAATATGAAGAAAAAAAAATTTTTTTGAAAAAATTATCATCTAAAAAGAGCAAACATCTTTTAACCCTTTCGCGCCGACTGTCACAAATACGTGCCAGCATAAAACCGTATCAATCAGGGTAAAAAGACAAAACTGGTAATCAAAGTATTTCTTTAGCAGTTTATTTGTGGGCGGAGTTATAATTGTTTGATTTATTTAATTCACCATTACTTTGTTCAAAATAAAACTATTTAGTTATACTTTGAATCAACATTGATTATATATATGATTAAACTAACAATAATTAAAGTAAAAGCAAAGTAAGTCTGTCAAATTAGAAACGACTACATTTAAGTTACCGTTTTTTACTTAATTACAATTTGATTCTGATTTTTTACAAATGCTTTCCAGAATCATCCGTCTCCAAGGGGTTAAAGCTAATCATTCATAACTAGTGAATTTGTTTTTGCACATAATTATGTCTAACTAACTAACTCCCTGGTATTACAGTTCATGTTGGACCATGGCCTCACTAACAATTTTCCTCCGTAGTCGCCTGTCTCTACACTCTAAAAACTGTACCTCTGATTTCAGAGGCACATTTGAATCATTTGTGCCTCTGAATTTTAAGGGCACAACGTACCTTTAAAAATGGAAGGCACAATGTACCTTTGATTTCAGAGGCACATTTGGATCGTTTGTGCCTCTGAATTTTAAGGGCACAACGTGCCTTTAAAAATGAAAGGCACAATGTACCTCTGATTTCAGAGGCACATTTGGATCGTTTGTGCCTCTGAATTTTAAGGGCACAACGTACCTTTAAAAATGAAAGGCACAATGTACCTCTGATTTCAGAGGCAAAATCAGATGTACCTCTTAACTTGGAAGGTACATTGTACCTTAGATTTTGCTTTTATGTACCGCTCATTGAAACAAGCATTTAGTGGTACCAAAACCTGTTATTTACCAGATTTGAACACATTTTTTTTTACCTATTTGTAATTTGCTAGCACTTTATATAAAAAGGGACTTTCTGTTTGGTTTACACTATTACCAAGATATTAATTATAATAATTCTTAATGAAAAATATTTCTCAATTCTTTGAATATTGGCCACTTGAAAGTGATCATTTCAAGGGATTCCATCTAAGGCTTTTTCATAGACAATTATAAAATATGTAAATTTATACCATTTCTTTAATTATGTAGCGTTTAATGATACTTCAACAACTACAATGATGCTTTTCTAATCAGATATAGGTACAAAAAGATAATATTTATTTCTGTTAAGCCAAGTCAATATAATTCATGGATTTTTTTTCTTTTCCAAAAAGCATCCTCAAAATGGAAATTTATTATAAATTTAGATATTTTTTAAATATTTAGAGATTTCATAAAATAGTTTTATAAGGATCAAAAATTAAACACTAAATATCATGAAATCTAATATCTTTTATTTTCACACATAAAGAACAATTTTACATAATTTAGTAACAGTTGCAATATGATGTATACAGTTGCACAAATTTGGAAAAACATAGAATATTTTAAAATGATAGATGTAGATTTTGACAACTTGGATATTTTATAACATGAAATATGCTTAAACAAATGACTTAACAAGTGTAAAATAAAAGATTTCTTTCCATTGAAATGAATTTTTTTAAAATCCAGATTTTGGCGAAACATATTAACCCGTTAGGCGCCATCATTCCCATTTTGGGAACATTAGCTTTCAATTTTTTTAGAACTAACTGTACTTAATATTATTTAATCGATGATTTTATTTGAGCTCAGAATATATGAAAAGCCTTCTGCAATTTTTTTGGAAAGCTTGTTTCAGAATTTTTTTTTTTTTATTGTATTTTAAAAAACGTGAAATTCTGCATTTTTGCCCCAATCATTAAACATGCATTTGTTTTATAAATATTATTAAAATAAAAATTACTTTCGTGCTTAAACTTGATTACAACAATCGGATATAATTCTCTTTTCTATAATCCGAATTTCGATGTCTACAGTATTTCTTAAAATGTCCTATTTCACCACAATAGAAACATTCACGTTCAGATCTAAATTTCTTCACAATACTTGGCGAATTCCATTTCTCATTAAAATGTTCTTTCTGGCGATCGTTATTACACGGAATAGCTTGTGGATCATACTGAAAATTGGCAATGAGATTTTCTTTAAAGTAATAATAATTATCATCATAAATTTCTGACCTTTCAGCAGGAATAAGCTGTAAAGCACACGAAAACCAAAGATCGAAATTCACACTAAATCTCTTCGCTTTCTGTTCAAAGAGTTCGAAGTACCGTCGAATTCCACACTTCTTGGCATCAATTTTAAACATCTCATTCACTAATTTTTTCTAAAGTAGGAAATCCTTAATAACAATAATATTTGTCACCAATTCTTTCAAAAACTTAATAAAACATTTCTGGAACGGATCCCACCGCTGCCACCAATTAATACATAGCTGTAGCGTATCAAGCTATATTAAAGAACTGTTCAGTTTTTTTATAAAAACATTTATTTCACACCACAACAAATACAATAACAAATATAAAGTACCCGTAACGGGATAGTTAAATCTTATAAAGGAAACTAGAAAAAGTGCCCGTAGCGGGATATATGAAAACTCACCCGTAACGGGATAGATAAAATATCATAAAACAAACTAGATAAACCCGTAACGGGTAATATGAAAACTCAAATTCCACACAAAACTAATTCTAAAAAATCAACAACTTTCTGGTGTTCTAATTTTATCGTCTGCTTTTATTATTTGTATTTCGTCATAAAATATTTCATTGATGTGCGCATGCGCTTCTTCTCCGTTACATCGTACCGAAGAAAAAAAAGGGAAGCCCATTTGAGAGGCACAGGGAACCGGTAAAATCCTTTCGTACCGCGCATTGACTCGCGTTTGCTTTGGTGCCTTTCATTTCTTGTGGTGCCTCTCATTTTTAAAGGCACATTAGTTATGTGCCTCTAACGCGAGAAAATAAAGGGTACATTTAGCTTGTGCCTTTTATTTAAGAGGTACAGTTTTTAGAGTGTAGCTCTTTGTTTCCAGTTTACATAATTATATCAGTTGGGATCATTTTTTTAGTCGCTAAATTTTATTCGTAGATCCATCTTCTCATGACGCAGACAGTAGTGGAATATCCGCCCCAAGAAAATGGCACTGACTAACCATGTAAAAATCATGTACCTTCGATAACAATATTTTAGTCAATGGAATCTTAAAGAACGAACAACCTCCATCAACGACCATTTTAGTGTGGAACGCAAAGTGGTCGCACCCGAGAGGTTTTTCTGTACTTTGATCATTACATACATAAATCATCACAATATTTTAAAAAATATTTTAAGCATACTTGCCTTGTGAATTTCCTGTTAAGACGAAGAAGAAAAATATTGAAATAAGTTAAATAAAACTGAAATCTTTACACAGCGATAAATATCAGAATTTATTTCCTTATCAGAAACCTCTCTCTTACGAACATTCTATTAAATTTTGTTTAATTTCTCAAGGAACATTAAAATTAATAAAAACAGCAAAAGAATTATTACAATGATAATTAGAGCAGTAAAACCTTTTTTTTTGTTGAATGGGTACACAAAATTGAAAATACAAGGCTCGTAAGGTCCTTAAAAAATTTGAAAATTTCTTGCTCAACTAAGTAAATAAGGTTTATTTATTTTAACAATTTTTAAGTTCAATACTTCCAAAGTATCTACCAGCGAAATCTGATGCTATATTTTAACACTTTGCACTCCAATGTCCTCTCCGAGGCGCCTCTAACCCTTTCGCGCCGACTGTCACAAATACGTGACAGCAAAAAACCGTATCAATCAGGATAAGAAGATAAAACTGGTAATCAAAGTATTTCTTTAGCAGTTTATTTGTGGGCGGAGTTATAATTTTTTGATTTATTTAACTCACCATTACTNGTAATCTGTCTATTGTTTTTGCTTATGTTCTCATTACATAAGCAAATGAATGGGAAATGGGAAAAGGGCCATTATTGGCCTCAGGAGTCCAGCTAGACCAAACAGACCAGACCATCTCCCATGATGTTTTTTTCACTATTTTCATTTCAGGTTCATCTGAACCAATACAACAACAGAACTGTGTATGTCCCTTTAAGGGCTAATACAAGATGGATGGGAAAAGGTCAACTCTGCCTCAGATGCCCAGCTCTTAAGAACAGAAGATGCAGATATAGTTCTATCAACTGCACCTGTTAAAATATATAACGATCACTTTTAGAAGGCACGGAATTTTTTCTATTGACTTTGTGTTTGTGTAAAACCTTTAGGAGAGACCATTAAAACCTCTCCCTGGCGAACGAACGAACATATGCAGAGATGCCAACTGCTCCGGACACGCCAAAATGATTCAAAAAGCGGTAAATAACTACAAAGTAAAGTTTGCAAACATTTGACTATTTTTGCTTGCGTTTTAATAAGTATAAGCGTGACTGAGTACTAAAAGTGATGAATTATATAAGCCTACGAATTATTTAGAAATAGTGGTGGATAAAAACCTACTAAATTGAATTTATTAAACCAAGGATCACAATTGATAAACTACCACTTTAAAAAATATTTTTGCTGTCCGGAGCAAGTTGGCATCTCTGCATATGCATTGAATGCTGTAAAGATCAAATAATTAAACACGGAAAAATATCGAAACAAAAATTTCAACAGAACAAGTGAGTAGATTAAAAAATATTCAAAATGTTTGTGTGAGCTCGTATTTAGAGAGTTCTTTTTGCTGATACAACCTCATGTTGCAGTCAAAGTAAATTAAAGACGATGCCATCAATGATTTACTTTTAGAGTTGAAAGTAAAATTAGAGAAAAAATTTATTTTAGAGAAAAGAAGCATCTCAAACAAAAAAAATGTCTCCTCTTTTAAAACTAGCCAATTTTTATGATATAAAATTAAATGCAAACTTAAGCAAAAAAAATAACCATTTATTTATTTAAATTAAGCTTTATTATTCATAATTGGTAAATTTGTTTTTTTTTACACACAATTATATCAGTTGGGATCATTATTATAGACGATGAATTTTGTTCATAGATTATTTCTTCATGACGCCAACAGAAATGGCATTTTTGCCCCCAAAAAATGATGCTAACCATATAAAAAATAATGTAAATTCGATAACAATAATGATAATGAACGATCAAACTCAATCAACGACCATATGACTGTGGAACGATGAGAGGTCGAACCCGAGAGGTTTTACTCTACCCTGATCATTATAGACATAAATCATCACAATAATTAAAAATATAAAATAAGCGTACTTACGAATGCTGCCGTATGCATAATCTGTTAAGACAAAGAAGAAAAATATTGTTATAAGTTAAATAAAACTGACGTCATCACCGAGGCGCTTTTAACATGCACCACTCTAAAATTTGTAATTTTTATAATTAATAATTTGCCACGACAGATTTAGATCTATTAAATATAGTTTTATAATATAGTTACTAAAGTATAGTTTTATAATATTTATATTGGAACTCAGGTCAACGCAGGCTACGTCAGGTTACATGGCTACAGAAAGGCCACGGGCGACTAAAAATGACAAGAATGATGGAAACTGAGTTCATTTTTATTTATTTAATATCAACCAATCATAAGTACTATTAGGAATTGCATTTCAAATTATTAATATTTAAAACAAAAACATAATCTAAAAAATATATGTAATTTGCAATATAAGTCGAGGTCGTGGATATGATTAAATAATTAAATAGATTAGATAAATAAAAATGAATTAAGATCATATCACATCTTCAATTTTTAGGAGCACACGGCATCCTTGTATGGCAAATGAGGGTAACAGTAAAGGTTTGCATGGGGTAAAGAAGAGAGGCAAAGCACTGGGGATCTATTTTCTTTTACGCGATATGCATTCGTTCGTATGAATATTTCTCATAGAATTAATTTGTACTAATAAACACACATTAGTACTAATTTGTACTAATAAACATTCGTTTATTCATAAGCTCAAATGTTAGGCTATTTTTTTTTTTTTTTTNTTTTTTTTTTTTTTTTTTTTTTTTTTTTTTTTTTTTTTTTTTTTGCAATATGTAAAATTTTGAAACACCCATCCATCTTCAGAGATGCCAATTTGCTCCGGACAGCAAATATATATTTTAAAGTGGTAGTTTATGAATTGTGATTTTTGGTTTAATAAATTCAATTTAGAATATTTTTATCCACCACTATTTCTAAATAATTCGTAGGCTTATATAATTCACCACTTTACAGTACCTATGTCATGCTATACCTTTTAAAAAGCAAGCAAGATTAGTCAAATATTTGCGAAATGTACATAGTAGTTATTTGCCCCTATTTTAATTATTTTGACGTGTCCGGAGCAGTTGGCATCTCTGCATCTTTCTATCAAAAGAATCGTTTTGAAAATCAAATAAATTTTAGATAATATGCTTAATGAGTATATTTTTATAAATTGATCTCTATCCCAACCACATTTTAACATAACATTAAGAGGATAAAAACTACCCTGCATCGGATTAAATAAACCTGCTTCTAAAAAGTATCTTAGATATTAATGTTTCAATTTCCGACTTTATTCATCGCCATGACAAGAACTTGTTATGCTAGTTGGGCCTCGTACCGTCCCCTATCCTCTTCATCGTGAATTATTCAGCATTGTATGAGTTCTTTGTGGTCAGCAGTCAGTGTGGTAGCTATGAGACCTGCCAACTACTATGCGTTCTGCAAAATAATTAATAGAGTGGTAGACATTTAAAAACCAAAGCTGTTTTGGTGATTTTGTCAACATTTTAAAAATTTCAGCACGAGAGAGGTGGATTAATTTATTTGAATAACAAACATTTTCAGGCTTGTGCTATCAATTTAGGCTTATAAACCTTTGTTAAATAGAAAGACAGATAGCACAGTACAGAGAAGGATAGCACCAAGCTATATCCAGGGTAACAGCGGGATTTGAACCCGCTACCTCCACGCTTTGCACTGCATTCGGTGGGTGATACCGCTCGGTCAGGGAGGAACCGAGAGAGCTTGAACAGAGGCGTTTCATATGGACTGTTAAATGATTTACATGCAGTGGTGAGAAAAATTAGTTCAAAGGAATAATAAATTATACATTAAAACTCAAACTTAGGTACCACTAGAATAAATTTTTACAGAAAGATTAATAGTTGGCAACCCTGCAAGATAATTGTTTTACGTCAATTATGTCTCTCATTTTTCAAAAATCAATTATTGTACATATCAAATCATGATTTATCGTTTTAAGTCTACAATCAATATTTTTAGTGTAATGTAAAAACGTCAATTTGCTATTTAGAACTTTTTCGTTGTTTTATTATTTCACAAGCAAACGGCTTGATTTTTTTATGGCTACCCCAATGTTTCCCAAATCAATGTATTTCACCTTACTGTATGTAATTTAATGATGAATAGGATAGGAACCGCTTCGCGCCCAGTTTATTTAAATAAAGATAATTGTTTCAAGTTTAAAGACTTCCAATTTCCAGAAGGCGCGGAGAGGCCTTAATTATTACAACCCAGTGCCTGAGGCAAAAGCTGCTCCCATGTTTACTGAAGAGACTCATTCGGCCTCTGATACAGATGTTCCCGAGCAGTCGACACTCCAGATCGAAGAGACTCCTACCTCAGAGCCTGAAACAACTGAGATTGAGCAGATAGCCTTACCGATCGAAGTCTCGGAAATTGCAACTAAGCTAAATGCAGATTCAAACAGACCTGAAAAGAAGAAGAAAAAGTCTACTCCATCTGCTTTCCTTTTGGACTTAGAACCTTCATCATCATCAGAGGATAAGAACAGCGAAGCCCCCCCCTCCCACTCCTGCTACCCCAGCTACTTCCGAGAGAAACTACAAAGTTCTATTCATGTATTTCCATTCAACTTCAATCTAGATCAAATTTCTTTAGAAATAGAGCCGAGCAGAAAATCTTCACGCTATCTCAAGGCTCCTACTACGGAATCATATCAGCTCATCGACTTGTTTCTATAGTGAAAGAACTTTACAGAAAGAAGAAGTTTTTACCCTTCTTCAAACTATCCTACAGGGAAAGACCCCTGTTTCTCCATCTCACTTAGAACTTTTACATTCACTAATTCAAGTTTTCAAACATCTCTCTTCTCATCTCTTGGAGTCATGCTGCGAACTTCAAAAATTTTCCCACTCGGATGAATGAGTTAGTTACGGCATCACCTCCTACATTAAATAGACTCCACACGGTCTCTTATAAGTAGTCCGCGCAGACTGCTTAAAAAGTGAACCAGTTGTGCGCATGAACCCAAAACCTTTAATAAAAGTAAGTGAGAGAAATTTATCATATATATTTGAATCTGTAGTGGTTGACAAGTGAATAAGGCAAACCAATAATATTCATAAATAAAAAAAATTTTAGTCATATATTTGCTACCACTTTCTTGTTTCAACTAAATTTTGTATTAACTGACTCGTTCGGAAAGTGGATATCCTGCACAGTGGTCTGATCGGACTACCTATAAAAAACCGTGTTGGTTAAGGCCCCTTCGGGGTCGATACTTAGATAATCATCTAGAGAAATTATAGTGCCCTTAGAGGAATTGGTAGTGCCGTTAAGCTTAGTATACGAAGTCGTCGTTCTCTCTCTCAGCCTAGGTTCTCATGGTCTGGAAATTGAAATTTTTGTTAAAGTGGTAGCAAATATGAAATAAATCGTTTTAATTATAATAATCGTTTCCAATAAAAAAATTTTTAAAGGAAATATATACATATATCATACCTGCCAACTTTTAATCCCTTCCATTATCATTTTTCTCAGTGGTATTAAAACTTCAATTTTAAGCAAACAAATACGTTGCATTTGTAAAAACTTAAGTTGACAACCATGATAGTACCGCATATTAATGTATGTGCTTAATTTTTGGAAGAATAGTGCTGATCAAAATCATTTAAAAATTAAGTTTATAAAAGAAAAAATAGTATATATTTACTACCACTTTAAATATAAAAATAAAATCTTCCGGAAAATCCGGAAGAGCTGGCAGGTATGATATATAGGCGCAAACAATACTTCTTGAATACTATTGTAGCTCTAAAATTGAATTGTGAATTTAACTCATTTAGTGAAGGTGTCAGTTACTCTTGGTAACTATTTAACAAAAAAATTCTTAATCAAAAACTTACAACCAGGTCTTTAATTTGATTGTTTCCTCTTATTTGTGATTTTAAATAAATTGGATCCAAAAGGTTAATTAGTTATTTTAAAGTAACCAGTAATAAGTAAATCTATCATTTTTTTCAATAACCTTTCAAATGTTTTGAAAACGTTCACGATCATTAAAATTTGTAATCGTCACACAACTTAAAAAAAAAATAAACACAAAAAAAAAATATACATACTAGAACCAAGAGGTCCTACTTAAGAAAAGGAAATAAGATTATAATACGTACATATCTTTTCCATGAAAAATCATTTTATTTTGTGCTCTTAGAGCACAAAATAAAATTATTTTTAACTAATTAACAATAACAATATAGCCTTACATTTCATTATTTTTTTATAGAAAAGAAATTTTAGTTTTTAATTCTGTGTCATTATTATTTTTTTCTAAAAAAAGCATTACTTAGAGATTCAAAAATAAAATTGACATGCACTCCATTTCAAATTTAATTAATCTCTACAGTGCTTATACTTAATAGTTGCTTTTCAAAATGTCAGCACATTTTGTGTAAATAAGTTATTTCGGACCATTTTCATAACTACCGCAAAATAATAAAAATAAATATTTTTAAAAAATCAAAAAAATGTTTTTAAGAAAAATTAAGTAACTAATTAAAGAAAATTGAAATAAAAAATCAAAATTCAAAGAAAACCACAACTGAATTGATCATGTCAGCGAAAAGATTGTGTCGGAGAAATGAATTGTCGACGATGTGGGAAGTGTTGGCACAGTGATCGTGTCGGTGTTGTTGTTTCTAATGCTACTTGCCAATATCTACAAGCCTGCTTGGAGAAACCAAGCGAATGTAAGGCAAATGGCGTGTTTCTTGTTTTTCATTGGCTCTTCAATGGCCAAGAATAAGACTTCAGCAACACACGCCTCAAAACCCTTTTATTGGGCGAACTCATTTATACATTCATATATTCATTTGCAAATCGGAATTATGACATGAACCAAAGAACGATCTATCTCTAATTCAGTACCCCCAGAGGTATGACTTGTTATGGGAACATGGTGGATTCGGTGAACAGACAGATTTAACGTGCACCAGCCACCATTTATTTTATGGGGAGTCTTCGGTCAGCAGGGGTCGAACCCGCTACTTCTTGGACATGAGCCAACAGCCTACCTACCAAGCTATCCCAGACTGTGAGCTGTCGCTGAAGTGATCTTGTTCACAAAGTGACGTAGGCGATATGAACACTGCCCTTTAAATGATCAGGATAAACTATTCTACCACTTTTAATTTAGGATG
This sequence comes from Parasteatoda tepidariorum, assembly GCF_043381705.1. Classification (NCBI taxonomy): domain Eukaryota; kingdom Metazoa; phylum Arthropoda; class Arachnida; order Araneae; family Theridiidae; genus Parasteatoda; species Parasteatoda tepidariorum. The sequence goes on from NC_092212.1 coordinate 14,044,917, forward strand.
CCTTTTGTTATTAACTTCTGCTCTGATGAAGTACTTCTTCACAAAAATGATGACCATGTTCTAGTTTTAGGAAAAGTATAAAAAAATGAATAATTCATTTTATAGTTTGTAGAATTTATAAAATTCATTTTAGGACATGTAATGGGTGGTGATAAACATACTTACCATCAAAGAGGGAAAAAAATGGCGGAAAATTCAATTCTATCGAAGAATCTAAATCATATGGTATTTTAATTGCAAAAGTTTTTTAATATAACTTAATTAGAAATAGCTAGACCGAAAAGGTATAAACGAAAGTGTGCAGCGTCATATCAAAAACATAAAATAAAAAGTGGTAGCCAATTTAGTTTTTACTAAGAAGCAATTGATTTAAATTATTTCAATTTAATTTAAAGCTAACAAACATTTAGGTTTCAGATTTCTGTTTATTTTAGAAATAATATTGTTTGCAATCTTAGAACTAATCACTGTATAAACTAATCACTTGTATAAAAATCCCGCAAAAAAATGAAGATTTATCGTTTCTTTGAGAGATAAACAAAGAGAAACTATACTAGTCTTCGGATAGTCTTTTATTTTTTAAAAGATGCTGCGACGATTATTATAAAAGAGAATTATGAGTTTGAATAAAAATAATCTTGATATCAGTTTATAAGTATCTCTTAAGAATTCATTAAAATATTCAAGAGAATTTGAAACAGTACTTACCGCACATAACAATGCCAACTGAAATAAAATTTGATATAAAATATTATTAAAACATAGCTCAATTTTTTACTGGGTATATTTTATCTACATAAAGACTATAGATCAGCTGTTCCAAAATAGTACTTCGGGGAAGATAAGGTTCTGTGAAAGTGTCAAACAGGTTTTATTTTAAACTGTTTTCTTTAACATTTTTTAAACTTGTAGTTATATTTAAATCCACTAAATAATCCATTATTTACTTAATAATTTGGTTGCTTGTACTATATTATTTAAAGTAAAATGCTAACGAAAAAGAAATACCAATTTTTTTTTTGGATAAAGAACACATAATTTATCAAATAACCATGTATTGAATAAACTATGATAAACACATGCATTTTTAAGTTATCCACTTTGCGTTCCACGACGCCCTTTTCAAACCAAAATAAACTAACTAAATCGTTAATAAAGAATTATGTTTCCCTAATAGCGATTATCAAAGTTGATAACAATTTTTCTTAGTGTGAATTTAAACGAAAACCATAATTCGGCTTCACTCATTCACTTTCAGCTTATGTTTAAACACCAAGAACAAATTCATACAATAGATTCAGCTTCAGACCTTGACTTGACTTGATAGAAATTGGAGCGAAGTACCTGCCCGCGGAGCGGGCATCTCACTTCTTCATCTGGTCTTTATGATAGTAGTTGTGACTATTGGCATGGGTTCAGCTTCAGACCATGGGTGAAAGCCCTTATATAGCAAGACGGAAAAGAGAAAAACCTGGTACGTAAAGCATTTCATTCCAGCATTGTTTTCGAAAAAAATGAAATATCTGTAACTATCAAGATTTCTTTTATAATTCTGACATATATATAAAACTGCTTCTTTTCCAAGATAAAGTAGATATTGTTGAAACATTTAAAAAAAGAATAAGTAAATTCCTCCCCAAAACTAGCCATAACTGAAATGGTTTTACTACCAGCCTTTCTTCTTTTCCGTCTCGCTTTCACCCCTGCTTCAGATAGTGAATTTAGTTTTTGAAAATAAAACCTAATTTAAGATTATAAATGATAAGGTGAAGAACAATTTTATTACCGCTATAATTAAGAAAATTATTCATATATAAATATTGCCGTCTTATAAAGTTAGTAATGTTATTTCAAATTATGTTTATATTTATATATGTCAATATGTGTCACTTTAGATTCGATATTCAAATGTTATATCTACTATATTTATCTATGTCAACCTATGCAAATGTATTTCAAATTATGTTTATATTTATATGCTTATATTTATATGTGTAAATTTAGTTTCGATATTCAAATGTTTATTTACCCAAGCAAAGTGCTTGTAATTTTGTATTAGCAACCACATCGACTGCTAAATTCAAAATGTTATCACTTTAAACTTATGCAAATTTCTAGATGTATGGGATAGGGGCAGCTGCGCGGCCCAGGTGCCCAATTTTTTATTAATAAAGTAAAGTAAGTTAGTAATGTTAAATTCCTTATACTCCTGCATTCCAATTACCAGAATGAACTACGTTAAAGATCATGGGTTTATAAATAAATATATATTGGGTTATAAACCCAATGCATGTACCCTCTGCACAGTGGTAATCTATTAATTTTAAACAGCATATTAATTTTCTTCTCTCATTTTAATACTAAAACTACCCATTACGAACTCAAAATTAGATCTTAATTTTCATAATGCTTTCTAGTCTGCAAGGATTATCTTTTATTTCTTGTAACCGCGATTTCCAATTTCTTCCGGCTACGAAATAATTAATGGCTACTTAATAATAATTTCGTACGCATAATAATTTAATGTTAGTATTTATTTCTTTTTAAATATTTTTAACTGTAAAATAAAAATAAATTCTTGTTCTGAGATATAACACTGAATATTAAATCTTAATATTAAATCCAAATGGCCCTGAAATATTAAATCTTAGAATTACGAAAAATAATTAAGTGTTAATATGTGAAAAAAAAGAATTAAATGTTAGCATAATAGAAAATAATAAATGTTTGTATAGTCAAAAAAATATTTTAAATTATGTAAAATAACAGTAAGATATTAAAAATTACAGCAAATCTTAGCATTAGGAAAAAGAGTTAAATTTCAGCATTATGAAAAATAAATAAATATTAGTATAATAAATAAATATTTGTATTATAAAATATAAATAAATATTAGCGTTATGAAACACAAACTTTTAAATGTTTGAAACCACAATAAATCCTTCTTATGAATCATCACTGCAAAACAACACTAAAATGTTAAAACTTAACATTCGGAAAAATAATGAAATGTTAAACATGATAAAAAATAGTCAAATGTTAGTGTTACGAAAAATATTTTTTTAAACTCTATAAGGAGTAACATTTCTTGCTATATACTATCATTGAAAAACCGCATAAAAAAATTAAAAATAATAAATAGAAAATCGGTACACTTTTAAAAATTTTAGATATTGTCGAATGATAATATCGTTTAAGTTATGCATCGAAGTTGCCAGATACACATAACAAAAATATATCACTGTTACAATACTTTACATACTTTACTTTATTTGCAAAAATTGGGCACCTGGGCCACTTAGCGCCCCCTATCCCATACATCTAGAAATTTACAGAAAATTTATAGTAATAACATTTTGAATTTATCAGTCGATGTGGTAGCTAATAGAAAAACAAGCACTTTGCTTGACTAAATATAACATTTGAATATCTGATTCATCGAATCTAAGTTGACATATATAAATATAAACATAATTTGACATATATATACATAAGTTGACATAAATAAATATTAACATAAATTGATGCATATTTCACTAATTAAATTTCTATATTTAAACTAGCACACATTAAATTATGACATACATTGAAGTTCATTCGAATACATTGTGGTAGCCATAAAAAATCAAGCCGTTTGCTTGTGAAATAATAAAACAATAAAAAAATTCAATATTACAAATTGACTTTTTTACTTAACACTAGAAATATTGATTGTAGACTAAATCAAAAATAAAGATAAAACATGATTTGATATGTACAATAATTGATTTTTGAAAAATGAAAGGCATAATTGATGAATATAGATAAATCATACCTTGATACATGATAAAATAACATATTTGGAGACACTGTTACAATACAGAAATGCCAACTTGCTCCGGATAGAAAATATATATTTTAAAGTGGTAGTTTATCAATTGTGATTGTTGGTTTAATAAATTCAATTTTGTAGATTTTTATCCACCACTATTTCTAAATAATTCGTACGCTTATATTATTCACCACTTTATAATAATTATGTATTACTATTCCACTTAAAAAGCAAGCAAAAATAATCAAATGTTTGCTAAATTTACTTTGTAGTTTACCGTTTTATTAATCATTTTGGCGTGACTGGAGCAGTTGGTATCTCCGCAATAAAATACATAAACAAATAATTATTCTAAGTTAAGTTAAAGACGAAGAAAAGAAAGAATTATATTTCAATAAATTCGATGCGAGATACGGTGCTGTAATTCATTAACTTCACGTTAATTCACATTCTAAACTTACGTAGAGAAACGTAGCTCAATTTTAACATGCCATTTGGTTTATAAGTATTCGAATCCATTCAAGCATCAATTCTCTTAAACGACACATTCTATATTCTTTCACAAAGATTTAAATTCTTTCACTATATATTTCTTACTTAGCGCTAAGACATATAGCGCTTGACGTTTAAGCTTACAGCATAAGCTTACAGTTATCGTTTAAGCTTACAACAACCTTAAAATATTTAATGGGTTTCTTGGTAAAACTTTTTAATTTTATCTACTTGATCTGTTTCTTTTTGCAATTTTTTAATGTTTAACTGTCACTAAAACAATAAAAAACACAACTCTCATGACATGACATGACCCGTCTTTAGTGGCAATTGAAACATGTAAAACGACGTCGTCCATTTATATATATGACCCTTCCTAGGAAGTAATAATTAAAAAAATTAAATCTACGCCGCCCGTTCTAGGGAGTAATATATGAAAAATGCAAATCTATTTGGCCCTTAGTTGGAAATAATTATGGAGAAAGGTTAATCTACATTGCAGGTCCTAGAAACTAATAACTGAAAAATGTAAATCTACATGACCCATCCTAAAAATTGACAATGGAAAAGCGTAAATCTAAGCCATCCGTTCCAGGAAGTGACAATGAAAATCGTAAAATTTTACGTTTTTAGTGACCATTCCATTGTTTGAAAGTTTGTTTATCTTGATGTTATAACGGTTAAACATAGAACAGATTTTTCTGAGAATGTAGGGAAGTCTTGGTTTGAAAGGAAAAATTAATATGCTCTTAGGTTTACAGCAAATAAAGTAATCGTGATGAGTAATTTTGATGAATGAAGTAATTTTTGATTTTTTTTTCTATGTATCACGCCCGTTAAAATATTAAAATGTCTAATAAATTAATAAAAACAATGTACAGACTTACTTAGAAAGTAACAACAAATATAGATCAGACTCAAACGGTTGTTCATCGTCAAGCTGGAGTGTTTTCCTTTAAAAAACTGGGATGAAAAATTCTTTATTTTAAGAAGAAAATTTTTTCTTAGTCTTCATCATTCAATCATACGTGATTTTCACTTAGAGTGTTAAAGCTGTAAGTGTAAATCTTCCGAAAAAAACTAAGAAGATTATGTATTAATAATTCTCATAGATAGTGTGAATTGTATGAACAAGCTACGTAAAAGTTGAAAATCGTGACTTTCCGAATTCGCCAGGCGAGAGACAACCTCGGAACATGCTTAGAAAAATCTGCGTATTTGAACTTCAAACTGTAATATTTACTTAGCTGTTGCTTTTTTAGATTTTCTGGGAGAATTTTTTTTTATATTTAAAAAGGTATCAAAATAGTATCATTCTTAAATTATTAAATTCATACCTGCCAACTTTTAATCTCTTCCATTATCATTTTTCCCAGTGGTACTAAAATGAAATTAAAACTTCAATTTTGAGCAAACAAATTCGTTGTATTTGAGAAAACTTAAGTTGACAACCATGATAGTAACGCATATTAATATATGTGCTTAGTTTTTGTAAGAATAGTGGTGATCAACATTTAAAAATTATGTTTATAAAAGAAGAAATAGTATATATTTACTACCTCTTTAAATATGAAAATAAAATCTTCCGGAAAATCCGGTTAGAGTTGGCATGTATGTTAATTGGTTTCAATATTATTTAATACGTATACAGAAATGATTCTGTTATTGTTAACGTAGTCCCTAACTTGCAAGGGTACTTGGATGAAGGTGTGACAACGTTATTAATTAATAATAATTTATTACATAAAAATAATTTTTTATATTTAAAACGGTAGCAATATAGTTTCATTAAGATAATAAATTCGATTAAATAATTTTTTGAATCATTACATGCAAAAATCTAAAATGATACAGTAAAGACTTTGTTATCCATAACAAAGTCAAAGAAATCATCAATGAAAGGAAAATACAAAGTCGTTGAAATGTATTAATAATTTATCAAGTAAAGCTAACTATTTATAGTTAAAAGGGTAGCAAATTAGTTTTATTCCAATTTTAAAAAAATTTATTCAATATTTTTTTCACACCATTATATGCAAATATTTAAAACGTATGCAATAAAATCCTTTTTATCATCAACATAACTCGGAACTTGCTGAAAAGAAAATATCAAGTTGTCGAAATAAAATAATAATTTATTAAGAAAAAGTTAACTTTTTTATATTTAAAAATGTAGAAAAATAGTTTCATTCAGTTAATAAATCTTATTCAAAGTACCTTTAGCACGTTCACGCCGGGGTGATCCACCGGTGGGTCACGCTAGATTGTCTCATCTTGGCAGCGCACTGGAGTAAAAACTGGTAACAAATAAATTTCATTTTTTAGTTTTTTTTCGGGAATAATAATAATCCATAACTACCAATTGTTTTTAACGGATGCAAATTTTATATTGAATTGTTTCTTCGCCGTATTAAATTTCCTTACAGTGAATTGTTATTGTTGAGAGTAGATTAACTCCTCCCGAATATATTGAAATAGTTCTTCTACCAGTATTTTCACTTTTCCCGGAGTGAACGTGTTAAACACCAATATATACAAATATTTTATAGGCAAACAGTAAAGACTTAGGTTTAATTAACATAAATCCAAACTTGCTGGGTTCTTGAAAAGAAAATACGCAATCATTGAAATCCCATATCCTATAAAAATTCGTTACCTGAGTTTACAGCCCATTTAAGGGCTTTAACTCATACATCTGATTGAGTGCGAAATAAGATTTGCGGAAGCGCAGCAATGATAATTCTGCGTATTTTCCTACATGTTAGAATATTTTTCTTTATGTTTTCATAAAGTTAAAATAAGTATCAACATAATTTCCCATTTAAAAAGCTTATATTTATTTAAGTATAATAATACTTTAACGAAATAACTTTCAGCAATTAATTTCTGAGCTAGAATGTCTTTTTCATAAGCGAGCCTCTCTCTTTATCGAATATATTTCTCAGTGGTGTCCACATTTTAGCAATATTTCCCTGAATTAAAATTCTGTGCCAGAGTTAAATATGTCGTGCCTAAGCCTGATTATTACGAAATTGATGAATTTCCAAAATTACATCTTTTTTACATAAATAGTTTTAAAGTTAGGTTTTTTTTTGTCGTATGCAGTGGGGGTTTGATTGCTGTTCCTGTTTTTCAGTGGCGCCATCTATGGCCAGGAATTCGACTTTTGCCACGCCATTCGCACAACCACAACCCGTTTATAAGGCGGGTCACATTCACACACAAAGGAGAAAGGACATAGAACACACACAGAGAGAAAGAGACATCCATGCCCTGACCGAGATTCGAACCCAGGACCTTTTTGATGCAAGGACAGTTCCTTGTCCCCTACACAGGCGGGTCGGCTAATGTTACTGTAAATTTGAATATGGTTACATTGAACATATATGATTCTCTTCCGGCACCTGGCGGGACGATACGACGGATGTAAAACAAAATAAAATAATTTTCACATTTTTAAACACATACATTTTTTTTAAAGAATTTCGTTTATCTAATTCATCACACATTTCATACATAGGTTTTTATTAACCATAGCTTTCTGTCCTTTAGTTCATTAAGTAATCTGAAATGATATGCAAATTCATGATTTAATAATAAAACATAATTATTAAAAATATTAGTTTAATAGTTTAATTATTTAGTTTACATGGTAAGTATAAAAAAATTGTATGAATGAAATATTTTCAAAAGATAAATTCAATGATGTCCAAACTTAGCCCCAACCGCATAAGCAATTTAAAAATCTGAAATGGGAACTGTAAGTTATTGAAAATAGATGATGATCATGATATCCAAACTTAACCCCAACCGCATATGCACGAGTTGGGATGAAAGCAATTTGAAAATCTGAAATGAGAACTGTAAGTTATTGAAAATAGATGGCGTTTTATAAACTGTACACATGCACTGTTGAACATTACATCAGAATAATTACTGTCTGTCTCGATCAATTAAATTTAAAGTTTGTCTAGTAAATATGTGATCGTCTTTCCGTTTAACACATCTCCATGATCAAAAGAAAACTCCATTTTTTTATTGCAGACTTGCATTTTCGACAGAAAAATATATCCTAGTTTGCATTTCAGTTCACAGATGACACTGCAATCGCAAGTTTGGTTGACAAGTCTTTGTGTATTGTTAGATAAAATTTTTGATAGATCATATAATTTGCAACTCATTTTCCTACTGACACTGAAGCGCCATCTGTGAACTAAAAGTCAACTATCTGTTACATTAGAGTATTTTTTTCAGAAAAGTTGATGTCTTGAATAAATAAAAGTTCAAGGTTCATATTTAAGATTTTAAAGTTGCCCCCCCCACCGCATCCTCAGGGAAAGAGAATGATGGGTCAAAATTATTATCATTAAATCTATTCCTTGAAAACATTGAACTATATTTTTCGCCGATGCGTAACTCTTGAAATATTAAACCACTATCCTGCCTTAAGTCTTGTAGATAAATGTTCTTACATTTGTAGAGATCTCTTTACATTAATTGTAAGAGAAAATCCGAGAATAATACACAGGACTGTTTTGTTACCATTTACAATGGAAAATTGCGAAGTAAATAGTTTGTCTGCGTTTAATTATTTTTTTATGATTTAAAACATGTTGTGTAGAAAAGGAGGCCAAATTCCGTCATAGCAGAGCCGAGGAGTTAAGTAAGATAGTATAACTTATAATAAATTAAATCTATACTATTTGAGAGCCTTGCACACAACGAAATTTTCTAAAGGTTACATAAAGCTCATTAGGCCTGGATAGCCTGATCGGTAGTGCGCTGAGCCCATGTACGAGAGTTCGTGGGTTCGAACCCCGCAGGCCGAAAACTCCCCGTGTAGTTGGTGCCTGATGTATGCTAAAATTCTGGCGAGTAGCAAAATCCTCCATGTTCCCATAACAAATCAATATCTCTGGGGGTACTGGATTGGAGATTGATTGTTCTCTGATTCAGGTCAAAATTACGATCTGAGGATGGATGCATGAATGGGTTTGCCTTATAAGCAGGTGTGACGTATGATGTGGCAGAAGTCGAGTTCTTGGTCATAGATGGCACCATTGAAAAACAAGAGTCGCACACTCTGCCTTAAATTTGTTCAGTTTCACCAAGCAGGCTTGCCCGTAAGGCAAGTGGCATTAGCACCAACCGACCAATAAGGCTCATTACAAATTTCAAATAAAAAAAATAAATAAAAATCTGTAATGTAACGTTTTTGGACAGCAGACAATGTACTACGTGTTTCAAGAAATGCTGATGACGAATGTGTTTAGAACATTCTGCTTCAGTTCGTGGTGACACAAATTCGTTGAACAAAAATTTTAGTGAGACAATTCGTTGGACATAATTCGTGAGACAATTCGTCGTAGCGACAATTCATCGCGGTCACAATCTGTCTCAAAAACAATTCATGCACACAATTAATCGTGGGCACAATTTGGAGAGGCGACAAATCGCAATGGGAGCAAGACGTCGAAACGACAATTCATTTTTGGCGCAGTTCGATACGAGAACAATTCTTTGCAGTTACAACTCGTAGTAGGGACATTCGTCATGAGTAAATTTTTTAGCATTTTTGATGAAATACATCCATTTACGAAGACAATACTTTTGCATAGTCAAACAAGGCTAAATAAATATTTAATTTGTGGTCGCTTAAATATTACGAAGGCGTCTAGGGGGGGGGGCGGTATGAGCAGTGCTTGCGCAAGACGTGGAGAGAGAGAGACAGGGAGAAGTCCCCTTATTTTTAATTATTTTTAAACGCAAAAAGTTGTCGCAAAAATATTTGGGAAGATATTCATAAATTTTTAACAGCTATGTAATTTCTTTACGACGCTGCGATCATTGGATTTAAGGAATTTGATGAATATTACGAAACAGTTTAAAAATGATAGTAAACTGTTATATGGAATTTTGCAAATGAATTAAAAAAAGTGTTTAAAAATCCATTTTTCGTGTATGAAATATTATCTTTTAAGAGCTCGAGTGAGAGAATAGTCCGCATTTCCCCCACAAGTTTCGAATCAACAACAGTTTAAATGTGGTAATAATGGACAATTACAGTAATTTTTTCAAAAAATCGTTATGAATTCAGAGAGAGAGAGAGAGAGAGAATCCCTCAAAACTCCCAGAAACCACTTTATTCTTCTTCTATGATCGCTAACTATTATGTTATTTTTAACACGTTCACGCAGGGGTGACCCACTGGTTTGTCACGCTAGATTGTATCATCGGGCTGCGCACCGGAGTAAAAACTGGTAACAAATAAATTTCATTTTTCAGTTTTTTTTTCCGGGAATAATAAAATTCCATAACTACCAATTGTTTCTAACGGATACAATTTTTATATTGAATTGCTTCTTCGCCATGATAAGTTTGATTACAGTAAATTGTTATTGTTGAGAATAGATTAACTCCTCCCGAATATTATCTAATATTGAAATAGTTCTTCTAGCAGTATTTTCTCTTTTCCCGGCGTTTTTTTTTTGCTTTGAGTAAATTGTAAAATGTTTCTATATTTTTACCAACAACTGTATATTGCATACCTGCCAACTTTTAATCGCTTCCATTATCATTTTTCCCAGTGGTATTAAAATGGAATTAAAACTTCAATTTTAAGCAAACAAATACGTTGTATTTGAGAAAACTTAAGATAACAACCATGATAGTAACGCATATTAATATATGTGCTTAATTTTTGTAAGAATAGTGGTGATCAAAATCATCTAAAAATTAAGTTTATAATAGGAAAAATAGTATATACTTACTACCACTTTAAATATGAAAATAAAATCTTCCGGAAAATCCGGAAGAGTTTGCAGGTATGTATATTGTATTAATGTATTTTATTTTATACTATAATCGTTGTTGAACAGCCGACCCAATTTTTTGTGTTTACAACTTCTAATGATATACTCCATAGCCTTGCAATTTTGAATCCAATCCAGAAGACAAGAGAACTCCTGGACGAAGTATTAGGAGAAATTTGCCTTCGTGGAGGACTTTCTGGTGGAACTAACACGCATTTGCGTTACATGAAGAGGAAGACCACGAGAACCTCTCACGATTAGCCTGGCGGCAAAGGGACTCAAACCCACGTCAGCACCTCCTATAACTGAAAGCCTCCACACGGTTTCTTATAGGTAGCTCGAACTGACCATTGTGAAGGATATCAACTTTTCAAAAGAGTCATTTAATACAAAATCTAGTTAAAATAAGAAAGTGGTAGCAAATATATGACTAAAAATTTGTTTTATTTATGAAAATTATTGGTTTGTCTTATTCACTTGTCAACCGCTACAGATTCAATTCTCAAATATATATGATGAATTTCTCTCAATTACTTTTATAAAAGGTTTTGGTTTCATGCGCGCAACTGGATCACTTTTTAAATAGTCTGCGCGGACTACTTATAAGAGACCGTGCCGAGGCTTTTTGATGTAGGAGGTGATGGCACTGTAGTCGATGCAAACAGGATGCGGATTCGTTTCAACCAGCCATCGCTGGGGATTCGAACCCGGTTCGCCGCATTGGAAGGCGAGCGCTCTAGCCCCTGATCCATCGCTGCTCTGTATTAATACATTATCAAATTGGAAGTTAAAGAATTTTAATCACCAGTACAAATAAATAATTTAAACATATAGAATGCCTCATGGTATCTACCGTTGTAAAAACGCAACTTTTGTTGTAAAGCAGAAAATCCGTTTTCCTTGAAACGAGTAATAGGGCATTAACCCGTTTTGTCCCGACTTCATACGTTGAAATGATACATGAAGTTGTTTTATGGAAAAGGTGGAATAATATATTATCGAAACTAATTGGTTTTTCTATTGTCAGGGCATTCTAAAAGTCTTTGATAGATCAAAAAGTACTTGCTTCTCTTAATTCTAGATCTAGTCAGAAATAACTAAATCATCGTGGTATCTGAGAATCTTTTAATTCACCCAGATAAATGAAAATACTGAAAAAAGTTTCCCATCACAATGAATGTCTTTGAAAAAAGGAACTGTCCTAAATGTATGACGCTGGGAGTTAACCGGTTAATATGTAGACAAATTTCATATTTTCTAGTGTTGCATAGTTAGCCCTTAAATTTTAAAATATCACAGGTATAAAATTTCAGAACAAACCATAGATATTAATTTTATCAACCGAATGTCTTATTAAGCCTTTCAGTGGGCCATTTATTTCTAGTAAAGGTAAATTAAAGAATTTTTGAAATTGAAGTTTTTGTAAGAATAGTAATAGATATAAGAAAAGGAAATCTCATTTAGCTTATAAAACATTAATTTAAATTTTAATGTCATTTTTTATGGTGGTAAGTATATTTACCACGACCTATTGCGAACTTATTGACTTTTATTTTTCTTTATTTATAAAATAAATTTTATAAATGGTACTAACCTCAGAAGGAATTATGCATTTTATAACTTTTATACGTTTTCTTATACTAAACAATTATTGCCAATTTTATTCAAAAGCACTTCAAGAAAGCTGAAGTTATTAACACATGAAAACCTAAATTAAAAGTGAGAGAAAAGTTAACTCGGGCTTTAAAAATTGGTGGTAAGTATATTTACCACGGTTGTAGAAAGGGTTAATCTTAACAAATTTCAAAAGTTGAGGTACCGGGTTCTATCTTATTGAAAAATAATAATGGGAAACCGTTCCACTGCAAAAAATATTCTTGAAGTAGCGAAATTCAAATTATTTCCAGTTCAGTATTTTTCCGTTTTAAGTACTTATTTCACCACTACGAATCAAAAAATCAAAATATCAGATGAAATGCAACTTCTTCTCAATCATGTCATGGACGCTCTTTCAAAAAATAGGAGTAATTATTCTTATTCCACAAGTTCTACTATTTTATTCGTTACCAATTTTTTAAAATATTTGCTGAGAGTGAAGCAGTTTGCACCCTTATAATGATTTAAGCATCTTCCTTATATTTATCTAAAGAAAAAAGTATTGAACAAACGGAGCACTAGCGGAGGATAGGTTAAGTAACAACAGAAGCAGATATGGCAACTTGCTCCGGACAGCAAATATATATTTTAAAGTGGTAGTTTATCAATGTATTATTTTATCTTTATCGCCA
>NC_092212.1:14060241-14103556 GCF_043381705.1 Parasteatoda tepidariorum
TCGCCTTGCTTCTTTTTCCAAGTCCTCTGTTAGTTCCACGCATAAATACTGAACAAGATTTTCCGTTAATGGAAAAAAATCATAAAATACATCATCATGAAGACTAAAAGCATATTTTCTGTTTCTATACATCGGTCTCCTCCGAGGACTTAGCCATGTAAAATATTTACTAACCATGCGCTCGCCATTACTCTACTGAAAATACCAGTGATTTTCGCGTCGACCGAAAAGAGCGCTCAACATCCACTAAAACTTGCTTGGAATACCAAAAATCGAGCAATGGGCGGGGAAATTAGAATATCAGGTAAAACGCCCCCTGGCGCGGCTTCCAAAAACTCAAATCGATGGTCGACTCGAGCTCAGAATACCACCCCCGTGTCGTTAAAGATATATGACGCAGAGATGCCACCTGCACCGGACACGTTAAAAAAAAAATTTTTAGAAAGGTAAATAACTACACACTAAAATGTGCAGATATTTAGCTAAAGTCTTTTCTATAGAAGGATTAACATGACAACGACATGCAAGTATCGAATTATATAAGCTTTTGAATTATATAGAAATACTGGTGGATTAAAACCAAAAAAATAAAATTTAATAAATAATGGATCATACAATTAAAAACTACCACTCGAAAATATATATACGCTATCGGAGCAAGTTGGCATCTCTGATGACAAATAAATGAACATCCAAAACAGTAGCGGTATGAAACATATGGAATCATTTCTATTCGAACTTTATACAGAGCTGCCAACTTTCAATGCTTTTTGTAAAACTTTATACTAGTGGTAGCTATTTATATATTTTAATGTATTATTTTTCACTCATTTAAGGTTATTTTCCACACCACTACATATAAATGATTTTAAAGTTCATATACAACTCTACTGTGTTCCTCTACGCTCAAGGTGAGACCTTTAAGATATTTGCTAAATTTCTAAAAGTTTTTGGATTTAATGGCTATCACTCGATAAAATATTTTGCAAAATCCGTAGTCTTTTATCAGGGAATGTTTATGAAGATTTAACTTGAAAAATTGTTGGCATAATTCGGAAGATCATGATAGAAGATTTTTAGATTTAAGTCCTTTAGGGCCTTGCATGTGTCAATTCAATTGAATCGTTATATTTTATAACTGAAATTAACATACCTGCTAACTTTTAATCCCTTCCATTATCATTTTCCCCAGTGGTATTAAAATTTCAATTTTAAGCAAAAAAATATGTTGTATTTTTAAAAAAAAAAAAAGCTGACAGCCTTGACAGTAACGCATATTAAGACATGTGTTTAATTTTTTTAAGAATAGTGGTGATCAAAATCATTTAAAAATTATGTTTATAAAAGAAAAAAAAATTGTATTTATTTACTACCACTTTAAATATGAAAATAAAATTTTATGCTAAATGCGTAAAAGTAGTAAGTTATGATTAATTGCGCAAGATAAATTTTTCACATAAAATTATTTTTTAAATTATAGTGGTACTAATAAATAATTTTTTTTTTATCCTATGACGTTGCATTGGTTTGATGCGAATCTTCCAGCGGAAAGAAAGACATAATTGAGACTGAAATGAGAGACTATGACAAATTTTCCTAAAATAATGTTAAGTTTCTATGATTTGACTCATCTGTTAAACTGAATCACATATTACTTGTTTCTAACTTGCCACAGAAAAAACGTAACCGTGAATAGTGTAAAAATATTTATATTAAGTCATAGCAACCATAAAGAGTTGCTACAACATTCATAACAAAAAAACAGTTGTATAATGACCTAAGCAGATGTGAAAATTTTTATTTTATATTAATGAGAATATGAAATCGAAAGTGGTATCTTTTCAACAATGCTAGTGAATCATTAAAAGTTGTGCTCAAAACCATAAGATATTACAAAATTGTTCGCAAAAAATTTTCCAAAGTGGTAGTTTTATTGTAAATCCTATGTTAGACGTTTAGTACCACAAGCATACGGCCGTTCTTTGGAAATCACCTTTTCAATGCAAATTCCATTCAAGACATTCTGTTCCATAAACGCATGGCCGTTCTTCGAAAATCTATGTTTTGATGTGAATCCTATGTAAGACATTCTGTTTCATTAACATGTTTGTTCTTCGGAAATCCCTACTTCATTATATATCCTATGAATGATATTATGTTCCATAAGCGTTCTTCGGAAATTCCTGTTTCAATCTTAATTCAAAGAAATTCAGTTCCCTAAGTGTAAGGCCATTCTTCGAAAGTTACAGTTGTTGTATAGAGATCGTCGTTCAAGGAGGTTTTACAGTATTTGCAAAATTTTATTAGCTAGATTTATTAAATTAGCAGGCACTGCCCAGGTGCTCAGCTGGATCCGGGTCATCTCTTCAGCTGTGTCTCTGTTGCCTCGACCCTCCTCTGCATCGACCTCAACTGCTGCCATGACACCCTTTATTCCGAAAAAGTCGGAGATGTGGCCAGGGCTGCGCTTCATGCCTTTGGTCCCATTTAAGTTGTACTTTTCTGCACATGTCAAACGACAACAACAACAACATTAAATTAGCAAAAATTTCTAGACCCTAACTAAAACATTTCGTTTAAAATTCGATGCTGTTTTAGTGACAGTGCGATATTGAAACAATTAAAAAAACAAGTTTTTTTTTCAATATTGCATGCTAAAAACGCATGAACCAAAATATATTACGGATTTGTATTAAGATAAAAACACCGTCTAGAACTGTGAAGCTATTTAATATTATTTTATAACCGTAGTTAAACAGCCAATCCAATTATGGGTTTACGACTACTAATGTTCAACTCCGAAGCATTGTAATTTTGAACCTAATCCAGAAGTCAAGAAAAATTCTGGATAAAGTACTGAGAGTATTGGATCAAGTATCGGGATCTATTTAAAAGATGTATAAAGTTTAATCTGTGACAATGGGTTTCAGCAATGAAACTTTATTTTTTTTTCAATATCAAACTACATGGCGCTGAATAGTGGTGACTGTTTACAAATCACCCCATGAAAATTTGCAATCTTTAAGGGGAGAAAAACGATCCAAATCGACACCACCGAACTCGAGTCAGTAGCAAGTATCCATACTGACAGACTTTTGCTTTCATCTGCACTCATGTCCATAAATTAAGAATAATGCCAGAAACCAGAAAATAATAGTTCACGAATAAAACAAACGTGACTCATTTATTAAACCCATTTATAAAGCAAAAAATAAGGATAGAAAACATCGTGTATGTTTGTCACATAATAACTACCATTCATTAGAACTACGATTTTTGTTCTCTGGAAAAATGATAAAAAAAATATTTCTTCAACAAAAATTAATTAATTATTATTCAAAACGTATCTCAACCAAACTATGTTGGCGTCATGGATGTCTACCATATGGAACGTTTCTGAACAATGTGCAGAGGTAAACTGAAACTCGCGATTCCCTCTGAAAAACCGCAAAGGTCCAGAAACGGCATCGACCAGAAAACAGCGTTGCTGTCACATTTGTGGCAGCACATTTGTTATTGTGTTTGTGTATTTGTGGCAGTTTGTATTTGTATTTGTGTTTGTTATTGTGTATTTGTGGCAGCACGCTACATTTGTGCTGTCACATCTGTCTTATTTCCATACCAATATTACTTGAAAGAGGAAGCCTAACCACCTATCAACGTATGTATTTTATGAAATTATGTTACTACTGTTTCATTTTTTCTGATTATGATGACTGTTACATTGTTATCATTGTTGTTGAAAGATTATTTCATTTATGCTATGACAATATGTGAATATGTTTACTTGCCAACTTTTCCGGAAGATTTTATTTTAATATTTAAAGTGGTAGTAAATATATGCTATTTTTTCTTTTATAAATTTAATTTTTAAATGATTTTGATCACCACTATTCTTACAAAAATTAAGCACATATATTAATATGCGTTACTATCATGGTTGGCAACTTAAGTTTTCTCAAATACAACATATTTGTTTGCTTAAAATTGAAGTTTTAATTCCATTTTAATACCACTGTGAAAAATTATAATGGAAAGGATTAAAAGTTGGCAGGTATGGCTGTTCTTACAAAATTTCATTGTAGTTGTTGTGTAGATAATGGGATACTTAATAGGGACGTAGTGTGGGTATCTCGATCCTGATTAGTTGTTGATGCGAGACATTTGCTTACGTTATTAACTGTTCTTTCCATTCTATTTCAAGAAAGCCAAGCATCAATTCTCTTAAGTGATAAAATCTATGTTCTCTCTCAAATAATTTTTCACAAATATTTCAATTCTTTCACCACATATTTCTTAACACAAAAACAGGCTCGGAGGCATGTCGAACATAAACAAACTAATTATGCATTTAAAGTTGCCAGGTACAAAAACAAAAATTATGGCACGGTTTCGATGAAATAAATACATTAACAAATAATAAATCTAAGTTAAGGAGAAAACGCAGACGAGAAAGAATTATATTTCTCCAAATTCGAGGTGCGATACGGTGGTGCATTTCACATTGGTTAACATATGTGTATACATATGTGTGTGTTGTATTTCACATTGGTAACTTATGTGTAGAAACTTAGCTCAACTTTAACACATCATTTTGCTTATGACTGTCTTTGGTCACATGGGTGGGTGTTTGAGAGCTTGTTCTTTTTGAAGTGCAAGTACCCAATTGATCAAATCAGAAGAGTTTCTTACTTTCCAACACCAGTGCTTAACTGAATTGCTATTTTCCTGGTATTTCTTAATTAAATTCGAAACATAATGTTACTTAAATATTTCAAGTTAAAAAAAAGGCAATAACTGAAATTCCGAACATAAAATTGAAAATTAATTTTTATTAAAAAAAGTTAATTTCTTCGTAAATAAACTAAGTCCTGATTTCAAGGATTTTTATTGATTATACGAAGATACAGAAGCAAAAATTATTTAAGCATATGATACGAAATTAAATTGTTCTAAATTAAGCTGTGGTTAAAAAAAAACACACTTCCAAGTAAAAAGGGTTTTTTAATAAATTTTATTTTGAAGCAAGCTGCACTTTGAGTACAATTTGTTTCAATGGTTTTTATAGTACAACTTACAAAAATATGAACTAAAAACTCATTTATCATTGTAGGTTAAGATTTCGATTCTTGCATTATTTAAAAAATGGACTCCACCTCTCTAAATAGCCATCTGTAAAAGAAATTATAATTAATTTATACAAAAGCAGTTTCAGTATAAATTCCAAAGTTTAAAATAAATTTGAATTGAATGGCTCACTGTAATGCCATAATAAGCCAAATTTTTTATTTTTTATTAATTGAAATAACAATAATAAAATAAACAGCAACGGAACTTGATCACCATGCAGGTTGAACAAACTTTACTAACTTCTCTTGACATTTACTAATAATAACGAATATTAAAATGAGTTTTTATATGCTAATGCGCATAAAAATATATCATAGTAAAAGCAAAATATCAATAGATCTTGAAAATATTCTTGATAAGAATATTATTGGTTATATACGCTACTGTGAATGACTGAAATAGGCAGTTGTTGACGTCCGGTGAATGGTGACAATCACATAGGCACTTTTGCAAATGTCCGAAATATATATACTAGGTCTAATTAAGTGCCACTTCCCAGTTTATCTTAAACTGATGTATTTTTAAGGTTCAATGCCACTGCCGGGTACACATTTGCCCGGTATACAGTACACTGATGTTTTTTTTTTAAGGTTCAGTGCCACTACTCGGTGTAAATTTGCCCAGCACTCTAAACACTGATGTTTATCCTAATCTATCCTCAGCAGATGCCAAAACATTGAATAAATATTGAAATATCAACGAATATTACAAGTATAGAATATTACAAATATTACAAGTATAGAAGAATAACAAGTATTTCGAATATTCACCAAAGCGACTTTGTGATTGTTGACATTTACCGGTGAAAGTCGACATTCTCTTGATTTCGGTCTTTCACGGTACATATCTACACATACAGAGGTTGGTCAGAATTACGGAAACACTTCTTAACTGTTGGCACAATCAGGCTTGAAGCTTTCATGCAAGACTTCATTTTTAATTCCTTTAAAATTCGATTCGACCAAAATGAGAGAAAGACGTTAAAAGCTTCTTTCCTTCTTCCATATCGCTATAATTAAAAAAGTATTGTTATACAAGCATTGAAAACCGTAACAATGATTTAAAAGTTGCTGGTATTTAAGCTAACAAGAAATTATTAACCTCTCTCCTGAATTCGGTGGATACGAAATTTGTCTGGCCAAATAAGCTAAATATAAGCATCTCTAAAAGCTTTAAGCATGATCATTCAAATTAAGCCAGCAGTTTTTAAATGCAAAAGTCTTTCAAAACATTTGCTGCAAAAAGAATGGTGATAGTTTTAATGAAGTTTGTATAGAAGTGTTTCCATATTTTTTCCCAACCCCTGGACTTAGGTATTTATAGTTATCTAAATAAAAGAAGTAACAAATAATCGGTAAATCTGCTTGATTAAATAAACAAAAGGAATATTTCAAAATAAAATAAATTATTAAATGCATAATTTTACGCAGATGAGATTTAAAATGAAAAACAGTAAAAAATATAAAATTACAAGGTATTTTTAGAGACAGGTATCAAGAGAATGTCAAGACTTAGGTATTTATAGTTATCTAAATAAAAGAAGTAACAAATAATCGGTAAATCTGCTTGATTAAATAAACAAAAGGAATATTTCAAAATAAAATAAATTATTAAATGCATAATTATACGCAGATGAGATTTAAAATGAAAAACAGTAAAAAATATAAAATTACAAGGTTACCAGCTTTTACTGTTTAATATTTTATAGTACGGCAGACATTTAAAACCAAAATCCATCACGATTATCTGTAACTTTCCCAACAACATTAAAACCTTCTCTGGAAGAATCTAGATACAATTAAAGTTTATATGAATTTTTGAATTATTTACATATAGTTGCGGGAAGGTAACATTAAATCAGGACAAAGAATCATAGATAAATATAAACTTTGATCATAAAAATATAAACTTAGATATAACACTTAAAGAAATTTTTCCATAAAGAGTACAAAATTGGCAAGCCTGAAATTAAACAGTGAGACCTTGGCTACTTCGGGCAAACTAAACACGCTTTAAAATTCATTTTTAAAAAAACATAACAGATGTATTGAGAATTCGAGAAAACTCTTCACATTGTTGGAATTTTAGGTATAAATTCAAACTTCACCATAACGAGTGGAAATGATTTCCTCCTGATTTTATCTTACATCACAAAGATTATCTATCAAAATAACTTATGTTTTTAAAATTATGTGTTTTAATGTTTACAAAGAAAAAAATGCAGAATAAATAACTCTTTTTTTCTGGACATTTGTAAATCTGATTAGAGTAAAATCGCAAATATACTTACTGCAAGAACTTTTTTAAGCTAACAAAAAGAAAGAAAGAAATTAAAGCAAAACAAAAAGAAATAAATTAGCGTAAATATAAAATTGTTCATTCCTAAGCTCTTATTTATCAGTAATAACTACATCACGATTGCTCAGAGGAAGAAACTGTACTTACCGTTAAGCAATGTGCCAACTGAAATAAAATTTAGTAGGAATATGAATGCTAAATTTAATAATATGCATGTAAAAGTAGAAGCAAAGTGGTGACTATTGTTTCGTTAACTTATTGAAAATTTTTGTGTTCGGAATTATGATAGCCGGTTTCAAAATTTTTATAGATTTTTTTCTTCCTTAATTCACAATTATATTTTACTGAATAATAATTATTAGAAGCAATTTGTTTCTTTAATATTTTTTCCAATTACTGGTCACCCTGTTCATTTCGCTTCTTAATGACAAATAATTTATTCGAAGTG
This sequence comes from Parasteatoda tepidariorum, assembly GCF_043381705.1. NCBI lineage: Eukaryota > Metazoa > Arthropoda > Arachnida > Araneae > Theridiidae > Parasteatoda > Parasteatoda tepidariorum. The sequence goes on from NC_092212.1 coordinate 14,068,118, forward strand.
TTATTAAGAAAAGTATTCAAATTATCTAAAGAAACATTAAAAAACATTCATGCATTCTCTAAAATACTGTTGTGTTGTTTATACACTGTCTTCAGTAGTCTATAAACAATATATTGATAGCTAAAATAGATTACATGAACATAATAAAGTTTATATAGTCTTTTTAAAGGTCGTCGAAGTTGGAAGACGTAGTTAATAATATGAACAATATTTTATTTGCTCTGACTTTTGTTAGAAAATTTCCCATCTTCCCTGATTTAGAAAATCATCGTAAGTTCTAAAAGTATTTTAATTAAATTTCTTCAAAATAGAATAGTCAGAAATGCTCAGTGTCTTGAAGTATGAATTTTTATGTAAAGCTACAGCATCGTAAACTACGCTAAACATTATTAAAGTAATTGGCTTGAGGGATACTGTGCAGCCAACAGTATAAAATTATTTTGCCGATTTCTGTATAGGTAACTTTGACTCTACAAATGACCCTTATGGTATTCGAGAATCAATAGTCAATAATGATGAATTAACCCTTTTAGCGGGCCCTTTATTTCTAGTAAAGGTAAATTAAAGCATTTTTGGAATTAAAATTGTTTTAAGAACAGTAATTGATATGAAAAAAAAAACTCATTTAGTTTATAAAAATGCCATTTTTATTGGTGGTAAATATATTTATAACATGACCTATTAGGAACTGACTGAGTTTTATTTTTCTTTATTTATATAATAAATTCCTTAAATGCTACAAACTTCAAAAGGATTTATGTATTCTATAACTTTTATACGTTTTTTAAAAGTGACAAATGGTTACCAATTTTATTCAAACTCACTTCAAGAAATCTGAAGTTATTGAAAAATGGAAACCTAAAATAAAAGTGGTAAAGCGTGGTGGTAAGTATACATACCACGGCCTTCAAATGGGTTAAAGGTCACTTTTAAGTCTGAATCTTCTCAGACCATCACAGCAGAAATATAATGAAACACACTGGATGAAACGATGCAAACAGTTAACGAAAACATTATAAATTGGTCAACAGATTGAATCATATCTGTATGCAAGGATAATAATTGGCCTTACTCTGCATAAGTAACTGTAGCCGGAATTTTTGAAAATAAATGGGAATGGGAGCGATTTTTCAATCCAGCGGCCTTTAACGACCCTCTCTCTAATTTGGAATTTTCTTAAATTAAAAAAAAACTTGATTTTGTTTTAGTTTAGTAAACAAATCGTATTATAATTGCTACGAACTATAGAAGAAAAAATAATAATAAATTATTCAAAAATAAAAGTGAGTCATTCAAGATCGCTGGATTGTAAATTAGCTAACTGCATGCAAAAAGTTAAGATTGCATAAAAATCGCAATGCGAAATTGTAGTACAACATTAATGTGATTTTCTTTAAAAAAAAATCTAGTAATATTTTGATTAAAAAATGAAACTGGAGATAAGCTGTTTTCACTGTCTGCTATTCTAATATTTAATATTTAACGGTATCGAATTCTATGTTAAAATATTAAAATATGTGGTAGATTTTCTTTAAAAAAATGTACCGACTTACTTAGAAAGTAACAACAAATGGAGATCAGAATTAAACAGTTATTCCTTGTTAGGCTGGATTGTTTTCTTTTAAATGACAAGGAAGAAAAATACTCTTTTAACNGGAAAAATTTTCTCATTTCTTATCGTTCCATCATACGTGATTTTAACTAAGAGTGTTAAAGGTGTAAGTTGCAAATCTTGAGAAGATAACTTTGGATATCATTTTTGATTATTCGATAATCTTACCAGGAAGATTATCGGATGACATGATGATGTATCGATTATACCCGTAGAGGGCGTTACTCGAATGATCAAAATACATAAATGTTGAAAATCGTGACTTTTGAGATTCGATAGAAGAGAGAATTGTTCAAATAATCTCCGAATTAGCGATGAAAAGCATACTTGAACTTCAAACTGCGATGTATACTTAGCTGCCGATTCTTTAGATTTTTTTTTTTTTGGAAGATCTTATTTTTATATTATAGTAAATGAGTTAATTTCTGAATATGATAAATTTAATATTTTTAACACTATTACATGCAAATATTTAAACTGTAAAGAATGAAAATTTTGTTCTGAGTAAAACAGCTGGCAACTTGCACGGTCGCTGGGAAAGATAACCCTAAGTGGTAATTTAATAATAATTAATCATGTAAAAGTAAATTTTTAAATTTAAAAAGGTAGAAAATAGTTTAATTCTTAATTTTATAAATTTGATTCAATATACTTTAACACCATGATATATACACATTTAAAGCGTATACAACGAAAACGACTTTAGCTGCACCTTTCATAGCTGCAAACTTGTAGTTGACCTCATAAACATAGCTGCAAACTTGCAGCTGACCTCATTAACATAGCAGCAAACTTGCATGGTCGTTGAGATATATAATGCAAAGTAACAGTAAAGTATTTTTCAAGCAAATGTATTTTGTCACATTTAAAAAGGCAGTAAAATAGTTACATTCTAAATATAATAGAATTGATTCAATATTTTTAACACTATTATACGCAAATATTTAAATTGTAAAGAATGATTTGTTATCAGTAAAACAGACGGCAACTTCCACTGTCGCTGGAAAATATAACCCTAAGTTATACTGTCATAATAATTGATAGTATAAAAGTAATGTTTCATACATTTTTTCAGAACAATTAAAGAACATTGTAAGACTTGCGTAAAATAACGGTGTAACGTAACAGTGTGTGACAACTGAGCTAAAAGCATCAATTCCTCGAGAGGTAATGCTAAAATGATGTTGTTTGAGAGACACACACGAGAAGTGATGGTCTTTTTTGTGTAGTTGAGAAAGAGAGTTTTTTTCTGAGAAGAGATATTTCTTTGAGTAATATTTTGTCATTTTTCGTGTGAATGTTTAAATAAATTGTTTGGTACAACTCACGTCTTATTTCTGGTTGTTGTGACACAACAACGGTATAACCAATTTTTTGTGTGTGCATAAAATGGAAGAAGAGAATCACAAAAACAAATTTTTCACATTTTCAAACATTGCAGTAAGCATATTTTGAGTTTGACGTCGAAGACGACGCTTTAGTGTCAGCGAATTTGATTTGGCTTTCAATTTTGTGTAGGACAAAGCCGAAAAGAATGATCGACATTCAGGAAGCGCGATGTTTCTTAACACTAGATTTACGGACGTTTCTTATATACCTATCTCTAGGGACACACGTCAATTTGACGTATGAAAGAATTGTGATTCTTAATTTAATAAATTCAATTTAGTAGATTTTTATCCACCACTATTTCTAAAAAATTCGTAGGCGTATATAATTCACCACTTCATATTTCATAATTTACTTTGTTGTTACTTGAAATTTTTTTAATTATTTTCGCGTGTCAGGAGCAGTTGGCATCTCTGCACTTAGAAACCAATGTATATGTATACTATAAGAAAAAAAATGAAGATATGAGATATATATTTATGAAATATTCTAGTATTTTATGTTTCAATACTCGAACTAAGCAACTGAAACCTTCAAAATCTGACACTCTGACATCAATTGACATTCTGCGTTTGTTCTTTCTATTATTGCTTATCGGCAACAGTTGTTTATCACTTGTTTTATTTGAGATAACGAATCGAAGTATTGTCGGTACATTCCTATTTATTATTGATGTGATAATTGCTTGTTTACNAGTTGGGCTCAAAATCGACAGAATATAGGTCCCATAAGGACATGCACCTAGGGACCAATATTGGGATGTCTAGAATTTTTAATATTGGTCCTATTTAAGGGCAATATCGACCTATATACAACCAATATAGAGCTTATATTGACTGAATTATGATTGTAAAATATCCGATGAATATGATAATTCTATATAAGGCTAATATCGGAAAACAACGACCATTAAAACCTTATTTAGCCAAGATTCGTGAATATTGGTCCAATGAGGACCCAAATTATTTTGCTACTAGGGTATTTTAAATCAGAACTGTGGTCGGTGTGAACTGGAAGCAGAATTCGAGCCATCTCTGAGATTCGAAATCTTTGGAAGGTGTGTGCCTTTTCCCCCGATCTCAGTCGCTTTACAACAAATAACCTGGGTGGAAATAACTATTTAAGAAAAGGATAATGGTCCATAACACAGGCTCAAAAGATCCACATGTATCTACAGGCTTAGTGCTCCGATTTGATTAGATAAGTCAATCAACTGCATGCCCGGGTGCTCATCTGGATCCGAGGCATCTCTTCAACTGTGTCTCTGTTGCCTCGACCCTCTTCAACATCGACCTCAACTGTTGCCATGACACCCTTTATTCCGAAAAAGTCGGAGATGTGGCCAGGGCTGTACTCCATGCCTTTGGTCCCATTTAAGTTGTATTTTTCTGCACTTGTTAAACGACAACATTAAATTAGCAAGATTTTCTAGACCCTAACTAAAACATTTCGTTTAAAATTCGATGCTGTTTCAGTGACAGTGCGATATTGAAACAATTAAACAGAAAACAAGCTGCATGCTAAAAACGCATGAACCAAACCATACTAAGGATTTGTATTAAGAAAAAACGCCGTGTAGAACTGTGAAGCTATTTAATTTTATTTTATTACCGTAGTTAAACAGCCGGCCAACTTAAGGGTTTTTCGACTACTAATGTTCAACTCCGTAGCATTGTAATTTTGAACCCAATCCAGAAGACAAGGAAACTCTTGGATAAAGTACTGGGAGTATCGGATCAAGTATCGGGATCTATTTAAAAGATATATAAAGTTTAATCTGTAACAATGGATTTCAGCAATGAAACTTTATTATTTTTTTCGATATCAAACTACATAGCGCTGAATAGTGGTGACTGTTTACAAACCACCTCATGAAAATTTGCAATCTTTAGGGGGAGAAAAACGATCCAAATCGACACCACCGAACTCGAGTCAGTAGCAAGTATCCATACTGATAGACTTTCGCTTTCATATGCACTCATGTCCATAAATTAAGAATAATGCCAAAAGCCAGAAAATAATGGTTCACAAACAAAACAAACGTGACTCATTCATAAAACCCATTTATAAAGCAAAAAATAAGGATAGAAAACATCGTGTATGTTTGTCACATAATAACTACTATTCATTAAGACTACGATTTTTGTTCTCTGGAAAAATGATAAAAAAAATATTTCTTCAACAAAAATTAATTAATTATTATTCAAAACGTATCTCAACCAAACTCTGTTGGCGTCATGGATGTCAACCATACGGAACTAAGGCTCCTATACTATCAGAGCTGACCTATCAAGCAATATTGGAGCAAACAAGTTCGCAAGTTAACGTTATTTTACTATTCGTCATGTTATTACAGAGATGCCAACTACTGCGGACACGCCAAAATAATTTAAAAAACGGTTAATTACTACAAAGTAAATTTTGCAAATAGTTGATAATATTTGCTTACTTTTAAAAAAGCAAAGCATGTATTAAGTACTAAAAAGTGGTGAATTATATAAGCCAACGCATTGTTTAAAAATAGTGGTGGATTAAAATCTACTAAATTGAATTTATTAAACCAAGAATTACAATTAATAAACTACCACTTGAAAATATTTATTCGCTGTGCTTATGTTAGCTCTTTGCTCCAACAATAAATGATAAGTCGGCCTGTCTAATACAGGGGCTCTATACGGAACGTTTCTGAACAATGCGCAGCGGTAAACTGAAACTCGTGATTCCTTCTGAAAAACCATAAAGGCCCAGAAACAGCATCGACCAGAAAACAGCGTTGCTGTCACATTTGTGGCAGCAACGCTACATTTGTGCTGTCACATCTGTCTTATTTCCAGACCAATATACTTGTAAGAGGAAGCCTAACCACCTATCAACTTATGTATCTTATGAAATTATGTTACTACTGTTTCATTCCTTCTGATGTTGTTGGAAGATTATTTCATTTATGTTATAACAATATGTGTTCTTACAAAATTTCATTGTAGTTGTTGTGTAGATAATGGGATACTTAAAAGTGACGTAGTGTGGGTGTCTCGATCCTGATTAGTTGTTGATGCGAGGCATTTGCTTACGTTAGAAACTGTTCTTTCCATTCTATTTCAAGAAAGCCAAGCATCAATTCTCTTAAGTGATATAATCTATGTTCTATCACAAATATTTTTTCACAAAGATTTCAATTCTTTCACCACATATTTCTTAACACAAAAACAGGCTCAAAGGCATGTCGAACAGAAACAAACTAATTATGCATTTAAAGTTGCCAGGTACAAAAACAAAAATTTTAGCACGGTTTCGATAAATTACATTAACAAATAATAAATCTAAGTTAAGGGAAAAGCGAAAATGAGAAAGAATTATATTTCTACATATTCGAGGTGCGATATGGTGCTGTATTTCACATTAGTTAACATTCTAACTTATGTGCAAAAACTTAGCTCAACTTCAACATGTCATTTTGCTTATGACTGTCTTAGGTCACATGGGTGGGTATCCGAGATCTTGTTCTTTTTGAAGTGCAAGTACCCAATTGACCAAATCAGAAGATTTTCTTAATTTCGGTGCATAACTGAGTTGCTATTTTCCTGGTATTTCTTAATTAAATTCGAAATATAATGTTACTTAAATATTCGAAGTTCAAAAAAAGGCAATAACTGAAATTCCGAACATGACTTCCTGACTTCAAGAATTTTTATTGATTATATGAAGATACAAAAGTAAAAATTATTTAAACATAGTACGCGAAATTAAATTATTATAAATTAAGCTAATGGTTGAAAAAACACACTTGCGAGTAAAAAGGGTTTTTTAATAAATTTTATTTTGAAGCAAGCTGCACTTGGAGTACAATTTGTTTCAATGGTTTTTATAGTACAACTTACAAAAATATGAACTAAAAACTCATTTATCATTGTAAGTTAAGATTTCGATTCTTGCATTATTTAAAAAATGAATTCCACCTCTCTAAATAACCATCTGTAAAAGAAATTATAATTAATTTATACAAAAGCAGTTTCAGTATAAATTCCAAATTTTAAAATAAATTTGAATTGAATGTCTCACTGTAACGCCATAATAAGCCACATTTTTTATTAATTGAAATAACAATAATAAAATAAACAGCAACGGAACTTGATCACCATGAAAGTTGAACAAACTTTACTAACGTCTCTTGCATTTACAAATAATAGCGAATATTAAAATGAGTTTTTATTTGCTAATGCGTATAAAAATATATCATAGTAAAAGCAAAATATCAATAGATCTTGAAAACATTCCTGATAAGAATATTATCGGGTTATATATATTACTGTGAATGACTGAAATAGGTAGTTGTTGACGCCCGGTGAATGGAGACAATCACAAAGGCACTTTCGCAAATGTCCGAAATATATACTACATACCTGCCAACTTTCACTCTTTCCGAAAATGGATTTTCAGAGTGGTTGTAAAACAGTAAACGAAAAACAATCTGACTCAAAAATATATTTATGTTTTGATCCCGTTGAAATGCGCTTGCTCAAGAATTATTATGCTTTTATATATTTATTGTAATTATTTATATGTAGTGGTGGTTAAACTCATTTATAATTATCATTATAATTCAAAAGGTTAATTGGAATAACCTGAGTATTGCTACCACTTTAAATATGAAAATAAAATCTTCCGGAAAATCCGGCAGAGTTGGCAGGTGTGATACTAGGTCTAATTAAGTGTCCCTGCCAGATTTATCATAAACAGGTGTTTCTTTTAAGATTCAATGCCACTGCCGGGTACACATTTACCCTGTATACAGTAACAGTACACTGATGTTTTTTTTTAAGGTTCAGTGCTACTACTCTGTATAAATTTGCCCAGTACTCTAAACACTGATGTTTCTCCTAATCTATGCTCAGCAGATGTTCAAATATTGAATAAATATTGAAATATCATCGAATATTTAAATATGACAAATATTTCGGACATTCACCAAAGCGACTTTGTGATTGTTGACATTTACCGGTGAAAGTCGACATTCTCTTGATTTAGGTCTTTCACAGTACATATCTACACATACAGAGGTTGGTCAGAATTACGGAAACACTTCTTAACTGTTGGCACAATTTGTAAAATCATGCTTGAAGTTTCTATGCAAGACTTCATTTTTTATTCCTTCAAAATTCGCTTCGACCAAAATGAGAAAAAGACGTTAAAAGCTTCTTTCCTTTTTCCATACCTCTATAATTAAAAAAGTATTGTTATACAACTATTGAAAACCGCCGGAACAAAGATTTAAAAGTTGCTGGTATTTAAGCTAGAAAGAAATTATTAACCTCTCTCCTGAATTTGGTCGATACGAATTTATTCTGGCCAAATATGGCATCATCTCTAAAAGCTTTGAGCGTGATCATTCAAATTAAGCCAACAGTTTTTCCATGCAAAAATCTTTCAAAACATTTGCTGCAAAAAGAATGGTGATAGTTTATATGAAGTTTTTACAGAAGTGTTTCCATATTTTCCCCCAACCCCTACTTAGGTATTTATAGTTATCTAAATAAAAGAAGTAACAAATAATCGGTAAATCTGCTTGATTAAATAAACAAAAGGAATATTTCAAAATAAAATAAATTATTAAATTAATAATTATACGCAGATGAGATTTAAAATGAAAAGCAGTAAAAAATATAAAATTACAAGGTTACCAGCTTTTACTGCTTAATATTTTATAGTATGGCAGACATTTAAAACCAAAATCCATCACGATTATCTGTAACTTTCCCAGCAACATTAAAACCTTCTCTGGAAGAATCTAGATACATTTAAAGTTTATATGAATTTTTGTATTATTTACATATAGTTGCGGGAAGGTGACATTAAATCAGGACAAAGTATCATAGATAAATATAAACTTAGATCATAAAAATATAAACTTAGATATAACACTTAAAGAAATTTTTCCATAAAGAGTACAAAATTGGCAAGCCTAAAATTAATCAGTGAGACCTTGGCTACTTCGGGCAAACTAAACACGCTTTAAAATTCATTTTTAAGAAACACAACAGATGTAATGAGAATTCGAGAAAACTCTTCACATTGTTGGAATTTTGGGTATAAATTCAAACTTCACCCCACTTCACCATAACGAGTGGAAATGATTTTCCCCTGATTTGATTTTACATCTCATAGATTATCTATCAAAATAACTTATGTTTTTAAAATTATGTGTTTTAATGTTTACAAAGAAAAAAAATGCAGAATAAATAACTCTTTTTTTTCTGGACATTTGTAAATCTGATTAGAGTAAAATCGCAAATATACTTACTGTAAGAACATTTTTAAGCTAACAAGAAAAAAAAGAAAAAAAAAATTAAAGCAAAACGAAAAGAAATAAATTAGCGTAAATATAAAATTGGTCATTCCTAAGCTTTTATTTATCAGTAATAACTGCATCACGATAGCTCAGAGGAAGACACTGAACTGTCTTAGTGAAGAAATGGAGTTCGATCTCTGATGGAAACTTGAAAACCACCCATCTTCTGTTCTGTTGCGCAATTCTAACAATATCACCCCAATCATGCCCATGACCTTTTATTTTTCCTGTTGGAGTCTTAACTTCATGGCTCCCCCATCACCTCCTACATCAAGAAGACTCCACACAGTCTTTTATAAGTAGTCCGCGCAGACTGTTTAAAAAGTGAACCAGTTGTGCGCATGAACCCAAAACCTTTTATAAAAGTAATCGAGAGAAATTCACCTTATATATTTGAGAATTGAATCTGTAGTGGTTGACAAGTGAATTAGGCAAACCAGTATTATTCATATATAAAATAAATTTTTAGTCATATATTTACTACCACTTTCTTATTTTAACTATATTCTGTATTAAATGACTCGTTCAGTACAAATCACGTTATTCTAACTCAATTCAATGCTAAAATGTCAATTGTATTTGTGTATATCTTGATTCTATTCATATCTATATCAAAACTTATGACTGCATCAAATTTAAACTCCATTCAATGCTAAAATTTCAATTGTACTTTTTATATTTTAAATTAATTCACTTTTAAAACACAACTTATGATTACATCAAATTTAATCCCATTCAATACTTCAATATCAATTGTGCTTTTTATATTCATGAAAATTTCTGATTATTTTATAAATCATGACTCATATTAAATATCAATTCATGTTGAATTTATCAAGCAAATTTGCTTGATCTTCTGTTTTGCTACCTTAATGCTGCATAATTCAAAATATTTTTAATTCAACTTGTAAATACTTCATGATGGATGGGTTAGGGGCCGCTGCGCGGCCCACGCACCCAATTTTGGATTAATAAAGTGAAAGTGAAAAGTGGATATCCTTCGCAGTGATCTGATCTGATCGGACTACCAATGGAAAACCGTGTGGAGGCTTTTAGTTACAGGAGGCTTTGGCTTCCCTGACTGTTACAAAAATATATTTCTTTTAACATTATGTCGTTCATTCAGACATGACATTGTCATGAGCTATATTAAATCTCTTTTTTCCTATATAATGTTCGAACATTCTTCGGGTTCAAACATTTAACTCCGATATAATATTTGAATTTTTTTCAACTCCTATATAGTGTTCAAGCATCCTTCGACTCGCATATAATGTTCAAACATTCTTCAATTACTATATAATGTTCGAAAATTCAGGGACTTCTGTATAATGTTCGAACATTCTTTGACTCCTATATAATGTTCCTAGATTCGTCGGCTCCTATATAAGTTTGAACTTTCTTCGACTCCTAAATAATGTTCGAACTTTCTTCGATTCCTATAAAAGGTTCTTGGCTATTTACTGATGACTGTCAGCCATTCTTCGCTGAGAATGCTTCGAATCGGACCAAGGGTATCCTCATAGTAACCGTTAATAATACTGTTTCAGTTTATTGTATATTAATCTCAGGTCTGGGTTATTAACCCCTTGGGGACGGGTGATTCAGAAATGCATTCGTACAAAATCAGAATCAAGTTGCAATTAAATAAAAAACGGTAACTTAAATGTAGTCGTTACTAATTTGACAGACTTACTTTGCTTTTATTTTAATTATTGTTAGTTTAATAATATATATAATCAATGTTAATTCAAAGCATAACTAAATAGTTTTATTTTGAACAAAGTAATGGTGAATTAAATAAATCAAACAATTATAACTCCGCCCACAAATAAACTGCTAAAGAAATACTTTGATTACCAGTTTTATCTTTTCACCCTGATTGATACGGTTTTTTGCTGTCACGTATTTGTGACAGTCGGCGCGAAAGGGTTAAGGCTGTTGTTTGATTACTTGTCATTGCACGAAACATTACATTTTTTACAAATAATATGCTGCTTCCATTAATGCTCAGGGATTTAAAGAGTTACTCATGATTGTTAGGTTCAAATTAGTTTATCCTTCGTCAGCACCCTCTACTCTAATTTTGAAAATGGTTCAAGACGTCATTCGGAAGAAAAACCATGATTTGCAGAAATTCAAAGCTTTTATGATCAAATTTTTTAAAACATAAAATTGCATGCCAACGCTGCCTTATCTGTGACAATGAAAAATTACAAATATTTAGAATACTGATTTTGGCAATCTTCTTCTAGTTGGAAAAATCTCGCCTAATTGGCGATATTTTTTTTTTAAAAAAAAAAGCTTTAAAGTAAATAAGTAATTTGCTCTTCCTAAATCCCAAATAAATCCTTATGATAAGACGATATATACAATTTGAAATTTAAACTTTGTACCTTAAATGTAAAGCATGTAAATTGTGATTTTTTATAATACTTTTCTTTTTTAGTATTACTTATCTGGCTATTTTTTCGCGAAAGAGTTCCAAAAATTTCCGTTAAGTGGTCTCGACGAGGTGGGAAAATTGGAATTGGATGGCCCACGTGATTCGAATGAGTGATGACAATACAATTAAAAAGATACTGCTTTTTAGACCCACTGGAACAAGAAAGCGGGGAAAGCAGCTGTTGAGATGGGCTGACTCAGTGGAGTCTGAATTTCTCGCAATTAATGAAAAGAATTGGAGATAAAAGATAAATCGAAAGTTGTCGTAGAGAAATCTTCAGAGGAAGGAATTGGCTCACATTGGTCTGTTGAAACACTGTTTGGTCAACTATAATGATAATGATGGTCTCGTCGGACGAAAAGAGAGATTCTACTTCCTCCATGTTACCTCACGAAGAATTGTTTCCTTACGTAATTAGAAATTAAATAATATTTCAAAATACCTTATTGTCAAATGTGACAGTTGAAATATAAATTTTTCAAGAGATTTAAAACAAGTTTTCCTTAAGTCTTACGAAGTTGAGGAATTTTCTTCTATTTATCTTTTAGAATTTTTGAAGCTAAAGTTTCAAATTAGGAATGGTTTATAGTTTAGTTAAACCCTGAAAACTATAGTTTTCAGGATTTACCTCGGTTCTAAACATTCTTTTTATTGCATTTATATTTCAGGACTTTCTAAGTCCGACAAAGACGAGGCATTCATTTCTGAGCTATGCCTGGTGTTTAACACTAGGTTTACGGGACGCGCCATTTTGACGCATTTCGAATTTTATAAGGAAAATTGCAAAACCCGTTTGTATTTTTATTTTATCTCCTGTAATGACTTTTATCCATTGATCGTGGTAAATATACATTGAAGTCTATTTTCTTCAAAAGCGTTAAGATATTGAAATTCTCTTTGCGGTATACCTATCTCCATCTATACGCCAACTTGACGCGATCGTTATTTAGACAAAATTGTGAGTAAACATGAAAACATCACATCAATAATAAATAGGAATGTACCAACAATACTTCGACCCGTTATCCGATATCGTTATCTCAAATGAAACAAGCGATAAGCAACTGTTGCCGATAAGCAATAATAGAAAGAACAAACGCAGAATGTCAAGATACCTTAGAGTAGGCATAAAAACCATTTATTTGGTTCAATTTACTTTTCAATTTTGTATTTTTTTACTGAATGAGTAGTAACAACTATCACTTTGAAAACCAAAATTTTCGGTAAACCGTTACCAAAACATAAAATTTACCAAATTAATGATTAAAATACCGTATATATAATTTTTTTTCAACTAAAATTATGTTGTTGGTCCTTTTACCAGAAATGTCATTACTATGCGGAAAGGTAATTTTACCAGAATTTTTTCTCGGTGCACAAATTCATTACAATGCCATTCAAGCATGTCCTTTAACTCCACTATAAACACATTTTTCTTATTTTTTTTATAAGCCGATTAACAGAGATAGTGGAAAAGAACTATTATGCGATGAAAATAATCTACAATTTGAAAGATTTATTCAGCCTGAAATTTTAATAATGTTTAAATTATTCTAATTGAAGTCATCCCTCAAATACCGCGAAACAGATTACCAAAGAATCAAAAAAGAATATCAAATTGATATTTAGTTCCGAGTCTTTTTAATTTTATTTGCCTCAAATCTATTTCGAATAAAATTTAAAGAGGAATAATATAAGAAATGCAGGTAACAGCTTTAATAAAATATTTAAATATGCGTTTAGAATAAATAAAAAAATGCAACTTGCTGAAAATACCTTTTTATTTCAGGTAATCAGTAATTGAACTGATTTTATTAATGAGTTTTAACTTTACTCGATCAGATAGAATTAATTAAGGGAAATCAATTTACTAATTAATATAAAACCAAGCGTGAAAGTTTGCAGAAATTTATTGATATTTTAATTAATAATTAAAATGCTTTTGATTACTTTTCCGTGAGCATTTTAATCATGTTCTATGAATTAAATAGGATTTAAATTTTTTGTATTTATATAAAATAAAAGGAAAAACAATAAAACAAAGAACAAGATTAATTTTAAAAATGCGGTTTAAACCAACCATATGTGGCGCAATGAATCGATTGATAATATGTCTTCCGTCAAAAGTTCCATGCATATATTATTTGGGTCTTTTTTTTTATTGTTTAAAAAGTATTGTAGTAGCATGCTGATTTTTACACCATTTTAGTATAAAATGACAAAATTTAAAATTCGAATCACATTGGTCGAATAGTTCTCTTGAAATTAAGATTTGAAAATAGAAATGGAAAAATTTGGAATTTCAGCGCTCAGCTAATCGATTGAAATTTTGGATTTTCTCCATAAATTATTCATTAGTAGCAATTTATTAGTAGAGATCCAGTTAAAGAAATCTAGAACATGATGTAAATATTTCTCTGTTATGCAATATAGAATATTTCAATTATTAATATACCAAATAATAAATATAATAAAATCGCTCTATATATTAAAAAATCGTGAGTACCGCTCACGCCAACTCCGCTGTTTGGGGTGCTCAACTTAACGTTGTATTAGTGTGCAAACACTATTAGACTTAGAAGTATTACTGAAATGAGGTGAACCGGGCTCGAATCCCAGCGATGGCTGGTCGATACGATTCCGCATACGGCTTGCACCCACCACAGTGCTGACGTTAAATATCCGCTGCAGATCATGNATTATTATGCTTTTATATATTTATTGTAATTATTTATATGTAGTGGTGGTTAAACTCATTTATAATTATCATTATAATTCAAAAGGTTAATTGGAATAACCTGAGTATTGCTACCACTTTAAATATGAAAATAAAATCTTCCGGAAAATCCGGCAGAGTTGGCAGGTATGATACTAGGTCTAATTAAGTGTCCCTGCCAGATTTATCATAAACTGGTGTTTCTTTTAAGATTCAATGCCACTGCCGGGTACACATTTGCCCTGTATACAGTACACTGATGTTTTTTTTTAAGGTTCAGTGCCACTACTCTGTATAAATTTGCCCAGTACTCTAAACACTGATGTTTCTCCTAATCTATGCTCAGCAGATGTTCAAATATTGAATAAATATTGAAATATCATCGAATATTTAAATATGACAAATATTTCGGACATTCACCAAAGCGACTTTGTGATTGTTGACATTTACCGGTGAAAGTCGACATTCTCTTGATTTCGGTCTTTCACGGTACATATCTACACATACAGAGGTTGGTCAGAATTACGGAAACACTTCTTAACTGTTGGCACAATTTGTAAAATCATGCTTGAAGCTTTTATGTAAGACTTCATTTTTTATTCCTTTAAAATTCGCTTCGACCAAAATGGGAGAAAGACGTTAAAAGCTTCTTTCCTTCTTCCATACCGCTATAATTAAAAAAGTATTGTTATACAAGTATTGAAATCCGGAACAATGATTTAAAAATTGCTGGTATTTAAGCTAGCAAGAAATTATTAAACTCTCTCCTGAATTTGGTCGATCAAATTTGTCTGGCCAAATATGGCATCATCTCTAAAAGCTTTGAGCATGATCATTCAAATTTAGACAACAGTTTTTCCATGCAAAAACCTTTCAAAACATTTGCTACAAAAAGAATGGTGATTGTTTATATCAAGTTTGTATAGAAGTGTTTCCTTATTTTTCCCCAACCACTGTACTTAGGTATTTATAGTTATCTAAATAAAAGAAATAACAAATAATCGGTAAATCTGCTTGATTAAATAAACAAAAGGAATATTTTAAAATAAAATAAATTATTAAATTCATAATTATGCGCAGATGAGATTTAAAACGAAAAACAGTAAAAAATATAAAATTACAAGGTTACCAACTTTTACTGCTTAATATTTTATAGTAGAGCAGACATTTAAAACCGAAATCTTTCGCGATTATCTGTAAATTTCCCTACAACATAAAAACCTTCTCTGGAAGAATCTAGAAACAATTAAAGTTTATGAATTTTTGAATTATTTACATATAGTTGGTGGAAGGTAACATTAAATCTAATTTACAAGACGAAGAATCATAGATAAATATAAACTTAGATCATAAAAATATAAACTTAGATATAACACTTGAAGAAATTTTTCCATAAAGAGTACAAAATTGGCAAGCCTGAAATTAAACAGTGAGACCTTGACTACTTCGGGCAAACTAAACACGCTTTAAAATTCATTTTTAAGAAACACAACAGATGTATCGAGAATTCCAGAAAACTCTTCACATTGTTCAAATTTTGGGCATAAATTCAAACTTCACCCCACTTCACCATAACGAGTGGAAATGATTTCGCCCAGATTTCATTTTACATCGCATAGATTATCTATCAAAATAACTTATTTATGTTTTTAAAATTATGTGTTTTAAAGTTTGCAGCAAAAATTACAGAATAAATAACTCTTCTTTTTTTTCTGGACATTTGTAATTCTCATTAGAGTAAAATCGCAAATATACTTACTGCAAGAACATTTTTAAGCTAACAAAAAAAAAACAAAATTAAAACAAAACAAAAAGAAATAAATTAGCGTAAAGATAAAATTGTTCATTCCTAAGCTTTTATTAATCAGTAATAACTACATCACGATAGCTCGGAGGAGGATATTGAAGTCTTAGTGAAGAAATGGAGTTCGATCACTGATGGAAGCTTGAAAACCACCCATCTTCTGTTCTGTTGCGCAATGCTAACAATATCACCACCATCTTGCCCATTACCATTTTTTTTCCCTGTTGGAGCCTTAACTTCATGGCTCCCCCATCAGCTCCTACATCAAGAAGCCTCCACACGGTCTTTTATAAGTAGTCCGCGAAGACTGTTTAAAAAATGAACCAGTTGTGCGCATGAACCCAAAACCTTTTATAAAAGTAATTGAGAGAAATTTATCTCATATATTTGAGAACTGAATCTGTAGTGGTTGACAAGTGAATAAGGCAAACCAGTATTATTCATAAACAAAATAAATTTTTAGTCATATATTTACTACCACTTTCTTATTTTAACTAGATTCTGTATTAAATGACTCGTTCAGTACGTGGATATCCTTCACAGTGGTCTGTTCGGAATATCTATGAAAAACCGTGTGGAGGCTTTCAGTTGTAGGAGGCGTTGGCTCCTCTGACTGTTACAGATATATATTTCTTTTAACACTATGTCGTTCATTCAGACATGACATTGCCATAAACTATATTAAATCTCCTTTTTCCTATATAATGTTCGAACATTCTTCGGGTTCAAACATTTAACTCCTATATAATGTTTGAATTTTTTTCAACTCCTTTATAATGTTCAAATATTCTTCGACTCGCATATAATGTTCAAACATTCTTCAATTACTATATAATGTTCGAAAATTCAGGGACTTCTGTATAATGTTCGAACATTCTTTGACTCCTATATAATGTTCCTAGATTCGTCGGCTCCTATATAAGTTTGAACTTTCTTCGACTCCTAAATAATGTTCGAACTTTCTTCGATTCCTATAAAAGGTTCTTTGGCTATTTACTGATGACTGTCAGCCATTCTTCGCCGAGAATGCTTTGAATCGGACCAAGGGTATCCTCATAGTAATCATTAATAATATTGTTTCACTTTATTGTATATTAATCTCAGATCTGGGTTATTAAGGCTGTTGTTTGAAGACTTGTCATTGCACGAAACATTACATTCTTTACAAATAATATGCTGCTTCCATTAATGCTCAGGGATTTAAAGAGTTACTCATGATTGTTAGGTTCAAATTAGTTTATCCTTCGTCAGCGCCCTATACTCTAATTTCGAAAATGGTTCAAGACGTCATTCGGAAGAAAAACCATGATTTGCAGAAATTTAAAGCCTTTATGATCAAATGCCAACGCTGCCTTATCTGTGATAATGAAAAATTGCAAATATTTAGAATACTGATTTTGGCAATCTTCTTCTAGTTGGAAAAATCTCGCCTAATTGGCGATATTTTTTTTTTTAAAAAAAAAGCTTTAAAGTAAATAAGTAATTTGCTCTTCCTAAATCCCAAATAAATCCTTATGATAAGACGATATATACAATTTGAAATTTAAACTTTGTACCTTAAGTGTAAAGCATATGAATTGTGATTTTTTATAATACTTTTCATTTTTGGTATTACTTATCTGGCTTCTTTTTCGCGAAAGAGTTCCAAAAAATTCCGTTCAGTGGTCACGACGAGGTGGGAAAATTGGAATTGGATGACCCAAGTGATTCGAATGAGTGATGACAATACAATTTAAAAGATACTGCTTTTTAGACCCACTGGAACAGGAAAGCGGGGAAAGCCGCTGATGAGATGGGCTGACTCAGTAGAGTCTGATTTTCTAGCTATTAATGAAAAGAATTGAAGATCAAAGATGAATCGAAAGTCGTCGTGGAGAAATCTTCAGAGGAAGGCATTGGCTCACACTGGGCTGTTTGGTCAACTATAATGATAATGATGATGATGGTCTCGTCGTACGAAAAGAGAGATTCTACTTCCTTCATGTTACCTCACGAAGAATTGTTTCCTTACATATTTAGAAATTAAATAATATTTCAAAATACCTTATTATTAAATGTGAAAGTTGAAATATAAATTTTTCAAGAGATTTAAAACAAGTTTTCCTTAAGTCTTACGAAGTTGAGGAATTTTCTTCTATTTATCTTTTAGAATTTTTGAAGCTATAGTTTCAAATTAGGAATGGTTTATAGTTTAGTTGAACCCTGAAAACTATAGTTTTCAGGATTTGCCTCAGTTCTAAACTTTCTTTTTATTGCATTTATAATTCAGGACTTTCTAAGTCCGACAAAGACGAGGCATTCACTTCTGAGCTATGCCTGGAGTTTAACACTAGGTTTACGGGACGCGCCATTTTGACGCATTTCGAATTTTATAAGGAAAATTGCAAAACCCGTTTGTATTTTTATTTTATCTCCTGTAATGACTTTTATCCATTGATCGTGGTAAATATACATTGAAGTCTATTTTCTTCAAAAGCGTTAAGATATTGAAATTCTCTTTGCGGTATACCTATCTCCATCTATACGCCAACTTGACGCGATCGTTATTTAGACAAAATTGTGAGTAAACATGAAAACATCACATCAATAATAAATAGGAATGTACCAACAATACTTCGACCCGTTATCCGATATCGTTATCTCAAATGAAACAAGCGATAAGCAACTGTTGCCGATAAGCAATAATAGAAAGAACAAACGCAGAATGTCAATTGATGTCAGAGTGTCAAATTTTGAAGGTTTCAGTTGCTTAGTTCGAGTATTGAAAAATAAAATACTAGAATATTTCTTAAATACTATATAAAAGAACTATAGAAAGATATGTCTATAAAAGAACTCCGGGGTTTTGGGGCAAAATATTTTAATGAAATAAAAAACAAACATACATGTTTTATACATGACTGAAAAGCTTACATTTTCAAATTTTTTAACACTTAGTAAAGTTCTATATGAGCCCCGTTAGTGGCACGGCAGACGTCTAAACGGTGTTCTACCTTTTCCCATGTCCTGGCGAGCATGTCTGGGGGGACGGTTGCCACACAATTGACTATTCGTTCCCTGAGATGTTGAACATCACGAATTTTCTCTGCACTTTGTACGGTAACTAAATACTTCGTTTCNGGGATCCTTGGAGGCCATGGAATAGGTCCCTCCCTTCCGATCCACCTGTTGCCGAGCATAGCGTCCAATGCCTCACGCACATGTAAACAAAAGTCCCAATTGGTATGAGTAAAACTTTTTGAGCTACTCTTTTCAGAGAAATCGACCAAATTTTGCTATCTTTTATAGTTAGTGAGATAGGAATTTTTAAAACCCCGGAGTTCTTTTATAGACACCCTGTATATATCTCATACTTTCATTTCTTATAGTTTATAATTGCTTTCTAAGTGCTGAGATGTCAACTGCTCCGGTCAAGATAAGATAATTAAAAAAAAACAAAACGGTGCATAACTACTAAGTAAAATTTGCAAATATAAAGTGGTGAATAAGGCTACGAATCTTATTATATAAAACGCTAATACGTACGTATGTATGTATTGAGGCGACGTGACATCACACATCATATTCTGCATTAATTGTTTTTATAATTATTTAATAACTTTAAGTTTGTTTTAACTACAACTTTAATTCCTACTTTTTAGAATTGCTTTTTAATGTTGTTCTATTATTATATCTTTTCTTATTCGCATCTTAAATATTTGATGCCGCATTTAAACTAAACGAATTATGTATAAATTGTAAATAAATGTAAATATTAATTATTTAAAGTGTTTATTCTTCAAACCATTCATTACGCTTCACTGGTGACTTTCGGACGTGATTTTGATAACTCAATTGCAACCTTCGAAAAAGCTATGCCTAATANATAAGTACAATACTATGTCTTTGATGATAAAATACTATGTCTTTGATGATAATATATTATGTCTTTGTGCTAGAACATTGTGTTCATTGGCGAGCGAGCGCAGCGAGCCATGGTTCACGGCGTGAACCACATAGGATTGCGTAGCAATTCTCGGGGGTTGGCGAGCGTTAGCGAGCAGGGGGATTGAGCATCCTAGTTATTTAGAAATAGTGGTGGATAAAAATCTACTAGATTGAATTTATTAAACTAAGAATCACAATTGATGAACTACCACTTTAAAATGTATATTTGCTGTCGGGAGCAAGTTGGCATCTCTGTAATGTATTCGTTCATGCGTCAATTTGACGCGTGTTCTTAGAGATAGGTATATAAGAAACGTCCATAAACCTAGTGTTAAAGACTAGTGTTCATGCATCTTTTAACTCTTATAAAGTCGGGGCATTTAATTTTTGTGATTATTTATGTAGAGGCTTCAAATCATATTCATGATTTGTCCAAGTTCAGGAGTTTCAACATAAATTTTCATGGTTTTGTTATTAGCTTTTTCGATGTAAATGTTACCGTTAAAGTGCTGATTCAGTTTTTTCTTAGAATAAGTAGGTATTTCAAGAAATAACTGGAGAAATCAGTTAAATCATCACCTCCTACATCAGATAACCTCCACACGGTCTTTTTAGAAGTAGCTTGCGCAGCCTTTTCAAAAAGTGAACCAGTCGTGCGCATGAATCCAAATTCTTTTTTAAAATTAATCGAGAGAAATTTATGATACATATTTGATAATTGAATCTGTAGTGGTTGACAAGTGAATGAGACAAACCTATCATATTCATAAATAAAACTAACTTTAAGACATATATTTGCTACCACTTTCTTATTTTTACTATATTTTGCATTAAATGGCTCTTTCATGAGCTGGTTTACCTATATAAGGGACTAATCAGACAACTTATTAGAAACCGCGTGGAGGCATTTCTTACTTTAACTAGTTATTCTATGATATAACTCATTATAGACCGTTAAAATGGAAAAAAAGACAATTTCACAGTTATTTTATAAATTAATTGATTATAAATAGCTGAAATATTTCTCGAAAAATACATTTTATCCCCATTGCGAAAGATTAATTGATAAATAAGAAGGAAAAGCAGATGATGTAATTTATTATTGATCATATTAATAACAACGTCTAAAAGCAACGGAATAAAGCATACACACGTCATTGCAAAGCAGCAATAAACGGTTTAAAACGGACTAAAGATAGCTAGAACCTGTTCAAAGAACTTTCAAGTGACGTGTTGCATACTTTAACGATCTCGTTAATCTAGTTAAATTGTAGAATTCAATAATTTTATAAACCTTAACTGACTTGTGTAGCTTTTTCAAGAAATGCCAAGTTATTCTATGAAATAACGGAATTCACACTTTAACGGAAACATACGTAAATATGATATTTTTATTTATTTTTTATTTTTTTCAGAAATTAGCATCTCAGCAATTACTCACCCCGTGAACAACTTCCTGTAAAGAATATGAAAAATTATTAAAAAGTTTTCAAAACATTTTTTTAATCAAACTTTATAAAAATTGAACGATATAGGCGTTGCTTACAGTGAGTCAATACGACGTTTTTCTCTGAAAAACTTCGTTCTAATGGTCGAATTTTAACGTACTAAAGCTGATCTTTATGATTCAAAATTCCGCAAGTTAAGTTCGAATTGGAAAAAAATATATTTTTAAAATTAAACTTGACTAATATTTGAATTAAAACAGAAGTGTAAATTTGAAACAGAAAATGTAGATTATAATTGAAATGAAATCAATCTACCTAAGCAGGTACTTACATGTAGCATTTGACCAACATGAACTCGTATCTGTAAAAAAAGTGAAGAAAAAGAATTGTTTCATTATTTCTAAAATGCGATATTATATTTTATCTTTTAAATTCGAAAAAAATATAATAAGTGTTTTGAATTAGAAAAAATACACGAATTTGAACTCCTGAAGTACTTTATTTTATTCCAATTTTACTCTTAAACAATTATGTAGTGAACTGTACTCATAAACAATTCTGTACAACAAATTGGTCATAATTTTTCTTTTTGTTTTTAAATATGTTTAATAAAATTCTATTTCTAAAAGTATAAGGGTTCAAGTATCGAAATTCTCCAAGTATTTCACAAATATTTAAAGTGTTTTTTTATGAATAAAGAATCTTTAATATAGACAGTAAATTAGCTATTAATATAGTCAGTATATGTAGCTAGTAAGTATTAGCCAGTAAACTAGCCAAATATCGAAAGTCTTCGTCAAATGCAATTCTTAACAATTTTCTAGGATTATTTTTTTCCATAGAAAACTATTTGACGGCAGTTTGTTTTAGGCTTATATTATTTGCACTCAATTGAAATTGGTTATGCGTCGCAGCAACCGAAAATTACTGAAAATAGAAATGAATAGAAAATACTGCTTTGTTTAGAAAAATTAATTTTGGCGTAATTTTGAGGATCGAGTTAAATGTATATTTTTCTTTCCTGTGAAAAAAAATCTTTTGCCAATATTTTCGCCAAATACAATTTTATTTTCTAAATTTACAATTTTAAATCATTAGAAGGGATGGCGAATGCTTAGCGCGGGCCCTGCTATGCAATTATTTCTTGGACAGGTGATTAAAAAAATTTAAATATAAAGTATTTTAAACATAAATAAAAATGTTTTTTTTTTACATATTTGTCGAAATTTTAAGGATTCGGTGTAAGGACTAATAATAACTTAATTTAAAAAAAAAAAAAGCTGCGAATATTTGATTTGAATACACAACTTTTTCTACGACAGGAGATTTAAATTTCGAAGAAAAAAAAGTTGAAATCGCCCCCCCCCCCAATGTAAAACTCACTCCTTTTAAACGTTTTGCAACCACTATTCTTCAAACAACAAAGCGTTGATCTATGGCAATTCCCTTTGAATGCAATGAGATTACACTTGCTTATGTCCTGCATGCTACATATTTTCAATTGAAATATGTTTCGGAAAAAACAGAAAGCTGCATTAATGAATGTTTTCTGGCAATTAAAAAAAAGGCATTTTGCCAAACACGGAGAAGTATAGGAGATTTTAAAAATTATTTCAATATTTATTTTCCTTAATTATATTGATCATAAAAAGTATCTCATTTCCTAATTATAATAACCCATAAATATATTGTTAACCTTAAATGCATGAATTTTACTGCGAGACTAGAAAAAAAATTGTTACAAAATTTATTTGAAATTTAAGCAGTCTCATGTTTTTTCTCTTCTTTTTAATCTTCAAGCAAAAGGTTACAAGATTTACACCTAACTTAAGTACGCGGCGTGATAAAAAAAATGTCAACAGAAAATTTCAGTTTTACGTTTATCATTATCAGAAATGACACAGGCGACTAAAAATGTAAAAAGTAGTGGAAACTCAATTCATTTTTCTATATTTATAATCACTTCATTTGTTCAATCGTAACTACCACTCTGACTTACGTATCAAGTCATTCATATTTAAATAAAAAATAATTTTAAAAGTTAATTACTTACATAAGCCTCTAAACCAGTGGTTACCAACAGTCGACCCGAGAGCCGCGTCCGGCCCGCCAATTAAAATATATTAGTTGTCATTTTTTTTAGGACAATTTTCCTAAAAAATCTATACAATTTTTAAATACTTTAAAGTTTTTTATCTTAACGATTTGATATTTGTTGCACATTAATTGTTTAATACATAGGTGCACAATTAAAGTTATTGTTGCCAGAATTTTTTAATATGCAATTAAATATTTTTAAAAATCTACTTCTATTTCAATTTGTAATTCAATACTTTTGTTTTGTACAGCTTGATAAAATCTGACAGTAATATTTAATGTTCCTTCAAACATAAAAGAGTCCTATATAAAATTTTGATAAAGTTGCTGCCCTCCATTTGACTGGCGTTTTTAATTGCGGCCCTCGGCCTCATATAAGTTGGAAACCCCTGTCTTATTATATAATCCCCTCTCTTATTATATATTATTCAATTTCGAGGAAGGGGCAGGTAGCCGTTAGGGTTAGAGGTATCTTAGTGATCTCTTTCAATAGTAAACTGCAAAAACAATATGCGAGCAAAAGTTGCTAATTTTATTATCGTTTAGCACGTTGAAAGCCACGCTAATTTTACATGGCTTGCCCGTCTGGCCAAACTGTAAATAACTACAAACTAAATTTGCAAATTTTGCAGACTTTGCTACCTTTTTAATGGGTTTAGCATGACATATCTAAAGGAAGTGGTTAATTATATAAGCCTGCAAATTGTTTAGAAATAGTGGTGGATAAAAATCTATTAAATTGAATTAATTAAACCAAGAATGGCAATTAATAAACTACCACTTGAAAATATTTATTCGCTATCCGGAGCAAGTTGGCATCTCTGTGTAAATAAATAAAACTATTTTTCTGTGTTCTATAGTGCATTAATTTCTTCAAACCATTTTAGTAACGATAATAATATAAAAATATTAAACATTTTCTCGAATTACGTGTTTCTAATAATCTCGGCTTCGTCGTTCACCGGTGAAATCATGTGGCACTACGAACAAACTCAAGGTCGGTCACCGGTGACCCCCGTGGCAGTACGAACAAACTCAAGGTCGGTCACCGGTGACCCCCCGTGGCGCTACGAACAAACTCAGGGTCGGTCACCGGTGACCCCCATGGCATTTAACGTGTTAATAAAGTTTTTAATTTTCAGTCGCCTATGAAAACACTGCATTATAATTAATATCATTTTTGATATAAACTTAGTTTACCATGATTTCGACCACCACTATATGTAAAGGCCTGGTTTCTTAGGACAGGACGCCGTCAGCTGGAAATCAGCGCTAACCTCTGATTGGTCCATTTGTGAGTTTGATAGTATACGTCATCGAACGCTCATCTTGAACTACAATTGCCGTCCAACTCAACTGCAGTTGGATTACAACGTGACGTTAACCACAGAAGCAATGGCGGACAACATCCAACAGCACATTGAAATCAGCCAAGATTTTGATNTATATATATATATATATATATATATATATATATATATATATATATATATATATATATATATATATATATATATATATATATATATATATATATATATATATATATATATATATATATATATATATATATATATATATATATATATATATATATATATATATATATATATATATATATATATATATATATATATATATATATATATATATATATATATATATATATATATATATATATATATATATATATATATATATATATATATATAT
Organism: Parasteatoda tepidariorum; assembly: GCF_043381705.1. Taxonomy (NCBI): domain Eukaryota; kingdom Metazoa; phylum Arthropoda; class Arachnida; order Araneae; family Theridiidae; genus Parasteatoda; species Parasteatoda tepidariorum. The sequence goes on from NC_092212.1 coordinate 14,093,616, forward strand.
ATATATATATATATATATATATATATATATATATATATATATATATATATATATATATATATATATATATATATATATATATATATATATATATATATATATATATATATATATATATATATATATATATATATATATATATATATATATATATATATATATATATATATATATATATATATATATATATATATATATATATATATATATATATATATATATATATATATATATATATATATATATATATATATATATATATATATATATATATATATATATATATATATATATATATATATATATATATATATATATATATATATATATATATATATATATATATATATATATATATATATATATATATATATATATATATATATATATATATATATATATATATATATATATATATATATATATATATATATATATATATATATATATATATATATATATATATATATATATATATATATATATATATATATATATATATATATATATATATATATATATATATATATATATATATATATATATATATATATATATATATATATATATATATATATATATATATATATATATATATATATATATATATATATATATATATATATATATATATATATATATATATATATATATATATATATATATATATATATATATATATATATATATATATATATATATATATATATATATATATATATATATATATATATATATATATATATATATATATATATATATATATATATATATATATATATATATATATATATATATATATATATATATATATATATATATATATATATATATATATATATATATATATATATATATATATATATATATATATATATATATATATATATATATATATATATATATATATATATATATATATATATATATATATATATATATATATATATATATATATATATATATATATATATATATATATATATATATATATATATATATATATATATATATATATATATATATATATATATATATATATATATATATATATATATATATATATATATATATATATATATATATATATATATATATATATATATATATATATATATATATATATATATATATATATATATATATATATATATATATATATATATATATATATATATATATATATATATATATATATATATATATATATATATATATATATATATATATATATATATATATATATATATATATATATATATATATATATATATATATATATATATATATATATATATATATATATATATATATATATATATATATATATATATATATATATATATATATATATATATATATATATATATATATATATATATATATATATATATATATATATATATATATATATATATATATATATATATATATATATATATATATATATATATATATATATATATATATATATATATATATATATATATATATATATATATATATATATATATATATATATATATATATATATATATATATATATATATATATATATATATATATATATATATATATATATATATATATATATATATATATATATATATATATATATATATATATATATATATATATATATATATATATATATATATATATATATATATATATATATATATATATATATATATATATATATATATATATATATATATATATATATATATATATATATATATATATATATATATATATATATATATATATATATATATATATATATATATATATATATATATATATATATATATATATATATATATATATATATATATATATATATATATATATATATATATATATATATATATATATATATATATATATATATATATATATATATATATATATATATATATATATATATATATATATATATATATATATATATATATATATATATATATATATATATATATATATATATATATATATATATATATATATATATATATATATATATATATATATATATATATATATATTATTACACACACATATATATATATATATATATATATATATATATATATATATAACACTTTTGCCAAATAGGGATTTCTTATTTTTATAATTGTAAGGATTTTATGCCTAGAAAGTATAAGTTTTTGTTTATACCTATTTACACATCTAACAATCATGTCCTAACCTGGAAGTTCTAGTCTACACAAGGTTAGTATAGGACATACCTATTTAAGCGTTTGACAAAGCTATTTGCTTTTTTGTTCAAAAGATTTCTAATACATATGTAAAAATCAGAAATTATTTATTTATAAAGTAAATTTTCATGTATGGACTATTAATTGTTTTGTTTTTAAACACTTTATTTACATTATATTTTGGTTATAAGTGGTATTATTTGTGACATAATTTTGATTCAAATATTTTACAGCTTATAAAGTATGTGCGCAGTATTATTTTATAAAGTATCAGGTATAAAAGTATCTGGACTAATATAATTGTTTTTATTTATTTTTGCTTAATTTTTGTATGATCGATAGATCATGTAAAGCTAAACACAAATGGCCAATTTTCTATTTTCCAATTTTTTCTCTCTAAAAAACACCTCGAACTTACTGCATTGTTCAACTTTCAATTGATTTATTTATCTATTATAGGATTATTCCTTTCTAGATTATTGTTTTTCAGCTTTTTCAATATTGTGAATATTATTGAATAAATTGCAAAATAATCAATGTTAAATCCATAAATAGAAAAAGTCAGTGACAACACTAAAAAAATATTACAACTTGTCCATTTTATTGATTTTGATATTTTTAGTTTGATATTTAAATTTTTTTATCATTAAATGCATAAAGTTTTAAGCAATTTAATAATACTCGCAGGGAAAATCAAAATAATCTTAGTAATAATACTTCCTAGAATATAGAGCCTGCACATACTTCGTCTCGTAAACGCAAAACGGAAGATTTCCATGGTCTGTTCTGGTTTTTAAATAAATTGTTATTATTTACTCTATTTTAACCATACAAACTCAAAAATATTATAAATTTTCATTTCAAAAGAACAATAAGCTGGATTCAACTGAAAATTTAAATTATCAGTCCTTACCTCTAGAAAACCTGAAATGTATAGTAAACTTTTAAAATTATGCATAGACCAAACGAAAATAAATCCATTTTATAACGGTATTAATAAAATTCTGTTATCTAAAAAAATTTCATGTTAATTTTCCTTAAGATTTAATTTTTAAATTTATTGTAGCAAAGTTTTAACAGTTATTCCAGACAGCAGTTAACTACGCTTTTTGCAAAATATTTTATAGAGTGGTACACAATTGAAATCTAAAACTTACGGAATTTATGATAATTTCGCAGACACTTTAACACGTTCACGCCGGGAAAAGTGAAAATACTGGTAGACGAACTATTTCAATATTAGATAATAATCGGGAGGAATTAATCTATTCTCAACAATAACGATTCTCAGTAAGGAAATTTATCACGGCGAAGAAGCAATTCCATATAAAATTTGCATCCGTTAAAAACAATTGGTTGTTATAGATTTTTACTGCTCCCGGAAAAAAAGTAAAAAATGAAATTTATTGTTACCAGTTTTTACTCCGGTGCGCTGCCAAGATGAGACAATCTAGCATGACCCACCGTTGGGTCACCCCGGCGTGAACGTGTTAAAGGCCTCACCACAAGAGGTTGAGAGTGAAATCGCATTTAACCCTTTCTAAGGCCGTGGTACCAATACCAATACTTACCAATAATTTTTAATGTCCATTAAGAATTTTTCTACCACTTTTAATTTAGGTTTTCATTCGTTAATAACTTCAGCTTTCTTGAAATGCGTTTGAACAGAATTGGTAACCATTTAAAAGTTTAGGAAAACTTATAAAATACATAATTGGGTATACTATAACCTACGTCACAGGTTGTGTTATTCCTACTAAATTTAACCCATGAACGGCATTTTCTGCGAGCCTAACTTCAAGACACAAATAAACAGACGAAGTGTTTGATCGTTTCAATAGCTGCTCGCCAGATTTTATTGCATTATAAAGAAAAGTAATTGATATTCGATTTTTGATTAATAATTGATTTATGTGGATAGTGGCATAGAATTTAGCATTGCGTGATGGTAAATGTTATTCCTACTAAGTGGAAGTAGTTGTGTTTTTTTTTATATTATACCCAATTCCTTTCGAAGTTTGTTGAATTTATAAAATTTATATTATAAATAACGAAAAATAAAAGGCAATATGTTCCTAATAGGTCGTGACAAATATACCTACCACTAAAAAAATGGAATTAAAATTTAAATTATTTTCTTAGACGTTACACATGATCTTTGTTTCTTATATCAATTAACATTCTTGTTTCAATTCCAAAAATACTTTAATATACTTTCTGTAGAAATAAACGGCCCATGAAAGGGGTAATATAACTTCTCGAATTATATACAAGCAGTGGTGTGAAATTTAAATCAACTTTATACAAGATAGAATAATAACATAGCAAGGGTTGAATGCGTATTTGTACCAAGACGGAAAAAAGCAAAAACTGGTAGGAACGGCAATTAATTTTAGTATTTTTTTCCAGAAACTTGTATCTACTGAGATTTTTTTACAATTATAGCATATAAATTAAACTGCTTCGTTTCGGAGATAAAATCGGTATTATTAAAGAAGTTTAAAAAGGAAAATAGATTAACTCCTCCCTAAAACAAGTAAAAATTTAAATTGCTTCACTACCACATTTTCCGTCTCGCTTTCACCTATGAACTTACTTTCAACTAAAAAAAAAAAAAAATTCTAAAAAAGTTAAGAGAGTTCACTGGCCTGTCGTTACTTCTTATTTTTTGTGTAAATAAATGCGATTTAAAATGATTTCGACTACCATTACATTAAAATATATAGGGGAGAGTCGGGTAGCACCGCCCAGCGGGTACCCCCGCCCACAGTCAATTTCATGTGTATAGAATATTTTTTCAAGTCAATGGGCCATCGGACATTAATTGTTATATTAAAAAAAGATTATTTTCAAAGTTTCAAGTATTTATGCAGCTGGTAACATGGTAAACAATAGTTTTGAAAATATGTTGAATACAGTAGTCATGAAATTAAGAAAAATTGGTTGAATGTTTCGATTAAACTTCATTTTAATACTAAAAAAATAATTTTTTCTATACATACAGCATTAAAGTATGTAGTCTTAAGTTTAATTTGCACAAAGAAAGAAGTTTGTATGTAAAAAATTGTTCGAGTAATTACAAATTTACAAAAAAATTGGATTTCGGGTAGCCCCGCTCACATGAATGTCGGGTATCACCGCCCAATTTTATTTCGTCGATAAATGTACGGTTGCAAAGATTATTATTTTATTGCTTCAAATTTGAATGTTATATGCATTTTTAACAACAAATATATGTTTTAATATTATATGAAACATAAATTTATATATTTAAAAATGAAAAATTAAATATTTTTAAAATGTAATTGATATATCCAAATTAAATTTAATATCAAGAAATCATAAATATTATGATAAGCTATTTGCTTACTTATTTATTTTCACTTATTTGTGAACGAATCAATCTACAGAAGCATTTGAATGCAATCAAAATACAAAGTGAATTTGTAATTTTATAAGAAGTATTTTATATTAAGTTTATAAGAAGAGATCAACCAAATAAGTTTATATTGAAAAACAACTATTGTTATTAATTATTGTTACTTAAATTAAATTATTTTCGTTAAATATTTAATATAAATATATATTAATATTATAATATATTAATATACATTAATAATGATAAAAAGTATGACATTTGTTGTTATTAAATGATAGAATTCACTAAAAGTATATAAATATGTAATAAATAAAATAATTTTGTGATAAAAATGATAAATGAGGTTTATCTATTGTCGATACATTGGTCATTCTCATTTACACCTGAAAAAATAGCCAAAAAATCCAATTTTTGTAACTGTGCGGGGCTACCCGACACATCTTGAAAGGAGCTAAAAAACATGTTTTTTTAAATTTCTATTTTTTTAAGTTAAACTATTCTTTTTTTGGTTTATTCTTTTTGCATTATTTAACTAGATGGTAAAACAAGAGAAACATACAAAAATATTGATTATTACTCAATATTATACAGAAATATAAGCAAAACTCCTTAGGTGGGCGGGGCTAACCGACTCTCCCCTATATTATAGTTTGTTAGCATTCAGGGAAGCCAAATGCTAAGTTATCTGTAAAAGTGTTAATAAATCGGTTTCGAATTTAATACTGTTTGAATAAGGTTTAACTTTTTTTTTAAAGTGTCACTACAAAATAACTACAACTAAGTAGCATTTTATATGGTACTTTGGACTTTTTGATATATTTAGTGGGTGTGAAATTACTTAAACTAAAAAATACTAAACTAAAAGTAGATTAAAAAATTTTACTACTAGAAAATATTAATTTACCAATGCTGTGCAAATTGTCATCTCTGACCATCTATAAGTGTTTGTGTATGGAATTGTGTGTCAATGCTCTGAAACTAACAGTCTCTTTCTCTGACTTTTAAAGGAAAAAGATAATATCTATACATACCCTCTTCAACTTCGATACCTTAAGGAAAAATAACTCTGTTACAACAACAAAAGTTATCTTTTGTTAAAAATGTATATTTAAGAGTAATTTGTGTTAATTATATTACTTTTCATCAGTTAATTTTGTAAAACGTCCTCTGAATTTTAATTTTGCAGTAAAAGATTAATTTCTGAGATCATGGCAGTGACTTCAAATGAAAACCCAGCACTACCACTGAACTAAAATCCCTTTCTAATTAAATAATTTTATTGTATGAATGCTTTTTTATTAATAATATTTTTATCTTTTGACATTAGGAAACGACATTGTAATTTTTGTTATACAGTAGAGTAATAATTTTCGAATATAGGATTGGGACGCCTACTGAAATAAAAAACTTACAAAATTAAAACTCCTTTTTGTTAATTAACTCTTTTGTACGATGTTTATAATGCTTATTATCAGTTAATATTGTAAAGCGACCTCTTATTTTTAATTTTACTGAAAAAGAAGAATTTGTCAATGCGTGATAAGGATGCATAATGAAAAAAAAAAAATGAGAGGAAAAAAAAGAAAGAAAGAAACTGTACCATTAACTAGAAACCTATAAACTGGAAATCTATTTTTGCTAATTAACTTTAAAATACGACAAATTTGTTCTGTTTGTAATATTTATCAGTTAATATTGCAAAAAGACCTCTTATTTTTAATTATACAATAAAAGTCTAATTTCCGAAAGCTCTGTAGTGACGGTTTATAGATGTGCAATTTTCCTTAACTCTGAAAGCCGATTTTTATTAATTAACTTTATTAAACGATAAATCTACTTTATTTTATAATCTTCGCTGGGGAGTCAATCAAATTTTGAGTTTATGACTATCAATGTTCAACTCCGCAGCCTTCTAATTTCGAACCCAATCCAAAAGACAAGAGAACGTTCGTATCAAATATTGGGAGAAATCTGTCTTCGAGGAGGACTTTTTTATAGGACTAACTATTTGTGTTACATGGAAAAGAAAACTATGAAAACCTCCTATGATTAGCCTAATTACAAAGAGATTCTAAGCCATGATCCGTCTACCACTGAAGATATTTTACGTCATCACTGTGATCGGCGAGAGACAGATGCGGACTTCGTATTGACCTTCCATCTCTGGGAATCAAACCCAGGTCACCACATTGGGCGGTGAGTGCACCATCCCCTCTAATTTGCTTTATTTATCATATTTAATCAGTTCATATTGTGAACCAACTACTAACTTTTTTACAGTAAACGAACAATTGCTAAACACGAGTTTGTTCATCACCTCCTACATCAGAAAGTCTCCATACGGGTTTTTAAAAGAAGTCTGCGCAGACTATTTAAAAAGTGAACCAGTTGTGCGCATGAAACCTAATCCTTTTTTGAAAGTATTATTGGTTTTTATTGAAATTACATACATTTGCTGACTTGTGTGCTCAATATAGGCTTATAAGTCATTGTCAAGTAGAAAATACAGATAGAACAATTCAGAGAGAGACATCACGAAGAATACATCCAAGGTTACGGCGGGATTCGAACCCGCTACCTCCACGCTTAACAGAGCGTTTGGACCGACGATACCGCTCGGCCAGGGAGGCCCCTTTTTTTTAAAAGTAAATGAGAGAAGTTTATCATATATATTAGAGAATTGAATCTGTAGTGGTTGACAAGTGAATAAGACAAACCAAACATATTCATAAATTGAACGAAATTTTAGAGATATATTTGCTACCATGGTTTTATTTTTACTAAATTTTCCACTAAATGGCTCTTTCCTAAACTGGCATGTCTTCATAGTGCTCAGATCGGACTACCTGTAAAAAACGGCGTGGAGGCTTTCAGTTGTACGAGGCGTTTATTTGTAACGCCTTTCTTTCAAACATTTTGTTGCTGGTTTGTGGTTGAAGAAAATTGCTGAGCATACCTGACTGATATTGAGTTTTGATATTAGCACAGAAATAAATTTCTCACACAAATACTTGAATATCGATTTTTCTAATTATTTCTAAGCATATTCTAAAGATGATTTCTGAACACATTTGTAAGCTCATAATGGTTTATGACACCCAATACAAAATATAGCTTAATCACACAAATATTTTTATACAGATCTACGCACACCTAAATCAGAGTGATTTGTGACATCTGAAATAAACAAATAAATAATTCTATGACCCAAATAATCTGATACTGATTTGTAACTAAAGATAATTTCTGAACTTACCTGACTTAGATTCTTCTGCAATGAATGCTTGAAAAAAGAAAAAAAGAATATATATATATATAAATAAATATATATATATATATATTTATATATTCTGTTATTATTGAGAAAAAGAGATTTTAACTGGCGCAATTGCTTTCAATATTATGATATAAGTATAAAATGATTAAGCAAAACATTAAATTACCCAAACTAAGATTCTATTTCATTCAATTCAATTTTTTTTATTTATTTCACTCAAATTTTTATTTAGATTTGAGATTTCAAATTTTTATTTAATCATGAGAACTCGCATATTTAGATCATTCAGACTCCGAATTTAGCTTAAAATATCATATCTAATGAGAAAAGGTAAGCTCTTGAGAGAGAAGTTTTATTTTAAATAATACTTTGCATTAATTAAACATATTCGAGAAACATTTTTAGAGCATTGAAAATTACAGTTCCTTATGTGAATGTCTGATCCACAAATCCGAAGTTTTTCAAGGATTTTCAAACTAAAAAAAACCTTTATGCTTTTCATCGACTTTGAGTTCTTACGCTACCTACATATTCAAAAACTATATCTTAATTATTGAACTTTCATCATATATTTTTTTATAGTTGTCTGTGGCAATATTTACTCATATTTTGAATACTTAATAATAAAATCTGGTATCCTCTTTTGCTATCATCAGTACGTCCTACTATATATTGTATGACGAATAACATCAAATCTTTCATCATTTTAACAATATAAGATTTTAAAAAAAAGTTAATTAAAGCTTTTTTTCCAAAGTACGAGCGTTTTGTTTAATTAGAAGTATACAAATATGCATCTACCTGTTGATGGTATTAATAACGCTCCCAGTTGAAAGTAATTCAGAATGCTATCTATGTTTTGAGTTTTTCTAAAAAATATTTTATTTTTTACTAAATTAATTTATTGTTTTTTAAAAAAAGTTTTTTTCACATTCTACCGAAATCCTCATAGTGCAGAAATTTATTTCGATATTTATGAAGCATAAAAACAAGGTATCATTATTTTTCATTAGCATTCATTGGTAAATATAAAATTGGGAAATGTGTTTTAGCATTTACTTAC